>NW_026946368.1:0-428859 GCF_033847375.1 Trichoderma aggressivum f. europaeum
ACTATATTATTAAGCTACTATTATTAAAAAAGCTAATAATAAATATAATATATAATAGTATTTTTATTATTATTAATAAATTAATAAAATAAGGTATTTTTATTTTATATAAAAAAGGAAGTATAATAAAAGAATTAGGCTATATAATATAAAAGTATATAGCCTTAAAATATAAATTACCTATAGAAATTATTTCTAATAAAAGATTAATATTTATATTTAAATATTAATAAAGTATTATAATAAAAATAAGTACTAATTATAAGGCCAGTATTACTTATTACCCTTAAATAAATAGATAAATAAAACGCGCTAATTAGATTATTAAAATATACTTATAAAGCTATATTAACTTTAACTAAAATAACTAAGTTAAGTACTTACCTAATGCAGAATTCTCTTATAATAATTTAGTTTTAAAATTAATAAAACTTTTACTATTTTATATTAATAAAAAATACTATTTATAAGTATATAAAATATTATAAAAGGGAGAAAATATATAAAAAACTATACTTAAAGTAAATAAGCTTAAAAAACTATACCTAAAATTATATATATAATTTAAATTTATATAAAAATATATAAAAAAGTATATAAATAAGAAAAAGCTTAAAGAACTAACCCTTTAGGAAGAAAATATAATTTACTTACTTTAATATATTTATAAAAAAAAATAAATTAATATTAAAACTAATAGGCTAAGTAATAAATTAAATTATAAAAAAGTTAAGCCTTATAAAATTCTAAAGAAAATTAGTAAAGTTAATTATAAACTAAACTTTTTAAAATAATTAAATAAATAAGGGAAACTAGTTTACTTAATTTTTTATATTTTATTATTAAAAAAAGTATTAATAAATAAAAATATAGGAGAATTTATTAAGGATAAAATTATTATTAAAAGTAAAGAACTTAAATATAAAATTAATAAAATAATATTACTAAAAATAAATAAAATAATTAATAAACTTTAATACTTAGTAAAATAAAAAAAATATAATAAAAATATAAATAATTAAGAACTTAAAAGTAATTTTAAAAATACTAATATTACTTTAAAAACTTTTTAAAATAAACTTTATAAATAACTATAAGTATAATAAAAACTAATATAAGAAAAACCTAAATACTTTATAAAATTACCTAAGATAATAATAAAAAAGTATTTTTTATTAAGGAAAAAAAACCTTAAATTATAAACCCTAAATTAATACTTAAGGAAAACTAATTTTTACTAATAAGTATAAGACTTAAGGAATCTAAAAGCTAGGCCTCTTCCTCCTAAACCTACGCTAGCTTAGCCTAATACTCCTCCTTAGCTTAATAATTAGTAGCTTTTAACTCCTTTAGTAATTTAAAGCTATAAAAAACTATCTCTGCAGCTTTCTTATATAATTACTACTCTTATTTATAAATATAATAAAAGTAAGTTATTACCTTTTTAAAAGCCTTTTCTACCTACTTTTACTAAATAGCTAAATAATTTTTCTTATATATAATATAGGTAATTAGGAAATAGTTAAATATAAAAAAAAAAATAAAAATAAAAATAAAAATAAAAAATAATAAAAAATAATATACACACCTCTGCACTTATACTGCCTATATTATAGTTAGTTAACTTATAATAAATATAAGTATAATAATAAAATAAAAAACCCTTTGTAATAAAGTAAGTATACTTTATATTTTAATAAGGAGTATACTAAGGTATAGTAAAACTAAAATCTTTAATAAATTTAACTAACGGAATTAATATAATAATAGGTTTTATTAAAAGCTTTCGCTTAATAATACCTTAACCTAATATAGTAAATATAAAGAAAAAGGGAATACTTACTTAAAAAAGAAAGGGGGAATATAAGTACTTATAAACTATACTATTATAAAAATAGTCTTAAGGATAAGTAACAGAAGGGGGATATTATATTATAATCTAATACTTATAATTATAATAAATAGCCTCCTGGGTAAGTAATACCCAGTTTAACCCTAGATAATTTAACTAATAAAATTAAAGTTATATTTAATTACTATAACTATATATAACTTAAGTTATCTATAGTTAATATAACTATAAATAACTTTACCTAGTATAGCTAAATATATAAATCTTATTTATATACTTATTTAAAATAGTTTAAATAGTTAATTATAAATATAAAATAATACTTAATTATACTTATAAAGTATTATTTATTAATTATATAAATAAACCCTTTATTTTTATTAATTACCTATAGTCTAGCCTAGCTTATTTACTAATATAAACCTAGTATAAGGTTTATTCCTTAAGAATCCCTCCTATACTAACCCTATAGGAGCTTAGCTTATTATAAGTATTAGCTTATAAAAACTAAAAAGTAAATATTAATTAGTAAATTAATAATTATATTTAAAATATTAAAAAGGCTAAATTATAATTAAATATTATAAAAAAAATATATATATTAATATAAATATACTATTATATTTATTAATTAATAAAATATTTTATTAAATATTTATTTTTGGGAATTAATACACAGGTATAACACTTTTAATATATAAGTATAACTTTATATAAGTATAACTTTTTATACTTTTTAATTAGCTAGAAAAAAAATATTAGCTTAAATAAAATTCTACTGCTTTTACCTAAAGTACTATCCCCTTACAGCCTATAGCTTTTTTAATCTATAAATTAAAAAAGTATATAAATACGCTAATCTTTTTTATTTATAAATTAAAAATATACTTTTACTTTCCCTATTTATAAATTAAAATAACTTATAACTACTATTTCTTTTTATTTATAATACTTTTATTTTACTTATAATATTTATTTTTTAAAATATAAGCTTTAGATAAGCTAAATAATAATATAGCCTAAGTCTTAGTTATTAATTACTATAAAAAATAGAGTTATAAAGCTTATTTTTAAAATACTAATACTAATAATACTAAAGAATATTATAATAAATTATAAAGTTAAATTATAAAAATATACCCTTAAAATACTTATATTAAAGCTATTAAATTATACTATCCTAACTTATTTATAAATAACTAACCTTAGTTAATAACTTAGTTTTAAATATTAAGTAATTTTATAACTTTAGTAATTATAATATACTAAATAATTTTTTTATTATATATTTATAATAGTTTTTAACTTTACTACTTTTTTATAATTTATAAAATATTTATAAGCTTTTCTAAGACTTTTACTTTAATTATAATATATATTTTAATAATAGCTTTTTTTATAAATAATAGTAAAATTAATAAGTAAAAGTACTTATACTAAGCCTAAAACTTAATATATTTACTTTTCTCTCTCCTAAGCTAAAATTACTACCCTTTATTAACTAAGCACTAATATAAACTAAGTTTAAATTTATTATAAATATTATATAAAATATTATTAATAATAATTAAAGGCTAATTATTAACTTTACTTAATTATATAAATATATATAAATATAATAAAATAAATAAAGCTAATTATTCTTAAACTTAAATATATATAACTCCCTTTTACTATATTTACTTTCTTATTTACTATTTATATAATTACCTTAAATATTACTAACGCTAATAAGTATTAATTTATTTTTTATTTAATAATTTATATTTTTAAGCCCTAAGGTAATCTTAAACTTATTTATTTTAAGTAACCTAGTGCTTATAGCTAAAGCTTTTTTTAATATAATAAATACTTTTATAAAAAAAAATAGCTTTAGTATTATTTAATAAAATAAATACTTTTATAAAAAATAACTAAAGAAATACTTTTTTTAATATAATTAATTTAGTTAACTTAAAGTACTAAAGAGTATTAGTTTTTATATATATAAGTTTTAAAAATATAGTTATTAATAAATAATTATTACTAAAGCTTTAAAAAAAAGTAAGTAACTTCTTTAGTATTATAATAATCTAAAATATAATTAATATAATTATATATATAGTATTACCTTATTTATATACTCTTTTTATTACTACCTTATTATATTAATAAAAGTAATAATTTAGTTAATTAATTATTAAGTTAATATTTATATATATAATATTTATACTATAATTAAATAAAAATACCTTAATATTATATTTACATAAAGGGATATTTATAATACCTATATATTAATTAACTATAAAAAACTTAATAATTATATACCTATTATAATATTAATTAAGCTTTTTAATAAAAAGAAAATCTTATATTTTATTAAATAGGCTAATAATAAGCTAAACTAGCTATTTAGCCTTATTTAAATATTCTTATATTACTTATAAATATAAAAGTAATTTTTAAAGATTATAAGCTTTAATAATATATATAATATTAATTACTTTAAGCTTTTTTTATTTTAAATTACTAATTAAATATACCTTAAATTAATATATAATATTATATTTAACTTAATTAATAATAAAAAGTAAAAAAGCTTTTAATTTTTTATTAAAAATATTTACTATTTTATTAATAAATATTTTATTAAGTAGCTTAATATTATTATTACTAACTTTAATAATATAATAAAAGTAGCCTTAAATAATTAATTTTTAAATATTTAATAATAACTTTATATTTACTATATTTTTTTAAATATTATATTTAAATTAAAGTAGAAATAAGTAAATAAATAATAAAGTAATAGTAGTTTAAATAGTAATAGTAATTATAAAAATACTCTTTTTTAAATATAAACTTAGCTTAATATTATAAATAAGTAGTTTATTAATATATTAGCTAATAAAAAAATTCCTTATACTTATTAAAAAGTTTTTTTAATATAAAAGTATATTTTTTTTATAAAAATAAAGTATATTTATAAATAAATATAAAAAAACCTTTATAAAAAGTTTAATAATTAATAACTTATTTTACTATATTTTTATAAAACCTACTTTTTAGTTAAAGCTTAGTAAATATAATACTTTATTTATTACTATTATAACTTTAGTATTTATATAACTTTTAGTATAAAAGTAAATAATAATAATATAAAAAACTACTTTTTAAATAATATAAGTTACTTTTACTAACTTATTAAAGTAATATAAAATATAATATATAATTAAAAATATAACTTTAAAAATACTTATATATAAAATAAAGTTTTAATAATTACTAAATACCTAAGGCTTATTAAAAAGTATTTTAGTAAACTATAAGTAATTATATTATTAAAAAAACTTAGTTTAATTAATATATAATATTATATTACCTATAGGTTTATACCTTTAGTAAAGAATATTAACCTTAAGGCACCTAGGGTTTATAATAATAATTATATTACTTTTATTAAGCTTAAGATCCTTTATTATTATATAATATATAAAAAACTAGCTTTTAATATTTTATTTAATAAAAGGGAGATTTATTTATATTAACTATTATAAAAATTAATATTTTATAATTTATATTAATAAATTTTTAATTTAAAAATTATTATTATATTTTATAAAAAACTAAAAAATATTATATAAATTATACTAATATAACTTAGGATTTTTATAAATAATTAACTAATTAACTAATCTTTATTCTTTTCTTAATTTACTAAATAAGTAAAAAGCTAGCTAAGTAAATAAAAAATAAAATAATTACTAAGTAGCTTAAATAAATTAACACTTACTTAAAAAGTATAAGAGTTTAAATAAACTATAAAATAGCCTTAGGCAGTTATAACCTAATTATAAATATTAAATTTAATTAAAATTTTATAATTTAAAAAAATAACTAAAGTATACTTTAGTAATTAAAGAATATAGCTAAATATTTAAAAAATAAAAAGTTAATAGGAGTTTACTTAAAGGAATTAAGTAGCAGAAAGTTTTTTTAATTTATAAATTTAAAAAAAAGTAAAAAGCCTTTTTAATTTATAAATTAAAAAAATAATAAAAGATTCTTTATTTATAAATTAAAAAAACTAAAAGTGTAAATATAAAGTAAAAGTAATATTTAAATATATTTTTAAGAATAATTATTAAGCTAATTATAAAAATACTTATAATAACTATTCCTAAAGCCTTAATAAAAAAGAAAAAGCTAAAAATTATTATTAAAAGTAAAAGTTTTACTACTTTTAAGAAAAAGTATTTATAAAGTATAATTTTTTTTTAGTTAATTAAAAAGTATAAAAAGTTATATTTATATAAGGTTATGCCTATGTATTAAAAGTATTATGCCTGTGTATTAATTCCCTTATTATTATATATTTATAAATAAAAGTATAAATAAGCTTAGGGGTAAAAAAGGTTATAAAGTTACTTTAAGAAAATATAAATTTAGCTACTTAAAATATAACCTAAAGCTAGGTAATAGTAAAGGGGGATATTATAATCCCCTAAATAATAGTAAATAATAATATAAGCTTAGAAATATTAATAAAAATAGCCCTTATTATATATACTTTAATAAAAGTAAATAAAACTATACCTAAGTTTATTCTTAAGCTACTTTATTTCTTATATAAAAACTTTTAATAATAAATTATAATAGTAATATTAATAAATAAAACCTTTTATTATATATATAATATTATAAAAAACTAATTAAAATAAAAAGGCACTAATACTTTATTAAACTTTATATTATATAAGTAAATATTATTATTATATTATAATATAAAGGATAATTTATATTTATATTTATTAAATAATATAATAAAAAAGGTATATTAATTAATATATAATAGTAAAGTATATAATAGCTTATATATATTTTATAGAATTTTATAATAAATAGTTTTTTTTTATAATATAAGAAAATAAATTATAAGTTATATTTTAAACTACTTAGAATATTAAAAAACTAAGCTAAAATAAGGGCGCCTATATAAAAATATATAATTAATCTTAATATTATAAACTTCTTTTTTAATATTATACTTAGATTTTATTATAGAATTATTATTAATAAAAAATAACTTTAATATTATTTTAGTTATTATATATAAATTTATTAAGTTTATTTATTACTTAGTAGAAATAATAACTTAAATAATAAAAAAATAAGTAATAATATATATTAAAAGTATATACTTAAACTAAAGATTTTTATATACTTTTATATATAATATAAATTTTAAATTTATTTTATAATTATAATAGTTATTATATTATATAATAAATATTAAAATATATATTAATATTATATATTATTAATAAGTAAATAAATAAATTAAGAAAATAATCTAAGCTATTATTTTAGTATTATAAACTTTAATAAAAAGTAAATATAATTAATATTATTAGTTAATAATTTTACTATATATTATATACTTCTTTAATACTTTTATATATTTTATAATAATATATATAATATTTAAGCTATTATATAATAAAAAAGTAACTTATTTTCTTTTTCTTTAAAAAAAGGCTAATATTATTAATACTTATATAAAAAATTATTAAAATATATAGTTAAATATATAAAATATTATATAACTTACTATAGCTAAAATAAAAATATATTATAATTATAAGTATAATAAACTTTTAAAAATTAAAAAAAGTAACTTAATATATATAAGGCTTATTAAACTAAGGGGTATTAGTTATTATTTTTATAAATAAATAAAACTTTTATATTAATAAGCTAGATTATTTAAGGTTATAAAGTAAATTAGTAACCTAAGATATTAACTAAAACTACTTAATTATTTATAATAAAAAAATAAATTTAATATTAAGTATTTAAAAATATATTCTAGCTTTAGCTAATTAATAAAGTTACTAAAATTATTATACATTAATAATAAAGAAAAATTTATGGCAATTGATAGGGACGCATGACGTTTTTACTACGGACGCATGACCTTACGGACGCATGATTAAATAACTAAGTTAGTTTTTACTATTACGTAATAAAAATAATATATTTATAAAGCTTATTTTTTAAGTTATTTATATATAATTTTTTTACCTTATAATATTATATCCTTAATTTTTAATTAAATATAAAAGAAAAAAAGGGAAAAAACTAAGGGAATTACATAAGCAAAATTTCAACTTTTCTTTATTATTTTATATAAAATTAAATAAAATAGTTATAAAAATTAGGGTTAAAGTTATAAATAGCTATATAATTAAATTTTAAATAAAAAAATTTATATAAAATTATTTTATTTATTTATATAAAAGAAAACTATTATGCATCCCTAAAGTCATGCGTCCCTAGTAAAACAGTCATGCGTCCCTATCAATTGCCAAATTTATTATTAAGGATATTATATTATAATATAAAAAAGAAAATAAAATAAAATATAAAGTTAAATAAATAAGTTATTTAAGTATAACTTAAGAACTAAAAGTAATATTAAGGCTTAATATATTATAATTATTATAAGATTTTTAATTTTAATAATTATAATTATAATAAGTAAATAAGGCTAAACTAAATAAAAATTAGCTTTATTACTTTTAACTTTATAACTACTAATTAGTTATTAACTAAAATTTTTTTTATTTACTAATTAATAATAAAAACTAAAATAATAATAAAAAATATTTTATTTTTTATTATTTTTATTATTTATTTTTTCTTTTTTTTTTTTTTTTTTTTTTCCTTTTTTTAACTTTTTTTTAACTTTTTATAATATATAATATATAAAAAAACCCTTATTTATAATAATAATAAATAACCTAAAATAATAACTTAGTAAAAGTTTTTAAACTTAATATTAAAGTATTTAATAATTATAAATATTAAATTACCTAAGATAAAACTAAATATAATAAACTTTACTATAAGTATTAAGGATTATAAAAATATTATTAAAATCTTTTAAATATATTAAAAATAGGCTACTTATTTAAATAAAAAAATTATATATAGCTTATAATTATTATTAAAAATATAAAGTTTATAAATATAATTAATTTTTATAACTTATTAAGTTTATATAATATATATTATATTATATAAAAAAAAATATTTAATAATTATATTATTTTATAAATAATATACTTAGTACTTTAAGTACTTTTTAGTAATAAAACTCCTAAGGCCTTTACTAATATTATTAAAAAGAAGTTTAAGAAAATAATTATTAAAAATTACTTTAAGAAGTTTAATTAAATATATTAAAAAGTAAAATAATTTATTATATTTTATTATATTAATAATAATAACTAAAATATATTATTATATTTTTAAAATATAATACTACTTAAGAAAAACCTAAAATAATTACTAAAAAAAACTATTATTATTAATAAAAAAATAATAAAAGTTAAAATTATTAATAATACTAAAGTTAAAATAATAATAAATAAGGAATTATTAATAAAAAAATATAAAAAAACTAAAATATAAATAAAAAATATATATTTAAAAATATTAAAAATAATTATTTTAATAAAAATATTTTTTAATATTTTTAAAATAAATAAAATATTTTTATAAAGTTTATTTAAAATATTAATATTAGATTATTAAATACTAATTAATTATAAAATTAAACTATTATTAACTACCCTTAATATAATAATTAATTATAAAATTAAGTTATTAATATTTACTATAGTTAAAAATAAATTAATATTAAAAATATTAATTATTAAAGTTATAAGTAATTTTACTAATACTTTTTTAAATTTTATTATAATTATTATAATAAAAACTAAAAATATTTATTTAAATTATACTTAGGTAATAAATAATAAATACCTTATTATAAAAAATTATATATAAATAATAAAAAACTATAAAATAATAAAAATTATTTTTAAAAAAATTAAGGGTTTTATATAAAAAATTATATACTCTTATACTAAAATAAATAAATACTTTAGTATTAATATATTAAATAATTAATTAAGGTATTACTAAATTTATAAAAATATTATTATATTTAAAGTATAAATAAATATTATATAAAAACTATATTTATTTTTAGCTAAGGGAATATAAGGTTATATAACCTCTAGGGACCTACCTATAGGTTAGTTTTCCTTCCTATAAGGTATAGATAGAGCAAGCTTCTTCCTATATTATACTTAGTCCCTTACCTATATAACCCTTAATGTAATAGCCCAGCCGGACAAGCCCTAACATAGCCCGTATACTACCTATTAGGTCAACAGGCCATAAGATTATGCCAATAATACACATCATGTAACAATTATAATAACAAAGTCGGTCGCTTAGAAGGCATTGGCCCGTTACGGGGGGGTCGGTCGTGACAACCCCCTTACTTGAGCAACCTATATATCAATTGCCGCTTACTGAAGATCCAATTCTGGCAGAGGTGGTTGATAATCTGTGTCTGCTATCACCTGTAGTTCATTTTGTTTCCTTGTATGGCATTTAATCATTCACATAAGGCTCAAACATTCGCTCACTTCAAAGATGGCTCAAGAGTTGGATCCTAGCACTTCACATTGGGTTGAATAGCCCCTAGGAGACATATTAAAGCTCGAACAGCAATAATCATGCCCGAGAGATATACTCAAGATCTTTCTGCTCATCCTGACAAGGAATAAATATTTGCGTCGGCCATCCGAATGATATGATTGCTACGCTACCAGTTGATGAAACATCTACCATAAGCTCAGCCATTGACTTTGCTGATCAGATGAAGTGAGCTCTCCCCAATCTTCTCCTTTCTCTTCTGTTGGCAGTCGCAGTTCTGTTGCCTCTTCTAATCCAGAGTCGCAGAGGAATGACAGACTTTGCGATGGTTCTAATAACCCTATCACAGGGCAACGATTCTGTACTAATACGTTTCGGCCCATCAAAACATGCTAGCAATGGCCTCCCACAGTTGCAAAGCAGTCAAAATGCCTGACAAGAGCAGATTTTACCCTAGATACTACAACACAATGAGGCGCGAAAAGCACGAGAAAGGCATCTTTCGAGACCCTACCAATAGAGGACCAAATATCACAGTGACCGTATCGGAACGAAACAAGAAACACAAGGAGATATGAAGCAGATATGGATTTGGCATAATTGCATCGAGTTCGTTGACAGCCTGGAAAGGCATACCCAAAGAAGAAACGAACATCGTGACAGATACGATCTTTTTAGCCTAAAGATGATAGCCATTAGAGTCATAAACAGTGTTCCTACTGGGATTTTTCAAGGTGTTCCTTATAGATAAATTATATACACGGGGCTTTGTATACCCATAGGGAGCCTTTGGTTTTCCATAGGTACATTTATCAGCTCGGAGGTCCGATAAGTTGCGATCTCTACGACCATAGAGAAATAGAACATAAGGTGTCTAGGAAAAGTAAGTATCGCAATCTGAAGTCTTTTGCTGATTTCTAAGCACCGCAAGCTGTGTATTCGTATCAATATGCTGCCTGTGATGCCTCAGCTAAGCATGAATGGTGTGGGTCGAAGGCTAGGAGAAAGCCAAGATTTGCTCTTTCCCAATCCGGCAGGCTACGGGGATACCAATTGACATTGTGGGACATCACTTCTTGTCAATACGCATTAAAGTGAACATGAGGCTGCTCTTGAATCCAAATTAGGAAAATGTAATTAACGACCCGAGTATGTTGTGATAACATCATTGGTCCGTAAGGTGGCCTTAACTCCGTCTCGACTCACCAGTAAGAGAGTTTAAGGATCATCTTTTAGTCATCAATCGGTCTTGAGCTTGACAGGCTTTTCGGCTTTTCGTTGAACAATAACAGAGAAGTCTACTACTTCTACTCTAGACCAGCGTATACAACTACCGTAAATATTATACTCGCGCAATGTACATTATTAATTGGGATTTGTCAGGAAATAGTTGTTGAAAGCGTAATCATATGCCATCCACTACTGTATCCGTATCTCTTGTGTCTTCCACGGCTGAGTTACGAGTTTTTAGTCTCCGAGCATTCGTTAAAATTAGATAGAGGATGTCTCCCTCAGAGATATTTAAGACAGCTTGAAACCCATCCCTTTATTTTAGGAAATCATTCGCAAACCATCAATACATCCCTTCTCACACTCTGAAGATCATTTATACGAATTCACTACCAGGAATTTCTGCTCTCCAGCATGTCTTCGTCCAACGTCACCGTCGCTAAAGGCTCCTGGGTCCTCGTTACTGGCGTCAACGGCTTCGTCGGAACTCATGTCGCGAAGCAATTCCTAGAGCATGGCTATAAGGTCCGAGGCACGGTCCGCGATGTATCGCTGTATCCCTGGCTCGTCAACGACCTGTTCAAGACTTATGCGCAGAGTGGCGACTTCGAGGTATTGGCTGCAGATCTTGAAGCAGACAACGCCTTTGAGGAGGCCGTTAAAGGGGTTCAGATCATCCAGCATGTCGCCTCGGTAGTCAGCTTCTCTCCTGACCCCAATACCGTCATTCCCCAGACCGTCAAGGGCGTTACTTCTCTTCTTGATGCCGCGATCAAAGAACCTTCCGTCAAAGAGTTTGTTTATACCAGCTCCCTCGTGGCCTCTACCGCCCCAGCACTTGGAAATAATGTGAATGTCACTCGAGACTCCTGGAATGATATGGCCGTCGAGCTTGCCTGGGCTCCGCCTCCTTACGAGCCTAGCCGAGGTCCTGTTGTATACATGGCAAGCAAAGTTATTGCCGAGAAAGCAGTGTGGGACTTTGTCAAGGATAAAAAGCCTCACTTTACTCTTAATGTTGTAGCTCCCTCCGCCATCCTTGGTGAGCCACTTAACAAATACAATTCCGACAAAGGATCTTCTTGGCTCAAATACCTATACGATGGTTCTCTCGAGCAAATAATCGGCATGCCTGCGAGTAAGTATCGTATTTTCCCTTCATTTGTGTCCAATTGGCATTGCTAACTCATCGACTTCAGCTTATGCAGTAGATGTCAAGGATACTGCGCTGCTCCATGTTGCTGCTGCACTTGATCCCGAAACCAAGGGGGAACGCATCCAGGCTTGGGGTAACAACGTTAATTGGGACGATTTTCTTGCCATTTTGAGAGACATATATCCAAAGGAGGAGTGGGTTGGTGACTTCACAGGCAAAGTCAAGTTGAGCATCACTACCGACCAGACCCCAGCTTTGGCTCTCTTGAAGAAATGGGGCAATCAAGATGGATGGACAACCCCTCATGATTCGGTGGCCCAGGCTGTGGATGTTTACCTTAAGTGGTACCCCCGTAGCTAAGTATAGCAACTTTAAGATGAATTATTTATTTTAACTAGTTTATCGCAAATAAATATTATTCAGCTGCAAAAACAAACTTCCGATAAGGAACACGAGACCATAATTTCAATTGTAGCTTTGAGAGATCATTTCTGTGTTATTAAAAATTATTACTTTGGTCACTAGTGCGTCTTATCCTCCACTACATGAGATATTCTTGTTTATACCATGGAGAGCTGCTCTAGACTTGGAGTCCAGGTTACAGCATTACAGTTACTGGCGGAGCAACTGTTGCTGTAATTTACATTTATAACGTGAGTGTTTCAAATAAACTTCATTTACTACTGGTTTGAAAGATTGTTTGAATGGGTCGTCTATTCAATGTTTATTAATGCAAATTATTCAGAGAATTCTTGTTCACAGCCTTTTTGTGAGTTTAAAATAATGATATTAGATATCTTGTGTAAGACACAACATCTAACAATAATCGCTTATTACGAATCATTGAAGTCAGTCAGTTACGCCTGCGTTTTGCGAAGCTGACTTGGCTTCCGATTCAGTCATATCTATTTTGTAGCTTGCCCAATGGCGCTTGGGCACTTTCCTTTCATATAGTTCATCAATCTCAGCAAGTGTTCTCTTCGCAGTCTCTGGCCTAAACAACAAAGATGAATCAGTCGCTTTCCTTTTACTTTTCCTGAAACACAAAATGCGACTGTAGAAACAGCAAAGGGGACGTACAAGTAGAAATAGCTCCACACAATAGTGATGAGCATAAACCCCCCGAATACTAAGAAAGCCTTGGCTCCTAAGTTTGCGCTTTACACCGCACATAAAAGATGCATCTATTAGTCATTTCACCCGAAAACATGAGGAATGAATAGCAAAACATACGCATCTGCACTAGTCAACTGTGGTATAGCAAACGTGGTGATAATTGCAGTCACATATGACCAGAATAAGCACCATGTCATAGAAGGCTCTCGGAGATGAGCGGTGGGCATTTCGGTTGGGAGAACGTATATTCTGTGTTGTCGAAGTTAGTTCAATGGCAATGGGAATACTGTCCAGCAGATTAGAACTTACATCGATTGAAAACTGATTGAATTAACAAAGGAGAAGATGATGCAGAGAGCCGCAAGGGCCAGCTGCTCAGGTCGGGTTTTGAGCCCAACACACGCCATGATGCCAGCTGCAAGATCCAGAAGAAAGAGGAGGACGTAGCCTGGGAGTGCAACGGTTCGTCTGCCAAACCTATCAAGTAGAAAAGGCCCAAGAAGTGTGCCGACAAATTGCATCAAGAAGATGATTATGGTTATCTTGAACGGATCCGAGACTCCACTCTGGACTAAAATGACGGTTGAGTATGTACCAACCAAGATCTGACCACCAACCTGTGAAAGGCAGAGCAGCGCAGCAGAGGATAATGTTCGCTCCAAGTTGGCTAGGTTCAGAATCTCCCAGAACTTGAAAGCTGTTTTCTTTTCGCTTGTCGATCGGAGTGCGACGGTAGCAATCGATAATTCGGCTTCTGCAAGAAACGAATTACCGCCGCGTAGAGCAGTAAGACTTTCTTTGGCTGCATCTATTCGACCTTGGCTAAGAAGCCAAATGGGTGATTCTGTGAGGAAAAACGACAAGACCAACAGGAGAACAGGTAGCGCCGCCTGGATTGCAAGTGGGATAATATACTGTCTTCTGTCCAAAATCTTGGCTGATCCCCACACTACCACCGTGGCGATGACTGAGACTGCACCACTCCCAGCAATAGCGAATCCTACTGCTCGAGCTCGGACACTGGCTGGTACCAGTTCAGAGAGATAGATGGGGGCGATATTTGTAAGAACACTGATTCCAAAGTCTATACTCGTGTTAGATTCTGCTCAGAAGCTGACAAAGGAGACTTACAGTTCCAAAATCTGCCTACAACGAGAGCTCCTAGATTTGGGGCGAAGAGTTGCAAAATTGAGCCCGGTATACACATTGTTGCATATGCCACGAGGAAGCCACCTTTCCTCCCCAGATATTGTTGCAGGGGAATGGCGGAGAAGGCTCCAAGCGCGGCGCCTACAATTGGAACAGTGATGACCAAATCAAGGTTGCGTGCCTTTCCAACCAAGATATCAGTAGCTATAAGACATGTAGGAAATGGAGGCGGTGAATGGTATAGATACCGTGAAAACAGGAAGTCCATCAAATCCTGGACCTTGATATTTATTCACGAAGAGTGGTAAGGAGACCAATGGCGAAGTAAAGGCATTATCGTATCCGTAAAGGCCAAGAGCGAAGCCGACTATAGTCACTATGGTTTTGTTAGTTGGTTGATAACACTGAGGAATTTGGTTCTTACAATTCATGAGAACCCTCCAATTCCACCATTTTTGGTCCGTGTGAAACACTTGGTTATGGTGAATAACCTCTTCGTGAGAAGACTCGGTTTGTTTTGCGTCCATGGTCAGTAGAATTGACAAGAGTAGCGATACTCTCTTCTATTGATGAGCATCGGTAGACGATAAGAAGAGATTTCGTTTATGGAACAGGCGGCTTGTTCCAGCTGTATTATATGTAATTCGCATTGGTTGATCCAAAGCTGCTCTGGGATACTAGGACATACTGGAATGGATCTATCCAGTGCCAGTGATGCGAATACAGGCCGTCCTTGTCTCCGAACGAGACAGGGGGGCTCTGAGAAAAATGCAGGCTTTCTCCACGATCTTGAAAATACCGAGCAAGCGACCGAGCAAGCGACCGAGATGTGCCCACCAGCCGTTCTAGACCAACTGGGGAATAGTGGCCCAGCTCAGCAGCGTACTATATGATTCCAGGCCGTGCAAACACAGCTGTCCATCATTTTCCCACGATACTTGAGCGAAATCATTAGCATATTGTAAATTGTCAGCATTTCATCATTCATACGTGCGAAAATGCCATCCAATAACGAGTCAGATGTTTCCCAAAACATCATTGCGGATGCGGACATGAACTATATGCAGGTGGGGTCACAAGTTCATATTTACCCAGATGTGCCTTTGGCATGCGCTAATCCGACGCGAATCATAAGGAATTGTTCAAGTTGCCCCCTTCAAGAATCGCAACGATACACCCAGCTGATCATGTAGAGATGCGCAAGTGGCTCGTTGAAGAATACATCACTTGGCCCAAGACTCCTCCTGTTGAAGCAAGATCACGCGCTATCTCCAAGATACACACCCAGACTGTTCCGGTCACATATGAGGATGGAAATCAATTCGCAGTTCGAGTTTACGATCCGGTAACCAAAGACTCGAGCCCACGGCCAGCTTTAATTATGTATCATGGGGGTGGTTGGGTTCACGGATTCCCAGAAGTGGACGAAGGTTCGACACATCAAAATACCCCTCAATCTTGGACGGCTACCTAATATCAATATCAATCACAGGAACTGCGGAATTCTTCGCGTCTGAGTTGCGTGCAGTGGTGATTAATGTCGATTATCGTCTCGCTCCTGAAAATAAATTTCCGATTCCTCTCAACGACTGCTATCAAGCGGTGCAATGGGCAATCGATAATGCGGCGACGTATAACATCAATCCGGATAGAATCGGTCTTTGGGGTTGTTCGGCGGGTGGTAATCTTGCTGCAGCCGTTGCACTTCGGGATGCAAAGGAACACAATCTTCCTAGAATCCGGCATGTTAACTTGGTTGTTCCCGTTACATGCCACCCTGATTTGTATCCTGAGGTTTTAAAAGCTCCAGGATCATCAGGCCGCATAGACAAGGACGTCATTGGGCAATTGGCGGTCCTCAGAGCAGTATGGGGTAAGTCAAGCAACCTAAATATCCTCTTACTAGGTAATGTATCTAATATGTGACCACAGACAATTATGCAGGTGCCGAATTCGCGCACGGATACGCCTCGGTGCTTAAGACCGAAGTTCCACCTAATCATCCGTCATGTCATATCACGGTGGCTGGCCGAGATGGACTTCGAGACGAGGGTATCGCATACGCCCTGCATCTGAGAAATGCAGGTATAGATACCCAACTGGAGATTATCCCGGGGGTTCCTCATGGGGTCACATTCCCAACCACAACACTAGCAGCAAGGCAATTCTTCAGAAACCAAGTTCGTGCGTTGGACTACGCACTAAAGGCAATTTAGAGAGAACAACAGAGCCAATATTAGTTACTAGAAAATAATTCTACATCAGTATTTCCAAATGCTTGACCATCGTATTCTAATTCATGGCCAGATGTGACCGGCCGCGGAACCTCTTCAATACAGATTTGGATGAGGCTAAGTCCAGCCGCAAATGACCCCTCGCAATCTGCTTTAGAAACAATGTGAATCATGTCGCGTATCAGGGAAGAACAGCATGGTAATATGTCGAGAGCGGATGAAATCTTAAACATTGTATCCGCAAGCGCAGCCAGTTTGCCGTGACCTACTATTCGGCAAGCTCCAGAGTGGAGGAACTTTGTGCGTTGGACTGCAGTCATGCCAATGATTTGTATTATATAGCGCGCGTTTTCTTTCCTTTCGGAAGAGTATCCATTTTCCGATAATGCATGCCACCAGTGGGTAGCCAGTTGCCATTGTCTGGTGACAGCCACATCGGCAGTTTGAATCAAACATGAAGGCTTATGGTCATCGCCGTTACTCAAGGTGGCCAAGATATCGTCTTGAAACTCAACACTAGAGACACTAGCGGTATCAAGAGCGCTATGAAGCCGAGTCATAGCGTACAGAAGCTCAGCGGCTCGTTTGTCTAACGATTCATAAGGCAGAGTAGATAGCAGCGGGGGAAGCTGCTTTTGCTTGTGCTCAGAGATATACCATCCATCTAACATTTCTTTCGAAGGAGGGCTAGAGGGGATCCTGGCAAGTCTTCTCTTTCCCCGGGTGCCATATATCGAGTTAGATGCCGCTTCGGTAACGAATAGCAAACACTCAATACGGTGGTATTGAGCTATCTCTATCCGGTCACAGGGGTATTTGACGAGATCCATGAGTCCGATGGCCTCTGTTAGGTAAAGGAAAGCGCGATTGTGCTTATCTCGAACGCTGTATGCTATGAAAAGGAAGAGTGAAGAGATCACGGTATCTAGAGACGGAGAATCCGCAAAATGATAGTAGGGTGAATTGGCCCGTGATTTCTCTGTCGCTCTTGAAAGAAGGTCTAGCCGCGCTGGGCTACGGTCGGGATAGTGTCGAAACTGACTGGCCTCGTTGACGAGAAATATCGAGAGCAGCATCGTGCGAAAGGCGGGATCCGAAACGTGGTCCCCCCGTTCAATCCTGTTGAGCACAGTTTCCAAATTAATGATTGGATGACGTTGGTAGCACTTGAGGCAAAACAATGCCAATTCGGCGACAATATCTTCCCATGAAAAAGCAACTCCATCGGTGCTTTCGATAGCGGCAATAGAGAGCTGATCATGGCTGAAATGAACCACATTGTGTTCTTCCAATACTCGATTGAGGATGTCTGCAGATGTCCCGAGAGCCAATCGCTCCCATGGCGGTTGAATTGTGTCCAGGTTGGGATCTGCGGAATCCGTTCCAGCACGACCGTCTAGGTGACCGATAGACGATGCAGAATCATCTTCACCAAAGGAGGAGAGATCAAATTGGACAGGCGATTGCTCCGAAAAAGAATCGTTTGGCAGCAAATCATGTGGTTGACTGGCATCATTGTCTGGAGTAGCATTTACGGCACTGGAATTTGCTGCCAACGCTTGGCTGGCCCGAATGGCCTCGAGCCGCCTACAGCTGTTAGAAGAAAACTCAACCTTCTAGATTCACGAAATAACACACCTTCCAGTTCTGGGTCCTTTTTTTCCGAATTCGTCATTGTATGTACAGCGGATATTTGTCCGCTGGCAGCGAAGACACCTCATATCTGATGGTGATTCGGAAGGTGACCCTTGCCGTCTCGGACACTATCAGCTGCATCAACGGCTGTGTCTAAAGGGTGGGTGGGATAACGCGGGTGGTATTACCTTGAGTTTCCGCCGACGGCACGCGTCACAAGCCTTCGGCATTGTTGCCTTGCTCGTCGTCGTGGCCGTAGCCGGGCTTTTGCTTTGTTCCATTTCTATTCAATAATGACCGATGGTTGAATGACAACCTTCCAGCAGGCAGAAGACGGATGTTGGGGTATGCTAGCGTTTGGACGTGCCTGTTCTCTGATGAGATCGTGATTATGCATCCAAACCTGGGGGAATGCGGGGGATCCGAGTCGAGTCGCGCTATCCCCACAATCTGACCACGGAATTCGGCTACGAAATACGAAATATTGATTACCTGTACCATCTGCGTGTTAGCTTCGTAATGGCCTTAGTCGATATTAGCCGCCCCGACCGAGAAAGCGACCGAGAAGCAGTCCGAGACAGTCGGTGAAAAGGAACAAACCATGAATACACCAAGCCAGCTGATGCAAGAGCGTAGAATTATTGACAATGTTGCTTCCACCGAGCCGTTGTACCGCGGTTGCTTCTGACTACATGTAGCTTGCTGCATTTGCGGATTGCCATGACCCGAGGCACATGAGAATAAGCAACTCCAGAGTTGTCAACTTCTGTTAAATAGGTAGAGGAGTTGCGTAGTAGTCACTACTTCTTTTCTGGGGAGCATCGACTCTATTTGGTTCATGTTCTTGCCATTCACATAGGAGGAACTTCATGCTATTAGCCGTCTCCACCATGTTCAGACTCACAACATTAACGGGACTCCTCCTTGCCGCTGCACAGTTGGCTGGTGCAGAGAGTCCATCCGTGGCCTTGCGCTATTCTACAGTTGTTGGTTCCAGCAGTAATGGAATCGACAGCTTTAGAGGCATACCTTTCGCGCAACCGCCAGTAGGATCGCTACGGTTGAAGCCACCACAACCCATAACTTCTACTTTGGGCGAGGTGCAAGCAACTACTACTCCGAAAGCATGCCCCCAATTTTCTTCACAGTACACTCCCAGCGGCCTACCGTCAGCAATATTGAACATCATCACGAATATAACGAATGTGATACAAAACCAAGACGAAGATTGCCTGACACTGAATGTCCAGAGGCCCTCGTATGCTCCAAGCGGTTCCAAGCTTCCCGTAGTATTTTTCATTTATGGAGGAGCTTTTGAATCTGGAGCAACACAGGGAGTTGACTCCACAAATCTGATCAAAGCCTCAATTGCTTCCGGTACACCGATCATTTTCGTGGCGGCAAATTATCGATTAGGGGGTTTCGGTTTCCTCGCTGGCAAAGAGCTCCTCGACGATGGAAGCACGAACCTAGGTCTATTGGACCAGCGACTGGCCTTGCAGTGGGTCGCTGATAATATTGAGCAATTTGGTGGCGATCCCGATAAAGTGACACTTTGGGGATTCTCTGCAGGCTCTATGAGTGTCTTTGATCAGACGGCGCTCTTTGGAGGCAACTACTCTTATCACGGAAAGCCCCTTTTTAGAGCAGCATTGATGGAGAGCGGTAGCATCCTCCCTGCGGAGCCTGCCAATTCTACAAAAGCTCAAATCGTTTATGACAAGGTCGTTGACAGCGCCGGGTGCTCGACATCCAACGATACTCTCGCATGTTTGAGGTCTCTAGACTTTAACACCTTCCTATTAGCGACAGAATCTGTTCCCATCTCAAGCAGTTACAATTCCATCGCTTTGTCATACCTACCACGGCCAGATGGAACAACCCTCCCCGATTCACCAGACATCTTGGCTTCAAGAGGCCAATTTGCCAAAGTCCCCCTGTTGCTAGGCGACCAGGAAGATGAAGGAACTCTTTTCTCGGTTTACCAATTGAATCTTACTAGCACACAAGACCTTGAAGAATATCTTGGCAGCCTCTACTTCCAGCAAGCCACTGCGTCTCAAGTCCAAGATCTGGTGGCCACCTATCCAGACGATCCCTCGGCTGGTTCGCCTTTCAGAACAGGGCCGCTGAATAACATCTATCCAGAATACAAACGACTGGCCGCTATACTTGGTGACTTTATTTTCACGCTTCAAAGGCGCAGTCTTCTTGAGATAGTAGACCAGATAGCCCCATCAGTACCAACATGGTCCTTTCTTGCGTCTTACTTATACGGGACGCCTTTTTTGGGAACTTTCCACACAACCTCACAAATCGCTGCATTTGGGGTGCTTCCAGGCTATGCTGCCGCCGTTACCCAAGAATTTTACATCTCTTTTTTCAACACGATGAACCCAAATAGCAATGTCTCAGCACTGCTCCCCATATGGCCATGCTGGGGATCTGGAAAACAGGTGATGCAACTTGGTGCAACTTCTTCATCTTTGTTAAATGACAGCTTCCGATCGGCGTCCTTTAATTTCATCAGATCAAACTCCCAAGTACTACATATTTAGTTTCAGAAAGTAGTAGATAAAAAACTACTGTAACCTTCTTCAACGAGAGATGTGCTACGTATATGTAGGAAATTAACTATGCTATTATAAAGTCCTGTTCCTTATGTGCAAATACTGTACCCCTACATTCCGATGCTTTGCATTATAACTTGAAACATAAAATAAATAAGCTACTACATTCTCTACCATCGTTTTAGTATTAACACTGGCTAAACAAGCTACCCTATTGGTTAATTCAATCAAAACTGGGTTGAATTCTGCAGAGATATGACATGGAGTTTCGCGAGGGAATACAATATTTATATATAAACGATCATATAGATGTATTGTCAATTTGAGAAGGAATTTGAAATGAGCAAGATTAAGCAATACGGTTAATGGTAATTTGAATTTACCCCAGAGTGTGAGAGAAAGTTTCTGCGTATCTTTTCACACGGGCCCAGGCCCGTACATTCTTCGTCAACCAAGCCGTCGCAATACATGCCGGACGCCATCATCAATGACATCAAGTTTGCTTTCCGCATATTCAAGCAATTTGCCACAATTCTTTGCGTCATGGACCCTGAGTGGATTAACCCCCTTGAACAATTGTTCATAAAATTGCCTCAAAGCCAGTTTTGTCCCCGCGTTGAGCTGCGATGTAAACCCGTATTCCTGGGCGGCTGCTTCAACCTTGGGAAGGTTGCCTAGTGGAGCGTTGGGATCGAGGGCTAGGAAGTGTTTCAACCTCCAAACTGATGGGCGCAGTTCATGTTGGTTCAGCGGGAAGGAGAGAAACTCATGCAAGCCCAGGTGAAGACGTGCCCCCCCTAAATCATATTGGTGGAAGAGCTTCACAAGGCTACCGTTTTCATAGGCCAACCAGAATTCGTTGAATGAACATGTAGGCATATCAGGATAATCTTCTGCTTTAGCCCCTAGACTTTGGTCGTAATCTCTCATTGATTTATTACCACCGACAAGCCGAGTATAGAGACCCCCAAGTTGGCTTTGATCGTATTCGCTACGACAAACTGAGAAACCAAAATCGTACCATATATCACATTCGGCCCAGTACGGGTTTGGATACGAGCTGTCCAAGGCCATAGCATAAAACAGGAAGCAATGCCGTTTCGATGGTGGCTCTAGCTGTTGAAGGTCCTTGTCGCGGTCTTCTAGATCGAGGTAGGGCCTCGCAGCGTTTATAGCTCGTTGGAGGGGATCATCCTTTCCATCAAGCTGAAGAGGTGGGGTCGACTTGTCAAGGATGTGCTGGTTTCGAAGGAACCAGGGGAAGTAGCCCCCACGGTTCTGCTCAGACAACCTGGAAAATGCTCTATGATTTTGCTCACAAGGATATTTTTCTCTCGCCATTCGTTCAGCTGGATAGCCCAAACATTCAAATACACGAGACCTTGGTAAAGGCCAAGGAGGTGAGATTCTTCTCTCCCGTCGCGGCATCGGGTAAACCCAAAATGCTCGCATGTCTCTGGGTCTTGCGGAAGCCGATCCCCAATAGCATCACTAAAGAGTATGTCGGCAGTTGTTATCGAGCGAGCCGAACACTTGGTGAGGTGACGAAACGACATTTGATCCTGACACTCTTTACGACAAAACCAATCCAGGTTACAGAATTGACAGTGGCGATTAGTTTCTCTTTCGCAAGTGCTACATTCGCCTCGGAGTTGTTTAGATTTCGGTACCGTGGTCGCAGATTGATCTTGAGTTTGGCCAGGCAAAACTGTATCCAGATTGGCCTCGTATTGAGCCCTGTTTAGTAAAGGCTGACTTAATCCTCTGTTAGAGCATGCCAGGACTTCAATGCGTTTGATCCAAAGTGGTGGCTTACTCAAGGCTTGAAAAATCTTCTTCTTTGCCAGCACTGGACCTCATTCCTTGGCGCTGCGATCTAAGATACTCTGATACGAGGGACATCATATAAGGGGTTTGGCCAGATTGCTGTCTTCTAGTCGCAACTGATGAGCCTCCGATTGTGGACTCATGAGCATGGATAAGTCCGTCGGTCTTCTTATCACGTAGAAATTCCTTCATGGCTCTCTCGACATTCTTGAGAGCTTGAACGAGCCTTAAACGTTCTTCCTTAGTAAGCCATGGAAGTTCGGGCACAGTCCAGAGATTGTAGAGCTTGCCATGGCATCCCCTTGTCGTGTAAGACCCATAGCTCTGAATAATCCTAGAACAAAGGAAGCAGCTTCGCTTACTGCAGCCCACGTAGTTGAATATGGCCGCTCCCTTACAGTCGTGTTTTGTAGCCGCCAAGATGACTTGTATTTCTGCGTGTACTTCAGAGGCCGATGACTTCAACTTGTCAAACCTCTGAAGCAATTTGTTCCTTGTCCAAGACCCTTCCCTTTTCCCAGTACCGACAAGAGATTCCACTGTCTTGTCGTTTAGTGCAAGGCCCAGGGATAAAAACGTCTTCTCCAAAGACCAGGCATTGTTTCGATCGGCCCCTTTCGGTTTGGCTGCGCCAGTCGTTGGATCCATCACTGGGAGGATACGAAGATTTTGAAAGCCGGAGAGCCTCTCTGCGCTCCTCGTCAGAGTGTTAAAACATGTCTGTAACTTACCGAGGAAGCCCAGCGCGTCTCTCAGTGATCTGGTATTGGTATTGTTGTTGGTGATCTTATCAAAATCATGCTGTTTATACAAAGAGAACACGTCGTGGGCGCTCTTCACAATTTCTTCAAGGCCATCTCGCGTTTGCGAACGTGCCGCAACATCTATAAGAGCACGAAATCCCTCGAGGGACGAAAGAAGAGATGCTGTGCGATCGTCTAAGGGCAGAGTCTCTATCTAACCCCCCACAGGGGAGATAGTTTCTTTCAGTACTCTTTTTGCCTGAATTATATAATCGCTTAATCTCGGCCTGTACGATTTTACCAACGATGTCCAAAGATTCTGTTTGGTAGAAGCGGCGACAGGATCTAAACGGACCACTGTTAGCTCGCCACATGCAAATCAAAAGACATGTCAGACCTGAGGAACCAAGCGTGGAGATATCTCGGAGGCTAGAGGCTATAATTTCCAGCATGCGGAGAGTTACATCTCCTTCTCTGAAGCCATTATTTCTCGCTACAAGAATGTCGACTCGATCTGGCCACTCGATCATCAGAGATGAGGAGACATGATGACCTCCTTTCTCATTCGCAATAAGCTCAGATAGCCTATCAAGGAAGGCCCTCTTTAGTTTTCTTTCATCGAAGGACGACAATGCGTTCTCGTTGACGGAATCGGTGTCATCCGGCGTTTCCAATTCTATCTCATCGTCGAGGAGTATTTCGGAGAAGTTCGAAGCCTCCTCAATCTGGCCACCATTTTTTAGCCGTAAGAGTTTAGCATAAGCTTCAAATCGTGACCTGTCTAGTCCATCAATGCCCCAGGGAAACGATAAACTCATCTTTGGATGTTATAGTATGGAGTAGGAGTACAGACAACGAGATGTGAATCTAGTTCATACGGCTTGAGCATCAAAACTCGATGTCGCCAAGTAAGATGCGGGGTCACGAGTCTCAATGTCTCATGATTTCTATCATTTATTTCATTGGTCGGGAGCGGTATTACCACTTGACGTACCGCTTTGCGACACGCGGCTGCAGAGTATAGAAGCCCTTGTCGGGTGCGTTCGCTTTGCGGCATCGCAAGTATACGTAGAGAGCCCTCGCTAAGATAGTAAAAGCGACCCCCGCTTGCCGGGTTGTATTATTCCCCGACTGCCTATTGTGAGTCAGTATATCCGATCAATAATTGAACATCTGCAATCGCCTAAGATGAGAGTCAATCTTCTTTATTCTACCTACTAAGGTACATAGACCCACCACGCCATACAAAAAGGACAACTTGGAATACTGGAAATATTGTCAGATCCAAGTTATCGCAATTATAAAAGCTTAACCAATGCAAACTCATTGAGCTATGCACCAAGAGTCACTTCAGTCTATTATTGCTAATTCACTTTTATCTATGGAGTTTTCTTTGGTTCACATCAGCACATTGTCTTCCTATTTCTCTTCTGGTACCTCACAACGTCGTCATCCTCGCTACCTGCGATTGAGTACGCCTCCTAATAGATAAAGATTTTTCTAATCCTAAACTTTTCTTTCATTGAGAAGTCTAGAAGCTATTCTCAATGAGCTCATCAATCTGCAGCCGTTGCACAATGTTTTTATAAATCGTGCCGAGCATTCTTACTCATGTGACGAATCTTTCCCCCGAACTACTTGGCAGTTAGTTTTATTACTCACCATCTCTAATAATTTCGGACCTACCTTGTAGAAAACGAAGGGAGCGGGAATAAATAGCACGGCGATACCACCGAGAAGCGAGTTACCTGGGCCAAGACCTAGTTGAAGGAAGAGTTGGCGCGCCTCAAAGGAGACCGTGATTAGTTACAGAAACCAAGATGGGTGTACACTATTCCTTACAAAAAGTGGAAAAGAGGCACCGAATGAGGCACGGAAAAGTGCAGACCCCGAGAATATGGACGCTGCGTATGCGGGATATGCGATGCCTAGATAGTTGAATAGCGGATTAAACAAGGTGACCACACCAACAGAGAAGAGGCCCGATCCAATGGTGGGAACGATCCAGTGAATATCCGCTCGTGATGTCCAGCCAAACCAGAACAGGCAAATGGGAAGAGCGAGACATCCCAAAAACGTTGGAGGAAGAACCATCTCTGGCGTAAAGCCCGGCTGATTGACTTTTGGGGCGAGACTGGTTTTAATCCATAGTAGAAAGAGTGCCAATGAGATGAGAGCAAAGATGAAAATGCTTAGGAAAACCAAGCCTTGTTCGCCTTGGTTGAAGCCGTAAATATCCCCAAACACGAGCGGGAATGACTCGAACCAGATGAACAGTATACCATACAGGAGACCAGCGTACAAGTTCATGAGCAGAACTATGGGCTCAGAGAATGTCAAAGTAAAAGCTCTGGCGAGGACGATTAGATGATCTCTTGCGGTATAATGCGCGGCGTCAATCTCGGACTGGCTCCTAAGTCGACTGTCTCCAGTAACCTTCCTCAATCTTTTAGCTCTCCTGTAAAGTATGTTGGCTGCGCTAGTCTCAGGGAAGAAGAAAAACATTGCAGCCAGTACCAGCGTGCAAATCCATGTAATAACCCATATTGTCCAGCGCCATCCTTTGGCAGGGACCAGATATCCGCCAATGATTGGACCAAATACAGGGCCGCAGAGGCCAGCTGTTCCCCAAATGCACAATAAATAGGAGGCAACAGAGGGGTCGTATAGATCCAGGATAGTACCGCCACCGGTGGATAGACACGGGCTACCACAGAAGCCTGTCACCCAGCGAAAGACGAGAAAGACTGCAATATTTGGAGCAAATCCAACGGGGAGCTGGAATAAGATAAAGGCAAAGAGTGTCCAAAAGAAGATACCGCTGCGCCCAATTTTCGGCATCTCAGACAATGGAGACCATAGCATAGGACCAACACCATACCCACTGACAGTAGGAGAGAAAAGACATTAGCAGAGACCATAATGTATTTGGACCTCATGATGGGGCTGAGTTGTCCTACAGAGTGAAGAGAGAGAGCCCTAGGGTGGCTACAACCTCGCTGACACCAAAGTCTTCCATGACGCCTAGCTCACCTGGGACATAGATAGAACTCGCCATGTAGACAGCAAAATTTAGGAAACAAAGCTGAAACATCATGAGATTCTTCCAGGACAACGGCCAGTTTCGAGGGTTCTACAAGTCAAAGAGCTAACTTTAGAGCTACATCATTTCGCGGATAAGCATTATAGGGGCAGTAGACGGCTGTCTTACCTCGGGGTCATCTGGTCCATACCACTCTACTAGGAGAACCTCATTGTCGCCGTCATGAATGACGATGTTCTGCAAAACGCTGTGCTCATCTGCCTCGTTTTTACTTGATCCTCTGCCAGAGTCATTCGTCTGTTCGGATGTATTTTGGCGAAGGAATCTCTTCCATAGTAGTGCGTCGATCTCGTCGGGATATTGAAAGATTTCATTGCCAGAAAGTAAGCGCATTAACATGCCAAAGGTGGTTGTGTGAAATTGAAAAGTCATACTGGACAAGAAAGCGCGAGATTATTCGATGGCGGAAAGAAAATCGGCTAATAGCGAGGTTGGCTGATCATCGCCGGTGAACGACTTGAGCCACGATGATAATGATGAATGTTGGATTGCAAATCCTCATTATGAATGGAACGAAGACCCCAATAAATATAGAACATTATGTTGTAGATATTTTCGTGAAAGAGAGTTTTGCGAGTTGGTAACATATCCGGATTTTGAATGGAGCTAAGTCTAAAGGCCGTTGTTTGACGTACCAGCTTAGCATAGCGGATATCACGAAATTTCTGGGTGTTTTGCCCCCTTATAATTGTTGAGATCAGAACTAATCCGGGATGTGATAACAGTTGATATTCTAGCTTGTCTAAACGTAATGAATTGGTCAAGGGTCATGAAGCAGCGGTAGTGTTGGCGTGGCTGGGAAAGATGGTTGACAGCTTGGGAGAGTAAAATGGAATTTCTGAATTCATCATTCTCTTCGTTATTTTACAACTTTGTACTCATCATGTTGGAAGGTCATGTTTCTCCCTTTATTTTCCTTTAATTAGGAATGTAGCCTCTGTTATATGAGCTTTTGTGATATCGCTCAATCATACTAGTGGATTGTTTTCAACACATATGAGCTAGAAAATTATACGTTTTCATATGCCTATTATATCATATCTATAGATTCATTGATAGATTTTCATCTTCTAGCCTCAGCAGGAGCATCATACTAGGACTGCACTTGTCTAGCATTGGGGCGACGCACTGTGAAGTATCTTTTACTCAGTTATTATTAGTTGAGAGGAGAGAAAGTCAAGAGGTTTGCAAAAAGAGTGTATCGAGAAATGAGCGTATCCCAAAACAGATAACCCGCACATATCCATCACACTAGACTCATATGGCATAGAGATCGTATTCTCCCCATGTATCCACATATTCGTTTGCGGCCTCTGTTTTCTTGCAAATCGATTGTGAGCATTATGTGTGTTTTCGAGCAGACGCAGTGTGACAATGACCAATTTTGTCATTACGAAACAAAATATCACTCATAGGTTAAGATATCGAATGCTTGAAACTCTGCATGCTGTTTTGATACCGTGCAGCTTTCTGGATTGTCTATTAAGGAGAGCTCAATGCAAGACCAGTGACAAGACGATCAGAGCCTGTCCCAATAGCACACTGCAGTATGCAGTTTGGCTTCGTTTTGGGGGGCCCGCTGTATAAGGATAGCAATGAAGTGCAATTCTGAGCCACACCTCAACCTCGAGATGGTCTTTGCTTTCACCATAACGGCGGCTTGTATATACTGTAGGCCATAACTTAATTGTTTATACTACTACTAGTATCTTCTTTCATACAACTTTCACAACGCCGGAGGAATTGGAGTTAACGGAAGTACCGGAGATTAGTTACATAGCCCCGAGTCTGGAGCCAACACTTCCTCCCATTATAACGTCAATCATCCCACCCCTCACATGGTCATAGAGTAATTGCGAGAGAACATACCAAATGTCAATCAGTGCATTGTCACTTGGTGATATCAACTCCCTTGCTCACAGCTAGGGATGGCGGTAGTCCGACTTTCTCCGTTGAAGGGGAGGTTACATGAGAGAAATTTACCAAAAGCCGTCTTGACATCTCCGCAGAGAGCGAACTAACCGGTCGTGAGACTACGAATAGACAATTATCAAGGCCAGCGGGACATCGTGCTGAGACCAGCTCTCCAAGAATTTTGAAGAGGCCGAGACGATGCTCTCTCCTGGTAGCCCCTTTTCTTCCTGACCTTAAATAACATAGCATCAGCCGATATAGTCGCAATGGCAGCGGCGAAGCTAGAAATAGTCCCATACAACCGACATCTACTAATACGCCATTCGACGGATGAGACTTGTAAGCCTGGGAGAAGATGGCTTCGGAAGCAACGAGCTCAGCGGCGGTATATATTTGAAGATGGCGACATATTAAACTGCAGCCCTATTCATGGAAGGTTATTTCGAAACCAAAAAAGGGTGAATAGACTTGTACCTTTAAAATAGAGAAAGAAAAAAACGGCGTCTACGTAGAACTCTCAGCCTAGTGTATAGAGCAAGTCAAACGGGATGGCATGACCGATAAGAGCGGCCAGTGAGCTTGCCGGCCTCCAACATACTTTTGGCAAATTACGAGAGGCGAACAATAATTCATGCGTAAAGATACAACAGAGAGTAAGTGATGAGCCGGTCTTAGGGGGTCTTCATCGTTAGGATGTGATTTCATTTCTCACATACCTCTCACTCCAAAGATTCCTTAATTCAAGGTGACTTGAAGAAGGAAAATTTGCACAGGCCCAATCACTTAAGAGTCTTAAAAGTTCAATAATTAAAATTCATATGTTTGTTCAAAAAATACACACATCAGCTGAACTAAACTATTCACCAGCTTCTGCCATTATCCTACAACAAATCAACTTGGTATATCCAATCTCCCATCATCAATGTCCAACATAATCATAAACCGCGTTATTTACAAGATGAAATCCATCATTTCCTTTAGACGTGTTCTTGGTGGGACGGGCCTTCAGGAGTCACATGCTTATCCGAAGCCTCGTTGGCAATTGCGTTGTCGCTGTCTTGGTCGGCAAGGACATCAAGATCGACGCCTGCCTTTCTGCGAATGTTGGCCATGTGCTCGGGAGGAGGTGGCACCCACTTGCTGCTCTTCCAGGGAAGAACATGCTCGAGATACATGGTGTCGATCTCCTCAAGGGTGCGGCCCTGGCCTTCAATGACGAAGAAATAGATGATGAGGGCTCCGACAAAGTTACAGGCAGCAAAGACATAACCATATCTATAAATTAATTGTTAGAACGTCACCTTGAATTATCAAGAAAGAGTTTGCACATACCTGAAGTCGATGGCGCCAGTGATGAATGGAGTGAAGAAACCAATGCAAAAGTTCCAGATCCAGTTGCTGGCAGTCGAGAGAGCCATACCCTTGGCACGGTACCGCGAGGGGAAGATCTCGGCCTGAATGGTCCAAATCATGGGACCCCAAGTAGTGGCAAAGCCAAGGATGAAGAGACAGGCGAAAACGATGAGGACAACACCTGGTGTGGGGGTAGACGAGGGATCGTTGAGATCAAGCATGAAATGACCGACGGAGGCGAAGATCAAGAAGCAGATGAACATCCAAATGGAACCAGCAATGAGAGACTTGCGGCGACCAAAGTGCTCAACCATGTACAGACCAATGAAGGTGACACCAAAGTTGATACTGTTGAGAATGATCTGAGTGACAAAGGAGTTGATCTGCACCGACTTGAAGATGGTGGTACCGTAGTAGAAGAAGTAGTTGGCACCGGTAAGCTGCTGGAACATCTGCAGAGTCATGCCGAGGGCGATACGATAAGCCATGCGGGGAGCTCGGAACATGCCGACAAACTCCTTGATGGGGCCAAGCTGGATCTTGTCTTCAGCGCGGAGCTTGCGCTCAATTTCGGTAATCTGGGTGTGGACAGCCCAGTGGTTTTCTGTTGCGCCGAATACACGGCAGATGGTCTGCTTGGCTCGCTCCTCATGTCCGTGTCGGAAGTCGTATCGAGGAGTCTCTGGGAAGAGCAGAATACCGAAACCGAGGATGAGAGTCCAGATCCATCCCAAGCCAATGACGATTCGCCAACTGCCCGAGTTGCCGCTCTGGTGCTTGACAGTGCCGTAGTTGAAGCAGGCAGCGAGCCAGATGCCCATGGTGATGAAGAGCTGGTAAGCGCAAACCATGGCACCTCGAATCCAGGCGGGCGCTGTCTCGGCCTGGTACATGGGAACAAGCAAACTCAGGGCACCGACACCCAGACCGGAAACAAATCGTCCAATCATGAGCTGATACCATGCCGTTATAGATGCAATCTGGATAACGAAACCGACGGATACAACCAGAGACCACAGCGAAATGGAAGGCTTACGACCAACGCGATCAGCGATGGGTGCAGCTACCAAGGCTCCAATTAGAGTACCGATGGACAGAAGAGCGACGATGAGACCAGAGCGAACATTGCTAAAGTATTTTGTGCCGTCAGAGTGAGTGAGACCGAACCGGTCAAGGAAATCGGGCATTTCCAGAAAGCCAGAGATCTGACCAGTATCGTAGCCAAAGCTAGGAACGGGTTAGCTTGGTTCATTAGCCCCAGCTCAAAATGAAGCGACAACTTACATCAATCCACCCATTGAGACCAAAACACCCATGGCGAGGGACCGTCCAGTCACACGTGGCAGAGGAGAATAGTCCAGGCCAGAGACCGAAGGTCGACCAAAGTCGGGATTGTGCTTCTCCGACGCAGGGTCATGCTGGTCGAAGTAGATGGTCATAAAACGACCCCGTCTGGAACGCATTGTGAAGTATATGGGTTGCTGTGTCAAGGCCCTTAAACGACAGTGATGATGTGATGTCTCTGTTAGGAGACTGTCGCGGAGGTATAAGCGACTATATGTAGGATATATGTGTGTGCAGGAGATGAGGTGTCAATTGAGCTGAGAAGCGAGGTTGTTGCTGATCCGGGAGCTTGTTTTCCTAGTGGCAGATGATGTAGTAGTGATGCTTGGTAGTGTATCTTGTTGTACAATATCGAGACAGGATCGTCAACCGAAGGGGGGGGAGGCATTGGGGTATAAATGTTCTCCAACACGACCAGGGCCGCCACTGATGCCCGGTCCGTCTCCAATGACCTAATTCAGCCCAAACACCCACGCCATATGGTCACGATCAAGAAACCGTGGGACCGGCCCAAGTCCGGCCGTTTGGTGGGTGGCCGTGGACAAGCAGGCATCGCAAAGGCATGCTGCTAGCCCCGGATCATGACGCCCAAGGGGGAAGAGGGTAAAAGTCTCCCCACCCCACGGGTTCGGGCTCGGGGAAGTCTCCAACGAGTCGAATCCTGGGGACGGCCGACAGCAGAGGCAAGTCAGGTGCGAGGTAAAAAAAAAAACGGCCGGAGAGGGCGAATTGGGTGACAAACCACGGCGCTCTTCCCACCATACCGAGAATCTCCTGGCCCAATTCGGTCCTACTCTCCAGACTTTCTCCATTGCCTTCTCCAGTCGCTGTGGAGAGGCAAGACAAAACAAACCAGGACAAAGAACCGGGTTTTTGGGCGGCGGCCGCGTGACACGATTGGTCGGTGACCCCCGAAGAGCGCGGGAGAGGCGAGAGAAAATGCGAGGTGAAGACGAATGAGGATGAGCAAAATCACGATTGACCGAGTCTCCACCAGGCAGAGGGCAGATCCACCGAGAAAGCTTATGTACACCAGTAGTCCGTACAGTACCAGGAATGACATGTTTCTGCTGCTTTCTGTGGTGGATTTCCTGTTTGGGGACATGTCTCGGCATACTCGGGCTCCATTTTTTTCTTCTTTTTTCTTTTTTTTTTTTTTTTTGCTCCAGAGACTTAAAACATGCGTATGATTCAGCATAAGCCAGCCAGTCGCATTTGCAGATCCCCGTTATCATGAAAGAATGTCGCTCACAATTCCATAATACGCGCATCGCATTGATGTACTTCATTTAGATTGTTACAAGTATTAACAGCGTACAACAGTAAAACAGCAGGCGCACAACAGCATGGCACCTTCCCCAGCCTCCCTCGTGTCCCCCAGTTCCTTCTCCAACCCAAACCCAGCACTCGCCCCTTCCCACACACGCGCCCATGACGTCGTATCTGCCGCCCCGGTGCCGGCAAGTGGGGCAAACGCCAAGCACCGTCTCTTCCGGCGGCCTGCCCTCGGCACTTCCAGCCGATGACGTCGTCCTAGCGGTACATCATCTGTCACTGGCCAAGCGGCCAAGAGCAGCGAACAAGATAGTGCTGTAGCATCAACCAGGGGGGGTTATGGGCAATGCGGAACAAGAGCCGCATGGAAACGGGGCGGAGAATATTAGGGAGCTATTACAGAACAAGAGGTTGAAAAATCTACGAAAGCATGGCCTAAGCTGGCTCGACGGGTGACTAAGTCGACTGCATTTTGCCCGGCTGAGGTTGTCGATACTGACAAAGGCATGACAAGAGAAGTCTAGAGAAGGATCCACGGGGCCCCGTACCATAACATAATCCAGTGGGAAGAAAAAAAAGAAAGAAAAAGAAAAAGAAAAGAGTAAACGGAAGAAGACGAGAAAGAAAAATCTCCGAGTCAGCAGATGTCCTGCTTTCGGTCCTTTCCCGTCCACAGAACGCGGTCGCTCGGAATCTGCATCGTCCCCATGACCCTTTTCAGTGTATGCATATGCAAATCCCATCCGCCTGGTGCTGATTCAGCGGCGCTTCTTCGCTGTCATGGTCCATCCTGTCATGCAAAAGTTGACAAAACAATACGCACGATACGCATAAACACCAGATCACCGTCTGCCCATCCCATCCTCCCTCCCTCCCACCTCCCGCCAACGCCTCGGGTCCCCCGGAATAGAGTTCAGCGGCCTCTTTTCCTATTCTGCCCTTCTCCAGATTCTGTGCCATCCATCACACGACATCTACAGGCCGAATCAGAACAGCGGGCGTGTGACATTGTCCGGATCCCGCAAAGGCCACCAGAAATCCCCAGTTATTTAGAAACAGAAAAAAGTCGGGCTGCCGAAGAAAGGCCAGAGAGTTTCAGCCCGTCTTTGCCTCCACCATGATATTTTCCACAGCCAATTAAGCCCAATTGCAAAGATCTGCCTCGTAATTCGCCGTCGGATTCGCCTACTGCCGCCACGCACGTGCGGTGCTGTCTAAACGCCAAAGTGGCATTTCTAGATCAACAGTGTAGCGTGGTCAGGACACTGTCAAAAGCACGTTCAAGGCCGCCTCTCGTGGCAGCCACCTCTGCAAGAGGCTCTCCATTAGCCAATGGCCAACAACGCTTAGCCTTGTGTCTTCAACTCAGCTTGTCCCAATTCCGCACTTCATGCCCAATATCTTAGAAAGCCACAAGCATTCTTGATTAGTGCCAATGCCATTGCAAGATCATCGATGTCCCTTCTGAGACCCGATTCAGCCACTTTCAAACAGCATGTCGATTTTAAACTTTTGTCTTATATTCCGTGCTAAATGAAACGGCCAATGCTATAGCTACTTTGCCAGTCAACAAATGTCTTCCGTTTCAGATTGGCCGGCATGGCCGCAGCACCCTTTGTCCCGTATTTGCTCTGCATTTCCATCCTCAGTTACTCTTCACCTCAAGGTTATTACTAGCCCCGTACGCCACGCGCCATCCTTCGTTCTATTACCTGTTCTATACATCCCACCCGGCGTCTCTCATCGTCAAAGTGCAATCGTTGTGAAATTCCCAAAGCTTCCAAACGTCTTGTGAAAGCTCAACTTTTTTTTCGGGCAACAGCTCCGTAGTTTGCAATGAAACGAACATGCTGCAATGTAAAAAGAAAAAGAAATCAAAAAGAAAAAGAAAAATGCGATGAGAAGTCGTTCTTCACAGCTCCTCGGCCGGGATGTGTCCCTCTACTGTGCTGAGAGCTGCCAGATTCACCTCTCCCACACGCTCGAGACTGGCTGGGTCACCGGCACCGGCCAGCAGTCCCACGCACTCAATCACATCTTCGGGCTCCAGCAGATGCCATTTGGCGAGCGTCACCTTGGTGCTTGCCCCCACAGTAACCGTAAAGACGTGCTGATCATCCAGGATCGTACCCGATGCCCCGTTGAGACTGCGGAACATGTCCTCATCCGTAAAGTCGTCTCCGGAGCAGAGAGCAAACTCAATCTTTCCGGGGTTAGGATCCTTCTCCGTCGGCGCAGCTCCCGGGTTGTGATAGGTGGCCACCAGTCGCTTGGCAATTTCGCCCTTGCTGATAAAGGTAGGGCGCACTTCAATGTTGGCCTTGCCCGGCATCACTTCGACCTCCCACTTCTGGCCCACTCCAGCTTCCAGCTCTTTGTGGCACTCGCGTGACATGTGCAAGCCCTGCTCGGGCTCGGCAAGTCGGTAATGCCAGGTCAGGGCACAACGTTTTCGCTCTATGAAAGAACCTAGGATGCCGCGTTAGCTTGTTTTTTCTTCTACCAATGGCAAGAGTGTACTGTTGTGGTAACTCTAAATCAACCTGTAACTCACCTGGAACCTTGTCCGTGTATCTCTGGAACACCTCCATGACTTCTGCTTGCCAGCCCATGTCGAATTTCTCCGCCAGGTTGATCCACTCCTCACTGCCGGGGTCTTTCATGAAGCTACCGTGCTCAGCGGAGAACCCAATCTGGGGGATGTGGCCAAGATGTTGCTGGAGGAACTCTTGGTCTCGGCCCGAGATGATCCAAACCGAATTCTTAGTATCAGCGGCAAGGGATTTCAAGTACCGGATGATGCGCTCCGAGGGCACCGCCGCGCTCGGTTCGCGCACAATGGGCGTCAGGGTGCCGTCGTAATCAAACATGAACAAGCGCTTCGTCGCAGAGCGGTAGCGAGACAGCAAGAGGGCACGATCAAGCAAGGGCGTTGCTTTGCTCGAGTTGGTTTCGGCCAGCACAGAGTGCACCTTGCGGACGAATTTGGTGATCCACGACTGCACGGTCTGCGTCGTGACGTGGTTGTAGAGGCTGGTCTGCATCTTGGTGCGCTCCTCGGCAGACATGGTCAGTGCCGCGTTGATCTTCTCCGCCACGCCCGTGATATCCCAGGGGTTGATGTGGATTGCATCGCGGAGACTACCCGCTGTTCCACTAAACTCCGACAGAATGAGAGGGCCGTTGTTGTCTTTTTGGCAAACAATGTACTCGAGACTGGTCGTATTCATGCCATCGCGCACCGACGTGATGAGGCCAATGTCTGCTGCACGAAGCAGGGCGAAATACTCGGCCTGGTTGAGGTACTGGGGGTAATGCTGCACTGGCGAGAAGCCAAGGCTGCCATATTCACCATTGATCTTGATGATGAGCTCGTTGACTCGACTGGCATTCTTGTTCTCCGGGTCGTCCTTTTCAGCCTCGACGCTGGTGGGCGATGTGACCTGGATCAACACCACCTTTTCTCTCCAGTGAGGATACATTTCCAAGAAGCGCTCAAACGCCTGAAGCTTTTGAGCCACGCCTCTGACACTGTCCAAGCGATCTCGGCCGACGATGATTTTCTTGCCCTCGTACATCTTGAGCACCGCGGCGTGCTTCTCATTGACCGTATCCGCCCACGCGGTGTTTTCTACCTTGTCGGCATCAATACCGATGGGGAAGACTCCGACCTGGACTCTGGAGCCGTACGCATCGATGCCAAGGGTGTCAGATGGGAAACCGAGGATGCGCGTGCAGCAGCTGAGGAAGTGGCGCGAATAGCTGTACGACTGGAATCCCACGAGATTTGCGCCAAGGATGCCCTCGAGCACCTCTTTACGACGAGGCAAGCATCGAAGGAATTCGCTGCTGGGAAACGGCGAGTGCAGAAAGAAGGAGATGTACATCTTTGGGGCACGCTGGCGTAGCATGCTAGGCAATAGCATGAGATAGTAGTCGTGAACGATGACCACATCACCGGGCTTGTAGATCTCAATGATCTTGTTGGCAAACTTTTGGTTCATGCGGAAGTAGTCGGCCCACTGGGCGCGCTCCTTGCGGCCATCTGTAGGCTCGTGCTGCTTGTAATGGAAGAGAGTGTAGAGGTCATGCTCAGCATAGCGCCTCCAACGGGCCTGGTCTTTGAGCATGATGCCATCGTCAGTGGCCTCGCTCTCGTCGGCAAGCCAAACAGGCACCGTGCGAATGGTTTTGCTATGGGCCAGCTGCTGCTCCAGTCGCGTCTGGTCTCCCTTAGGTACCCAGAGTCCATCGACTGGGGGAGGTGTAGGCAGTCGTGTGGTGGCGTCAATCGGGACGGGAGCCGACAGCGAACTCACGGCTGCGATGGCGGTAGCCGCAGCTGAAGGCGTATCTGGGGGGGAGAGCGGGTCGTCGTCAGGGTTTCCAATCTCGCCTGTCCAGGCGACGACTGTATGATTCCATGGCGTCGCATCGGACGAGAGATAGGCGAAGGAGTCGATGAGAGCCGACTGACCACGGCGGGGCTTCAGATCCTGTATTGCGAAGCGAGTCAATATCAAAGATGGTCACAGTTGGGCGATGGGAGGATAAAATATTCAATCAGAAGAAAAAGGATCAAGAGGTCAAGAAGAGCGAAGAGCGAAGAGCGAAGAGTCGGGAAAGCTCGCTGGCGTCAGCGTCAAAAACTATGCGTTCTGCGCAGTAGAGCTTCACATCTCTAGGCTTGCTTCTTCCTCGAAACCGCAAAATCAACCTCGAAAACGCACTCACCCAGGCGCCGCCCTTGTGGTATGTCACAGCATGGGGGATGTTGAACGTCGCAGAGATGATGTTCCCAGTCAAGGAGAGCTCGGGGTTGGCAGCGCGAATCTCTGAGAGAGACTCACGGCGCGCCATTGTGCCGTTGCGCGCAAAGATCGACGATGGTTCTGGTGGTTTCGTAGAGCTTCAATGTCTCGAGGAAGTCTGGAGGAGGGGGAGGGGTACAAAGTCAGCTACTGGCAAACAGGCGGAAGTGGGCGTTGGGTGGCAGGTATCTTACTTTGGTACTAAACGCTTTTGATACTTGGTGCGGAATCCTGAATGCGATGGCGGGGTGCTGTTACTTGGAGGGCAAAGCAACGAGCTGAGCTCTCGTAGTACCGAGTTGCCTGGGCCAGTCCGAGATGTCTCACGTTGAAGAAAAGGGAGGCTGTAGGAGTCAAAGGGATGTGAGCTGAGAGGACCTGGGGCTATCGGCGCAAGGAACTCCGTCTTCCGCGCTTGGTATCGATACGTGAAGAGTTCAAAATTCAAATCGCTTCGCTGCTAGTGAAGTGTGCGAGGTGCAGGGAGAAAGACCAAGAGGGAACCGTTGACACTTGGACGATAAAAAGGTGTGGCTTAACAGCGATACTAGTACTTGGTGCCTCTAGGGGCGTCCCAGCGTTATCTCCTTTCCGTCAATTGCCTTGAACTCGAGTCCATGACCTGTGACTTGTGCCGTCGCCCTATCGGGAGCTCCAGCAGCGGGTCGTGGCCCCTTGTCAGCCGTGGCTCGTTCGAAGCTTGTTCTACAGCTTTCTGCGAACCTGGGCGACAACAACATTACTGAGGGGCATTTACCATTTGCAAAGGACAAGGATACACATATCAAGTTATGTAGTATCCTCCGTACCTTGGTAGTAGTACTTGTGCTGCGCGTATAAAGAGAGGGCCAAGCTCTACCTAAGCTATTAATGGCACACGGTGCAACGCTGTCGAGATTCTCACAACCTCAGCCCGCACGCAACCGTTAGAACGGCTTCACACCCAACCAGATGCTCCTCTCTTCACCACGTCCGTCCATAAATTCACTCAAAGAGGGGATTTCCAGAAAGGATGTACATAAAGGTCCCTCGGGCCGAATGAAAATCTAGGCATTGCTTCGAATGTGCCTCTTTGTCCGTCTACGAGAGCAGGTCGAACACGTCGGTAGGCGCTGACAACTTTACTGTGGCCTTCAACGCGTATTCGACTTCCCCGAACACAAAAGCCCTGCCTGGGCCGACGACGGACGTGGACGCCAGCACGCAGTCTATGACCTCTAGCTAGGTAGCCAACAAGTGCTAATGAAATGAAGCTGGTTGGCAACCTGGGCAGTGGAGCAGCACTAAGGCAGTTCCAGCACAAGCCTCGGAAAACGAAATAGAACAGCGAATGGGGCCGAATGGTTCATGGCAATTCACCAAGCAAAAGGCACGCCCAGAATACGGAGGAGCGCCCACGACTCCATGCCATAGCGAGGCTGCGGTTGGATCCAGCGGAGATTCTCCGTACGGAGTAGCAGTAGCTCAGCGGGGGAGCGACCAGTGCTTCTTCCCCCAGGCCGATGAAGGCCACCCCTTTTTGCCGCTGGTCAGGGAAAAGGAGCTCGTTCAGGAGAAGACAGCTTGCGCTTGTGCGTGTAAACCAGACCTGGGACGGGCGGCGGTGAATGAGTAGATGAACCCGCAGCATGTGACTCCCATGAAAATAATTTCATTTCTCTGGTTAATTTCAGCTCATACCTTTGGTGTCTGGGCGCTCGTATGGCTGCCAGCTTTCAAGGCTGAAATACTTGCAGGTGGGCTCAGGCACGGAGTAACTGTTGGATGCAACGCTACACATACACACATGGACAAATTACACCGGCTCAACACGGTGTCAATTTAGACAACAAAGAAAATCCGAGTAGCCTACCAGGGCTTACACTGGGTTGGAAGGAATTCATTGCTCCATGCCTGTCACCGATCCTGCCCGTCCCTGACAGCCATGCCGCTAAAATACCCACAGCTGTGCGTTTAAGAAGCATGTTGCTAATGATGCAGAGAAGCTCCGGAGCAGAGTGTCGGAGCAGAACGTCCTGTCAGATACACGCATATGCACTTCTGGGGCCATCACAGCGATTTTGACTACCTGTATGCTTGATTAAATTCAAATGTCTCTGACGCGGCAACTCGATGGCCATGATCAATCAAGCAAAACTTGCACTCGTAATGAACCTCCTGTACATACAGTACAGAAGCAAAACAGTGGCGAGATGGACGGAGCTTTTTTCACGTGCTTTTTTGAAGCGCACACCCAATATTACCCACTTCACTCGACAGAGATGTGGATGCGAGTGACTTTTTTCCAGCCAGAGAGAAGCTAGGGAGGGAGAAAATGTCGCGCGTCACGACAGCCGTTGATCGGCTCGCACAGAAGCCGATCTGCGAGTAGTTAAAATCGTTGACAGCGATACTGCTCACTTCCGAAACGACACTAGTATGACAAGCACGTTGCAGGTTTGTACGGCCACTACGTCAAGCTTACGCGTGGATTTTGGACCGTCTTTTCAACTAGTGCTGCTTTTGCTGTTGACACCGAAGATGTGCTGTGAGTACTACGGGCAAGCAAAAACTCTTGCATTGTTGGGTAGAAGGAACACGTAAGAGAAACGGCCTGTTGCTTCTCCTCTTGTGCCAGTAAAAATTGGTTTTTTTGTAGATGAAGGCGTATCTATCACAATGGTGTATGTTGATTCCCTTATTTTTTTTTTCTCGGTGGTTTGATTTTCGTAGGAAGCGCAGATGCAAACGTCAAAACACCAAGTCTGACAGCTTTACCAATCAAAGCTCATAACCACGGGACAAGTCGATAATATGAATGATATATGTGAATGGAAAATAACAAGCTGCATATTTTTCCGAGAATGAATCAAAATCCTACATCAATGTCGAACCAAATGCCAAAATGCCAAAATGCAACACCTCATCAACTTGGCCTACCCTGTACCAGATGGCACATCATGACACATCACGTGATCTCATACCTCCATCCCCCCCAATCTTCCTCTCGCTTGCGTCTCGGTATCGGCGTCACCTCGCTTCAACAACCCACAACATCCGGGAATCCGCCGACAATCAGCCATCGCGACGACAGCTTCGCTTCGTCGTTCTCGCCATGTCGGCATCTCCCCCACCGTCGCCGTCGCAGCACGCTACAGCCCACGCCTACGCCAGCAATGGGCTGGAGATCCTGCAGGCGGCCAGCGATGCTGCTCAGGCCATCCAGAATCACCATCCTCTGCAGAATGCCGCTGCCGAAGCTGTCGCCCAGTCCCATGCCGTCGGCGTGCCTATCGCGCCCGCGCCCGAGCTGGCGCCGGGACAGCTTCAGCAGCATCTCGTGGCCGGGCCGGGAGGCGTCATGCGGGATCCCACCATCAACCCCAAGCTGACGCGACTCCGACGCGCCTGTGACATGTGCAGCATGCGCAAGGTCAAGTGCGACGACTCTAACATGCCTTGTCGCCCTTGCCGCGAGCTGGGCGTGGACTGTACCTTTAATCGCGAGACCAAGAGACGCGGACCGCCTAATAAGCATGCTGAAGCTGCCAAGGCGGCCAAGAGAGCTCGCATCGATCAGACCGTTGCCCCCCCTGGCTTCCCCTCGTCTCCATCGCCTCAGAATGCTGCTAAGACGCTCATGACGATATCGACCGATGGCGTCTTGGATGCAGAGGCGATTGCGCCAATGCCTGTGTTGGAGCTCCTGGTGGATGATTTCTTCACATACATTCATCCGCTTGCGCCATTTCCCCACGAACCCACCTTTCGACAGTCCTTTGCGAATCGAGAGGATCGATTGAAGCCCGAGTTCCTGGGATTGCTGGCCAGCATGATTGGTACTTTGGTGGCATCGTTTCCGCGCAGTGCGAGAGAGCATCTCAAGGCGCAACACAGCACGCATTTGTTCCCCAAGGCCATTGTCATGATTGAAAAATGTCGCGACATTGCCCTTCTTACGCGTGGGAGCAGATGGGTTTTGAAACAACCCAAAACGCTGGACGACGCCGCCACCAGCTATTTTCTTGGCTTGGCTTCCGGCTACACCTTGCAGTGGAATGCATCTCGCCACTTCATGGCCGAAACTCTGACTCTGCTCAGAGAACTCGGCTTTAGCAGGCCCAAGCACCCAGGAGAGCTGCCTACCTTTGGGAGTGACAGCTTTGCTCCTGAATCGATGCCGTTCAATCACGTTAAGGACCAGATTGGCAAGCGTATCTTTTGGTGCCTGCTGCTAGGCGTTCGGTAAGGCTTCTTGCTCATGCCCATCTCTCTTTGTCCATCGATTGCCCGCTAACTTCATCGATAGCTCGTTCTCGCAGCTCGGCGCATCCCATACCGATATCGTTATTGCCCCATCAACCCCCAGCCTTCCCTATCCAGCGTATCCCGAGAACGTGGATGACATTTGTGTTCTTGCAAACGAAATCATTCACCAAGCAGAGGGTAGTGTCACGCTTCTTACTGGATTTCGGTTCGGTATTGACATCTACACAACCATGAATGGCGTCGTCAGCCTGGAGCTAGCGTACGGCATGAGCACTCTTCCTTGGGCAGACCAGAGACTCCTCCTCAGGGATGGTCTTTTGGCTGCTAAAAGCATCATTGATAATCTACCACCAGAGCTCCAGCTGGGCAATTCCGGAGACGAAACGAATCCTCTGGCTGGCATGGAGGATTCCGGCCTCCAGTACGTGCCACCAGTGTGGCCCAACACGCAGCCACCACACGATGTGCGCAACATCATCAAAACGCAACCTACGAGGCGCCGGCAACTTCAGTATGAGATACAAAAGGCTAACATTTTTGTATCGCAACTGGCCACAAGGTCATATTTTGTGGAGCTGTACTTCAACCTGAGAGATGTCCATCTGAGCGAGCAGCAACAAACTCTCGAAGTCGAAGGTACAAGCGAAGAGGAGAAGGCCATTCAAGAAGATGACAAGGAAATTTTGGAATTCATGTCTGCTGAGCGAGAGATCATTGTTCAAAACCTCCTGACGGTGCTAGGATCCATCTCGCAGAGAAATCTCGAACCCAATGGAGGATCCCTCATCAACAAGATTCGTCAGGTTGCGTCCACCCTCCTAAACGATGCCCCCGAAAGGAAGGGCCCGTTTGCCATCAAGTCAGAAGAGGCCCTTTCTCAGCTTCTTGAAGTCCTTATGAAGCTCGAAAAGACAGGTCCCGTGGGAGAGACCCGTGCACCAGACCCGCTTCAGATGACAGCGGAAGATGAGGAAGAAGAGCTGCGACACTGGGCCGACTTGAGGGAATACCAGCTGCGTTTCGCTGCAAATGGAGGCTTTGCTGGAGAGTTGTAATGTGTGTGTTCCCATCTCAAAACAGGGATTCTTTTCTCTTCTACTTCATCTCATTCCTGTATGTGAGCTCGGTCGGGTGACATCCTTGAGACGCCACCAACATGGCACATACTTGGCAAATTCTGAAGCAATCATGTATTACTATTAACCCTTGGAGCTGAGCAACAGTTTGTTTGGAACGCAGATTAAAACATACGGCGGTAGCTGGTAGGAATAAGATTGCGTCGACAGTCCACTCTCGCAACAGACTGCCCAGGTGTGCGAAAATTACTCCCCCCTTGAAACTTCAAACTCCCCCCTTGAAACTTCAAAACGCCGTGGTCGATAGGTAGCATGAGGGCATACATGCAGAAGCAAAGGAGCATTAATAAAGAAACAACAGATAGGAAAAAAAATGCAAAAAAACATACAACAGCCGGTGTTCGCTGATGGTCACCCACTCAACTACTAATCTGCCGGTTAGTGGCTTATCTATGGGGGAGCAGACGGGACCCCGAGTTCTCCACTACCTATGGTCGTATGTGCTTGGTGACCGTTTAATTCAGGTTGTGTTCTTGAGGTCTACGGAGTAGTGGGATCGCGTATGCATGTAGATTCCGAAAATGAGACATCATGCTGATATCCGGCTTGGAAAAGCACGGCTATAAAGCGAGACTTTAATTTGCCGTTGAACAAGAAGGCCATTGGGATGAATGCAATCATTAGATATCTATACAATGGCCCCGATCGAACCGTTGAGCCGCTTCTCTCCAATCGGATCGGAAGTATAGTCTGTGTAAGGAGGTTCATCACAATAGCAGCTTGCCTTTCGGTATCCATTTCACTCTGGTCTTACCAAGTCTAGGTTGAACATAAGAAAACAGCCATTGCACTGGAATACTTGAGCTACCCTCGAAAGCAATTGTTTCATTTTACAAGTGAGATTAATAAACTCAGTCATCCTCTCCCTGTTCTCTCTTCCACCATCTAAGCTGGACTAAAATAGTACAACTTCCAAAAAAGGGAAAAAAAAAGAAGGGTGTTCCGATCTAGCCAATCGGGGGGTATCAAAGCTGACGGCCGCTTGGAGAGGTGCTCAGGGGGATGAAGAGCTTTACTTTTCTTCTCTGCTGTGTGATCCATTCATAACTTCTCTGTTACAGTGACGTGGCCATGTGTCTTGAATTATCAAGCCTTTGTCATGCGGAGAGCTGATTTCCGCTCCGCAGGAATCACCAATGAGCCCGTTACTCTTACGGCATCTCCTCATTCGCGTCTTGGGACGGAGAAATATGACGAGAATCTTAAACCAGCAGTGCTAACAGAATGCAACTTTACTGATCTTGTGTATCCATATTAGCTATGTCAATGACAACTCTGCCTTGAGCTTGACCACCTTTGTAGCGTTTGTATCCCTTGAAACCGTGTTAGTATAAACACACACAAGACGCGGTCATATCGGAATCTTACGCTAATGACGTCTTCTAACGAGAATGTTGAGTCAACGAACACCATCATCTTGCCCTTCGAAGCCAAGTTTCCAAGGTGCGCTGCATTCTTCCCATTCAACGGCGCGCTGAATGTCATATATCGCCTCGGCACGCCGCCTAAGAAACTCGGCTGTAACACATTCTGAAGCGTGTGTAGAATGAGACTAAGTTGACCTTCGTTGCCGTCGCCGACGTTGATAAATATGCCCTCAGGCTTGAGATACTTTGGGCATCGCAGAAACAATTCTCGAGAGCCTACCGTATCCAGGATTGCATCAAACTGGCTCGCGCTGTAGGAGTTCTCAAGGGCAACAGGTATGGACTTGACTAGAGCGTAATCAATAACCTGCATCTTGGCGAGGGAGAGGTTAGTCTTTCTCTGTGTCGGTAGCGAAGATGAAATCAGACCAACTTGCCTCATCTACTCCTAAGGACTGCTTCATCCTAAAGGCGTTTTTGGTGGAACAAGTTGTCACGACGAAGGCACCCAAGTCCTTACAGAGCTGGATAGCAGCTGCTCCTACAGCACCGCTACCCCCATTGACAAGAACTCGATCGCCGCTTTTGATCTTAGCCTGACGGACCATTTCCAGTGCGACTTGCCCGAGACAGCTGAGACAAGCGGCTTCTGCAAATGTTATATTGCTTGGCTTGACGGCGATACAATTAACGTTCAACACAATATACTCGGCCAGCGTTCCCTGGTTATGAATGATACTGCCAGATTTAGAAACAGTACCAAACACAGCCACGCCTGGAGCGAATTCAGCTGGAACATCAGGGCCAGCCAAGACCACGCGGCCAGAAAAGTCGAGTTCCGGTATTGCGTTTTTCCTCAAAAGAGACGGAATGTCTCTCATTAGATTTGACCCTGGAGAAGAGAGTGAAGCGTGAGATATTTTGATCAGGACATTGGAGCCCTTTGGGGTTGCGGGTGCAGGGAAAGACTGGTTGAAAGACAAGACTTTCTCTGGCGTACCGCCGCTGCTGAATGTCCAAGCACGCATTGTCGATGGATGAAAAGTGTTTGCTGCCATAGCGAGTGTTGATAATGAGTCTAGTTGTATAATAGTAATAGCTGAAAGAAAAAACAGCACCGCGGAACTGGGCCAAGATCACGCCTATATGTACCTATGTTGCATGTTCTCGCTGATGGCTTTGAACTATCTGACCTGATGATGCGGAGTTTGATGCGGAGTTTATTGTGAGGTGGCTGTGACTGACTACTCAAGCTATGGCTAACCGTTTGGCGTAGAGCTGTAATAGATGATGCTTGAATGTAAGACACGGCTCCTTTCCCATGTCGACATAGCTGGCAAGGCACACTCTTTGTAGCCGCCAAGATTCCAAAGATCTTTAAGATTCCAAAGACTGTAGGCTTGCGTCATCAAATGATCTTTCTGGTATACGTAACTCATACGATACTCGTTGACTGTTGGTTGACCGTTTGTTGTAGTTGCCGCTTGTATATGGGGAGAAGCCCCCGGTATAAATAACGGGCGTTGTAGTTTATTGAACGTAGAGTTCACAAACACGGTTCAACTTCAATTGACAACAAGACAGTGATTACAACCTTGGAAGATTTCTGTTCGTAACTGCATAAGAATGGCAAGTTTTCGCAATATCGCAGTTCTCGGCGTAAGACGTGCCCTTCTATCGCTACAGTTGTGAACAGCTTACTAAGAACTTACTGGCGTTTAGGGAACTGGCCGAATTGGTCGGCCGATTGTTAAAGCTTTGATAGACGCAGGCTTCAACGTTACAGTCGTGACGCGGAGTCTAGGCTCGAATCCAAAGGAAGCCAATGGCGTGACTTTCGTGACCAATGACTATACGTACGAGTCACCTGTTGAGATACTTACGGGTAAGGAGGCAGTGGTGAGTGCCGTGGCTGCTGGGCCGCCCATCGCAGCTCAGAAAGTCATGGTCGATGCGGCAATCCAGGCTGGGGCCAAGCGATTTATCCCCAGCGAATATGGCTCGAGCAGCATTGATCAGCCACTTGAAGACTTCAAGATTGGTTACGTGGAATGGAAAGTATTAAACTTGGGAATAAAGATGTCTTAGTATGTAATCCGAGCGCATGATTCAGCTTGAATGTTGAACAATGGCTTGGCCCGAGAGACCTTGATTGTTTATCGTATGCTACTAAAAACCTAGGGAAACTACATGCACGAGTAGCCACAACATGACACCAGGGAAGGCCAGCCAATCGCACGCGGGGCCTGACACACTCCCTACGGTCCACTAACGCAAATCTGCCTCTTGAAGAGATGTGGGATTTTTCTTCAGTCACACTGATAATGACAATGACTCTCCGAATATTTCACCGCTTATTTTGTCCTCTTTTGCTTTAGTTTTGTCGAAAGTGCCAAGACGTTCCAGATGGGGTTGTCACACCCCCAAGCTGTCATTGGATGCTCGACCATCTCTCCAGGAACAGGAAGCCTCCAATAGATGTGACATTTATGACTTGCTGCAGTGAGACTTTTTAGGAGTCCTTCTTCGTGACTAGATGTCGCCATTGTATCAACGACTTCTGAGTTTTAGGACCATTTCTATCAAGAAATTATTTTGCCGAGAGATAATGGCTTCGGTGAATGCACCTGAGGTGCCTTGGCACGCAGCTTTTCCCTCGCCGAAGAGACAAGAGCCCGAGACAACGACGCGGGGAGAAGTCCTTAAGATGATGAAAGAAGACGAAAGTGTGGCTGGGAGAGACTACTTGCTGGTTGATCTAAGGAGAACTGATCATCAAGTATGTTATAGCCTCCAATAGCTCGAAATCGGCTATTCTATACTGACGAGATCCCGAACCCAGGGTGGCACTATCCGGGGCTCCATCAATCTTCCCGCGCAAAGTTTATACCCAGCTCTGCCAGCAGTCTACAATCTGGTCAAAGCCGCCGGAATTCGGAGGGTCATATGGTACTGCTGTAGGTTTATCCTTGGTTTGGTGGGGTGATACTCGGACTAACAACTCGAAATGGATAGCATCCTCTCGTGGCCGGGGCACCCGTGCTGCTTGCTGGTTTGGCGATTATCTAGAAGAGAAAGGAGATACGAATACTCAGAGCCTTATTCTCCTGGAAGGAGTTAAAGGATGGGCGAAAGGAGGCGCTGAATACGTAGAATGTATTGATGGCTATGACCATGCTTACTGGGAGAGCCATTAGGATTGCTTAGGATTGCTTAGACCACTGATGGTGCGAAGCCATAGAAATGCTGACCCTTTGTTCAAAGAAAGAAGCACTTGCTTAGTTATTTTACAGAGATAATGAATATTGTATGTCATCTGCCACCAATACACTCTACAAGGCTATTTCTTGGTCTGGGATCAGGCATTGAATGGGGTGGAGCATCAAAAGAATGAATAAGGCGTAGATTTATCATCAATGAGCCCCAGTAAGCCTGTCGGTTAGCGAAGCGGCCTTTATTATTAGCGCCAAATACTCATGTTGACTCGAGCATATAAAAATACGGGATACGACGGTGCTCTTTGGCTACAGTGAAGCCGGTTCCGCCTCGGCGTCCAAGTAATGAATCGTAATAACTTCCTCTGTGGTCCTATTACCCATCATAGCCGAAATTTGACATTATTACGCCATCACATACGACCTTGCTTGAGATTTGGAAATATTTATCCAGAGCCAAGAAGACGCTCTCTATCGCGAGCTCGTCTTATCATGAACGGGCACGGAGACTTGAACAATACCCACGCTGCTAGGGCGACTACCATACTAGAGGTTGACCCAAATTATAGTAATAAGTCGCTAGCCATCGATGCCCACGAAGATGAAGCCTCTGTTCGGGAACAGTACCGGCCGTTCTTACTGCCCACAGCTATAGATGACGACTGGATTGCGAATTTGGAATTAGCTACAACCTTGAAAATGGTTGAGTCAGAAATTCTCGATATAAAGCAAGATCGCCTCCGAATCCTCGTTTTATACGGAAGTTTGAGGAACAGGTGAGCGCACTGGCGAATTTCGTTCCAAGATTTCGCTACTGACACAGCGACACAGATCGTTTTCTCGCCTTTTAGCCTATGAAGCATCACGTATTTTGTTTAGTCTAGGATGTGATGTCCGCGTGTATAATCCATCTGGACTGCCCCAAAAAGATGATGTGCAGCATGACCACCCAAAAGTTCAAGAACTGCGTGAGCTGAGTAAATGGAGCGATGGGCACCTTTGGGTGAGTCCGGAACAGCACGGAAACTTGGTGAGTTTATATATTGTATAAGATTGGCAGTGCAGTAAGTTCTAAAATCTAGCAGACGGGTCTGTTCAAACAACAGATAGACTGGATTCCGTTATCGTCTGGCTCCGTACGGCCTACTCAAGGCAGGACCCTGGCCATTGCGCAGGTCAGTGGTGGCTCACAGTCGTTCAACGCTGTCAAGTGGTTACGGATTCTGGGACGCTGGATGCGCATGTTTACCATAGCGAATCAGAGTTCTGTTCCCAAAGCCTATACCCAGTTTACGTCTGAGGCAGAGGGTAGTCGCATGATTCCCAGCTCAAATCGCGATCGTCTTGTGGATTGCATGGAGGAGCTGGTAAAATACACAATTGTCATGCGCCCTCATTTTGAGGTTTTTGGAGATCGATATAGTGAACGCGAAGAGGGAAGACAAAAGGAGACGATGAAAGTGTAGACTCTCTTGGCTTACACAAGAGTCATTCGACGCTGAGTCTTGACGGAACAAGATTGCGCCCGCCGGATGCGATTATCGTTAGGGAAAAAATAGCTGATCGGAATTCGGCGTGTGATCACCCAATTGAATTTATAAATGCGTACGTATCTAGACCATTGGTAGTTAAGGATCAGTCGAATTACGCAATTCTCACAATGGTCCCATTGCAACCCGAGGTGCAATCTCCAATATGAATGTGTGATGGGCCATCAATCTTTGACAGCAAATATCTTGTATGAAGCCATGGGAACTTTTTAATTCATGGAGATAGCAGAAATGAGAAGAATCAACTTACCTGTCCATTCATTGAAGTCAATGTCTCGAACGTTGACCGCGTCGCTTTCTGTCAACCTGCAATCAGCATCTGTGCAGCAACCTCTGTCCTGTTCCGTAGAACCAGAGTTGCAAGTAGAGAGACCGTTACTGCAGTTATCGGATGTCTCATTGTGATAGACATTCAAGTCGTTTCCTGAATCCTGTATGATGATGCCTAGTCAATCACCCGGTCAGCAAGAAATATTTTCATCTAAGAGCCTCGTTTCACTAACCATTGAAGCCGGCTTCTTTCAGATACTTCTGGTACATCCACAACTCGCTTGCTCCGGCAATGCAGCCGACGTACAAAGCCATGCTCCTCTTGATAGCATCCGGCAGTGGGCCCTTGGCAAGGATGTCTGAAATGGCAAACCGTCCGCCTGGTTTCAAGAGACGGAACATCTCATTAAAGACGAGCTGCTTTTCCTCTTCGGGGACAAGATTGATGACACAGTTGGAGATGATGCAATCCGCGATGCCGTCTTCAAGAGCAATGCGTGTGATCTGAGACTGTACGAACTCGACATTTTTCTGGCCCCATAAAGCCTTCAGTGCTTCTGCCTTTTTAAGCATATCCTATGTAAAATCTGTTAGATAGACAGCTCATGATTGTGGGATTTTAAGCTTACCTCGTTCATGTCCACGCCAATGACCCTGCCGCTGGACCCTACTTTTCGCGCGGCGAGAAAGGCACCAAAACCAGCACCGCTTCCAAGATCAATCACGGTCTCTCCCTGTATACTCGTAATGAATAATTTTAAACATAGATTCTTGCTTCGTCAATTACGCACTTCACGCAGGGTCGCGATCGCGAGAGGATTGCCACAAGAGAGACCCAAGTTGGCATCCTGAAGAATCCCTGACAACTCTTCCTTTGTGTACCCAAACGCTCTCGTTACAGAATCGGCATACCAAGCTTCTACTCCTCCTGCAGCGGCAGAGTACCGCTTGTCAACTTCGGCATAGATGTCTTGAACGTTCATTGTTGATGGTTTGAGATACCAGTTAGCGCTGTTTCGTGATGGCTTTGAAGGATAGCCTCTTTGAAGAAACACTATGGCCTTTTTATACCCGAACTCGACATTTCTATCCATCAATATAGCCGCCTTGTGAAGCCTTGGAGGATGACTTACACAGGCCCGGCGCGTGATCATATGGAGAGTCACTCATTTCCTGCCTAATTAAGAACTTCTCTCGGCATCTGGGCTTTTAGTGTCGTAGTAGACAACGCCTGCGCTATTCTGAAAATAGTAAGAAATTGGTATGTCATCGCACCTCCACCGCTTGCGTCTCTTTGACGCCCTAGATGGAAGAAACAAACTCTCTTTCTAAATTCTCCGTCTTACTGCAAGGTCTGTTTTCACATGGACAAGCATAAAAACAATATTGCGGCAAATGATTGACTTGCTTGGCCGTCCAAAGGTCGAAGAAGTATCTACAATGCCTGGTTCCCCACCTTCAACCATGCTATCCAAATGGTCATCCAAATCTCCAAAACAAAAGGCGACTCGAATTCGGAACAACCAGCGGAGATATCGGGCCAAAGTCAAGACTCATATATCTACTCTTGAAGCTGAATTGGCAGAATCTCAGAGGCAATTGATTGCTGCCGAGCATCGCATTACAGCGCTTGCGGCCGAAGTGGAACTGTTACTAAAAGAGGCAAGAAGAGAGCCCGCTCTCGCGAGTGATTCGTCCGTGCAGCATTATTTTAACTCGCTCTCGCCTCCCACTGTATCGGAGGCTCTTTGCTGCTGTTCTGGGAACATCCAGAGACAACTGACTAATTCGTCATCATGCAAGCAGAATGCCGTGGTCGGCCTACCGTTTGACATGCTAGTTATCTCAAACTCTATGTTAATAGACAACATCGGCGCTCATTCAGGGATATACACTGGAAGCAGTATGGAAAAGGACGACTTGACGCTCGCTGTAGCTTTTGTAGCCCAATATGATTGTCAGAGCCTTCCACCGCCACAGCCTGGCGAGTCGACAACAGATTGCATCACTGCATATGGAATCATTGAGCAACAAAACTTCAAGGGCGTTGACATGGAAGCTATTCATCAGCGGCTCCAGTCAGAGTACAGACGAGCCAAAGGACCCGGGGATGGATGCACGGTTGTAAACAGCCTTCTTTACAACGTCATCAGCTATCTTAGCCCAGTATAACACATTGGACCAATTAGTTTTACTAAATAGCATTGAGTATCTACAACGTATTCAAGAGCTCAATTACAGTGTTTCAATTGTTATAGCATGAAAAGTTGGCTTTATGTGGATGCTTTGGCTCTGAACATATGTACTGGAATATTTGGAGACTGAGGAAGTTGTGTTTCACGGTAAAGAAGCCAATGCTGGATAGCCGAGCGATGTACGCCAGGCCGACCATTGTACGGAGCTCGTGTGTGTTACTTATGCATTCTAGAGTATACCCGTATGATGATAACCAACAATTCGTGTTTCTATCATCTTGGCTTTTCCGGCCCGTTCGTCTACCGTGTGATATGAAGACCCCCGCCTACTCGCCAGTTTACAGAACCCACCAACACCCAAAGAACGCAGACGGGCATTGAATGCAGCAAGACATACATACCTAGTAGAACGTGAAGAGCTGGTATTGCCCCGAGGGGAAGTATCTCCACTTGTTAGGCTTTGAGTCTGCGAACTCCGCATTTCCCCAACTCTAGGCTCTCCCCCATCAGCCCCCCGTATCTCGAAATACCGTTTGAATGGGATTTAGCATATGTATGTCTTTTAGACACGGCACTGGAGACGCCACAAACCAGCCTACCTGCTAGTATATATGGAGACCTGAATCTGAGCTCTCTCATCAGCTGAATCTTCAACAGCTTCGAACCAAAAGGCGGCCATACGACAATCGTGATCAATTCTCGCTACCTGTTATCCACCGAATTTTGCGAATCCTGCACCTTTAAGTCTTCTGAATTTTGCTACAAGATTATTCTTGCTCTCAATGCTTCATGTCTACGTACACAGTAGTATAGAGAAGAATATGGTGATTGATATAATGGTATTTTTGGTGGCATATAGAGCGAATGTAGAAATTTTATTAATTGTAGCGACAACATATACCGATGACCAGGGAAATCTTTTTCTCACATTTGATCAAGCGCTCGCCAGGTATATGTGCAGTTGACTAATGCTAAACATCATTTTTACAGTCGCCGCTGTAAGAAGCTCGTGGACATTGTCCCCACCCGTATTGCTTTTCAATGCTGAATCAACACTTCTCGCTATCTGCTACATGATTGATAGTCCAAGTCTGTTGGTAGCTGGGAATGCCTTCTCATGTTCAGCCGCCTGAACTTGAAGCCTTCGGGTAGCAACTGAACAATCTGCAGACCTGTGGTTGCAAAACTGCTGAGAGGTACTAATTGCGAATAATCTCTCTTCCATCCAACCAATCCATAAACCATGCATAGCCCATCAAAATCTTTCTTCGCCACGACCGCGTCCAGAAAAAGTTGCCAGATCTCCAACTCAGCCATGCTCCATAGCCCGTATATTCGCGTTTTCCTTGGACTACACCATCCCATCTTCCCGTGTACGTCACCAGAGAGCGCTGTTTGTACTCAAAGGGAGATTTGACATTCTCGTTGAGCAGGTTGATGATATAATCTGCTTTTTGAATCGCAACTTCAGCGGTTGTTGGGAGAGTCCCGCCTTCAATATCTCCCGCATCTCCCAATGCGAATACATTCTTCAGGACGCTGCCATCTGGTGCGAAAGCATTGAGGTGGTCATCTGTCAAGATCCGTACTAATCCCTTCTCTGTCTTACGGAGGTTCAATTGGTCGATTAGAGGAACAGACTTGTTTCCCGTGGCCCAGATGAGCATACCGTAACCGGTAGCCCCGTCCTCCTGAGTTTCAATCGTATTCTTGGTAACTTTGAGGATGTGCGTGTTCACCTTAACGTTGACTTTGCCAGTTTTCAGGGCGCTGCAAGCGTATTCTGCCAGTTTTTGATCGAATGGTGTCAGAATCTGAGGAGCCACGTCGTACACAGAGACAGACGCCTTGCCCTTCAAGTGGGGAAACAAGACTCCAACGTCTCCGTCAAACAAATCCGTTAGTTCAGCCGCGACCTCAATACCAGTAGGACCGCCACCGACAACAGCCACGTGCAGCAGTTGCCTCTGACGGTCTTCCGATGTTCCTGGAAGCGAGGCCATCTCAAGAATGTCGTTCAATCGGCTGCGAACTGCATTCGCGTTGGCAACATTCTTGACAAAGATGGCATTCTCCGCCACACCAGGGATGCCGAAAGTGTTGCTGCGACATCCTGGCACAAGAATAACTTTGTCGTATTCGACATTGAAACGCTCATCCTTGAGCTCCTCGAATGCTGGTTGACAAATGAGAATTTGGGCGTCAAAATCGATGTCGACAACCGAAGCCTTGATATACTTGGCATGGAAATCCCTTCGTCGCAGGGGCTCATGAGCCAATCGAGGGTCAAATAGTCCACAAGCAGCACTGGCCAACAAAGGAGTTACCGCAGAAGTATTTTCTGGCGAAATCAAAGTGATATCGTACTTTTTGTGATCGATACCGTAGCCAAGGCTATAGCCAGCCCAGCCACTTCCAATGACAACGACTCTTTCTTTCTGTGCGGCCATGATTGAGTTGTTAATGAAGACAAACTAAAAGTGGTGGTTCAGTTAAGAAGTTGATGGAGACTTCTCATTAGGATTCGTCCCTTTATATATACTCGAAGAGGAGAGCGATCAACAAGATGCATGCATGGGGTTAAGAAACTAATGGCATTAAGGTTCAACACAATTACTTGCGTCCTGACGTCACAAAAGAAACAAATACGATCCCTAAAGAGGAAAAGACAGCTAAGAAACCAGTATATTGATCGATTGAGATACGACTTGGAAACGTATAGAGCTGATAGTAAACTATCGTGTCTCTACTTCTGACAGAGTAGGCTTTGCTTAGTGGAAGCGAGTTACAAGCTACCCACGAATAGCTAAAGCTATGGCCTGGAACGATTACAACTGCCGTGCAGTGGCGAAAAAGCAGCTCTCCTTTTTTTCTTGGCAAATCTTTCAGCTCCATAGTGCAGCGACATAAGAGACATCGCGATTTGTTCGGGGGGTTTGGCTTAGAATGGGGATACCGAAAGCCGAATGCATGAGGAAGAAAAACAAGAGTGGGGATTGAATTGCCGAGATAATTCAGAGTAGTGGCTGTAATATTACCTAAGTGCCCTGTCGGGTAAAAGAAGAAGCGTCTGTCGGAGAAAAAAGGTAGCGAATATCCAACAACAAACAGAGCCCTGATAGAAGAAACTTTGCACATGAATCATGTTGCGAACCGGGCATCTCTATGTTAGTAATAGATACAATTGCCGAAAGACACATCGTGGCTGTGTCTTCTATTCTATGTTGGTGGATGGACTAGGCTCCATGAATGTTCAGGCAATGTGAGGGTCACCCAACTTAGTACAGGTAGTGGAGAGATCAAGTGACTGGATTCAGCCAGAGCATTGCATTCAAAACGGCTTATCCAAGTATTTTAAAGAATGTCTGAACCGAGATATAATACCTTGATTCGATAAGAAGGCCAATCACTGTCTGTTTCCTTTTTGTATAAGAGCGGCTGTGAATGTGTGTTGCCTTTAGACTAAGTGATCGTTGGTTGGTGGCCGGTCTCTCGCTTAAACCAGAGGAAAGTCTCCCCGTGTCATCTGGAGCCAAATCTTCAGTCAATCTTCAGTTCCCATCAAATCAGGAAACCATAAGTTAAAACAAACATTCATTTTTATATAAATCACTGCCAAAAGATCCACCGCAAGCAGATTCATAACTATTTCATAACAATGTATTTGAACGGGGCTGAAAATAACTAATATTAGTCGATGCCGCCTGGCTCATGGCATGGTAAGCCAGGCAACTCTGATAATACTTCGGTAACGTCCTTTATGTGACCAAGACTTCGACGCCCCTGGAGGCGATAGCAAATGATTAGAGCGGTATCGCAGAGGCGTCCCATATGGTGCGTGCCGAGCTCAATTCCATGACCGCGGAGAAATTTCGAGACCTTCTTGCATACGCGGAGAGGACCGAAAGGGGGTTTCACACGCGTGAGATTATTGTCGAGGACTTGGACGTAGGGTGACTTTTAATAACGAGCCATTTCAAGTTTGGTCTACATGAAATGGACTTTGGACCCATATTTGGCGACGGACATATGAAAGCTCCTCGTCTGCCTGCTACACGAACTGTATGCGGCGTGATCATCGTGATGCCCCGACTGGATGATGGGAGCGGCAAATTCCGGATTACAGAGGAACCAAAAACCATCCAGTGTCTGTTGGAAGACGACATCTTCACTCAAATCACTAGAGAAGGGGATGCTATGATCCCAGCCGCCATCTCCCAGTCCGACAACGCGAAAACAACGTTGCGTGTAAGTAATGTTGATGCGTCTCATATAGGAACCATCCGAACCATTCATTTATACCATGCGAAACCTAAAATACCATCTCCAGGCAAATGTTGCAAGAGCTTAGTTAACGAATCGAAGAGATACACGGCGAGAAATTAGTGGCTGGACTAGAGACCTGACACTCGCCAGCGCAGTGGACAACGCCTTTTGCGCCAGAGCGGATCTGAAAGAGCGAAAGAAAATGAGTGTTTCTGAGATCCAAGAATTCTTGGTCGTTCTGCGAGACATGTTCTCCCGACTCGCAGCGCTTCCAATCCCGACCATCGCCTGCGAATCTGGTCTGGCTCTCGATGGCGGCTTGTAGTTTTGCGCTTTGCTGCCATCTCCGAGTCTTCTCGTCCAATGCCCATGTAGACTTGCCTGAGACCCAGCTAGCCATTATTACTGGAGCTGGTGATACCTAGCAACTGTCCAAGATTGTCGGTTCCTCCAATGCTTTGGACATCGTCTTGATAGGGCGCCACTTGGAGGCCTCCGAAGCTGCTTCCATGGACTGATGTTTTAGTTTTAAACAGCCTATAGATTATGAATTAGATGTCTCTTCCACGTAAACTGAGTCAAAGAAAGATAGAGCTATAATTTTATTGAAGCCGACTTAGATAGAGGAAGCAAAACTATACTTGCTGAGTAAACCAGCATAAATCTCCAAACATATATGCGCAATGTCAGAATCAAGAGAGCGGACGGCGATTCGCCTTGCAGTGTAAACGAACGATGTTGCACCCCAAGTTGCATTCCCTTATTCTCATCAAACAGAGTGTTGAAACAAATCCACCACAATCCACCCTACCACTGCATAACATGTATCTAGGTACATGTATATAAAATCAGGCCAATGGTGTTTATACGCGTACGCAAACGTCGTAGCCCAGAAACAATTTCTCGCACTGGGTTCCCACCGAATTGAGCTTCATAATCATTTCCGGTGTCGTTCCTTTTCTTGTAGCAATCTTATAGCATGTGTCGCCAGATTGGACGCGTTCATGGTCCTTGCAGTTCTCTACATATCCTGGATGGAGGTGCAGTGAGGTGGGGACGCTGTTGTCCGCCGAGCTCGTCGCGGTTGTCTTGGTCACAGTGGTCATCGTTGTCATCGTTGTCATCACAGTCGCCGTGGTGGGAGTAGTTTTCGCCGATGTTGCGATGGAAGAGCTGCTGGTGGCGGACACTTTCACACAGTAGAGTTCACCGGCAATAAGATTTGTACACTCTGCAGCATTGGTCAGTGGTCTTGTATTTCAATATCCCCCAACTTAACCCATAGTATGGTACGTACTCTCGTTGATCTTTGGATTCAAGGCCTTAAATGCATCTCGGCTGAGGCCGAATCCGCCGAAAGAATCGCACGTATTGCCATCGGTAGCTGTCGTTTGCTGGGCACAATTGGCAATAAGACCCGTTGCGCGTGGGACGAGGGCCCAAGTCAGGTGTAGCTGAGAAAGCAGGAGGAGGCCAGCCTTGAGGAATGTTGGCGCCAACATGATTGACGATGTTTATTCGAAAATTGATGAGTGTATCAGAGAAGGTAAGACGTGCTTAGGGCGATATTGAAGGTGGCTCTTGAGAAGAAGATGTAATGACTTGTCCCTTCGAATGGAAAGGGTATGATGGCCAGCCTTTTTATATTCAGAGTGCTTCTGAACAGTCGTGGCACGGTTGGCAAGTCACATGGCTGGTAGCCAAGAGGGCGACAAAGAACTTTGAAGAGAGCATCTGAGTTCAAGTTAAGATACATCATTTACCAAAGAATATGAAACAGAACAGACCACGAGAGCACACGAAAGAGTATGAAACAGAATTGAACACGAGGACAAGTCTTGTGTTCTCTTGTTCTCGGGGTATGTTCTGTTTCATATTCTTTTCATTACATTAGCTGTTGCAAAGTGGGCGCTATAACGTCGTTCAGCTGCCCCTTTGTCTCCATTACTCTTTAGACTTCTGACATGTCGCTACAAGCTGAATCCACATTAACCTACAGCAAACAATGCCATGCAGCAAATTCTAGAGTATGGAGTGCATTAGTACATGTCGTGGGCATTAAGGGTCCGGGGGGGAGGCCGGGGTGTGGTCGTTCAGGGCGATGTGCTGAGGTCTTGAGGGGGCTAGGAGCATGAAAGGTGGAATTCGTTACCACCAATGCCCCTCTCTTCATATGGGCCGCCAAATCCACTGAAAACACCAAACCTACGTCGTATGTTGTATACTGCTGGCAGGGGAGTCATGGGGTATCCAACTGTCTGAGGTCTAGAACAAAGAGAAGAGCGATGAACAACTGTCGGAAGTCGAGATCAAAGAGAGGGGCGACGAACAACTATCCGAGGTCTAGTTCAAGAAGAGTGAAAAAGACAAAGGAAAAGGATGCTATCTTCTTTCATATTCCTTTGTAAACATTTGAAACATGGAAGCGCGCGGTATTTTAGCCAAGGGAAAAAAATAACCTATTACCACATTCAAAGAGAATATACTAAAATGGATCGAATGGGGAGTCATTCTTATACACCCAGCTTAAAATGTGCAGGCTTATAAGTGGATATGAGTAATTATAGAAAAGCGATTATAATCGGTAATACTGAGCGGCGCATAGGAGTCTGCGGACAGTGAAGGTGTAGAGACCCTCGCGACGAAAGTTGCCCTCGTTATCGGCGCCTCATCCTTCAAAGCTCATAACGGTTTATTTTTGTACAATAATTAGGCAAGCATAAGTATGTTAAAGCTGAATTAATAAACAAATCTGACTTCAATTAGCGTTGGTCCAGAGTCATATTTGGGGTCATCCTGCACAAAGCGTCAACAGTCTACTGCTAGAACTGATGTAAGAGATCGGGAGATTCATGCATAGATAAGTCTTAGATGAATCATCATATGAGTCGAATGTTGAGTGTCACCCAATGAGCAGGCATATAGTGTTGTTTTCCGTGGTTTAAAGGCCTGATTTGAAGCATCATGACGCTTTATTAGCCTAGATGAAATGACGAGTCGCCGGAACACCTATCCGATGCCTGATTATCACCATAAAGAGTCGTTCAATAAATCAGACAGATATGATGTGTTCCTGGATGAACAAGTTAGTATATGCGATAACATCCGCACAAGACGGGCGCTTGGTGTCCACGAACTAGTTATTCCTTTCATGCCTTGATCTACTGTCTACTGATCTATCCCATGCATGTATCTCTGTATGCTCGTTGTAAATGCGAATGTGCCAGGCCGCAACACTAGCATAAGAATTCACTATTAAGTGTGTAAGTGTGTAAATGTGTATCAGGATAATGTCATGAAGTATTAACATCAAAGCACAGCGCGACCCTTTAGTAGAGTGGTATATTATTTGGGTTATAGTTGTGGCCAATATACTTCGTGTGTAGTGTAATGGTCTGCTGCAGGAATAGTGATCCTAGATCGGCCAAGGTGAACTCCTCGGTCTCGGTCGGCGAGGTCCGCCATATGGCCCATTCTGGCACAATGGTGACTCAAACTGACTGTTCCTTTGGGTTCTAGAGTCGCCACGTTGTCCAACTTCTGGTCATACATTAACACCGATCGTCTTTAGCCCTATTTACCATTTCATCTTGATGAAGTGCTTCCGTGATTTATATTTGTAATTAGCAGCGTCTTGATTTCTTCCTACAAATATGTATTCGAGTAGCCTATGGTAATGCCCATTCCTATGCTACAGCATTAATTTGCGACAGCCCTTTATGTGTTTCATGACGGTTATTTGATCTAAGTCTTAGCCTCTTCGCAATCGAATTATATACCATTTGGACTTGATGTGAAGAACGAGAGCGATGAAACTGAATTGGGCGTCCTCCGTGGCCACCTTGCGCGGCAAAATCTCCCAAGCAAATCCCTCATTGGAGCAATGGAATCACGGAACGAGGCCGTACCTGGGGCGGTTCTCCAAGATCCAGTCATGATTCTCTTTAATACATCAGAACATCACTAAGTCACCCCTGGGGTTTACTTCAAGAAGAAACCTAGCACATGCAAAGTGGTTCCAACTTGGAACTACACCACATCGTGAGTATATGGAAAGGTCAAGAATTGAAGCTCGTTTGTTTTCATCAAGGCAAATAAACGATTTGTCGGAGCTTGCTGAGGTATTCTTGATGGGTCAAGATGGCATTTATGCTGGACTAAAGGCATGAAAAGTGACGGATGCGCCTGAGCCGTACATCGATCAGGCTTATGCGGAAGAATGCCATCGGCATTGAGATTGTGGGATTGAACGAAATCTGTGACTATCGTCTGGATACACCGGATCTAGCTATAGTGGCTCCTGTCGCCGCTTGAAGAAATTATGCAACCCCAGCTACAGCTTTATTGTCCGTACATTCTACCATTACGTAGACTGGAGATTCTTGTCTACGAGGTATCCCTCATTTGTATTTTAAATAATTCCGACCTCTAGGAGGAAGCGCTGGTCAATTCTTCCCATATTATAATAAGGACTTAGGTCGATGCCAAGCTGCCTCGCTTCCTTGGTCTGAACGCAATGCCTCCCTATCCCCATAAAGGTATTTCGGTTTCGTTTCTGAAATATATTAGTATTCAACGACTATACATCCCCAGACATTACAATACTTGCGTCTAAATAATCAATGTCCATGTCCTCTCACCGTGGGATTTGTATCAGGGTGCGGAAGTGCATAGTTGAGCCTGCATAGACGACGCTATAAAAACGTTTTATCGGGTTGGATAGATTCATTGTTTTAACAATACTCTGACTTACCGCAGTGTCCCTGTTTCATTGGCTTTGTAACTGGCGAAAATAATTAACACCCTATAAGAAACATTACCCTCCATGATTTTGGACCATACCCTGAGCGGCAGCCTGCACTCCATATCATCTTCTTTGCCCGTGGGTGCGTGTGCTCATTAAATTCGTCGGCGCAATGCTGCTTTGGTACGAAGCTTTTGATGAGATCGCTTTGCATCTTCTGAATACACTTAAGAGCGTAATCTCCAGCCGCGTCGATTGATCCGTGAACGCTGCCTGCCGCCACTGGCCTATACAGGAGGGCACAATTACCGTTAAATTTCTGGATGCATCCTTGTATCCACGAATGAAGGGCTGCTTACCAATTCGGACCGAAAAAAGTGATTCAATTCGGCATATCAGGGCATTGCATCCCAAAGCGAGCTTCAGTCTTTAAGCAAAATTTTCTGCTTGGGCTGACAGAGTTATTTCCCAAGAGAGCGTTACATATGTGTGGGACTAGGAAGCTGTAATTAATAAATCGAAATCTCGAATGGCTGTGAAAAAATAAGCTAGAATATTTGGAGGCTAAATATTTTATACTAAACCAGTCTTTGATCATAGCTGAATTACTTTCTATATAGTACGTACATAATAATCACAGGTTGATACCTCCCTAGGTTCTGGATAATACTTATTGGGACAGCTTATTGAGCATCCACCCCCAACTGCTAAGTAAAAGCTTAATAATGATTACTTTGCACTGTGTAATTGATCAGGCCGAGCAAATGTGGCAGAAGGAGTAGAGTTGCAGCGATAGCCTAATGACAGCCCTCGCAATAAGCGGCTTCAAGCCGAAAGACAGCCACACATTGCTCTGAGTATTCGGTCTATGTGCTCTATAATCCTTACCACCAGTACCCCGTGTCCCCTAGAGCACCGAAGTTAATTTACACTCAATTTCCTTAGCTCCCTCATCCCCAGCCAAGCTTTTATGGAAGGAAATTCAGATTTCACTGAATCAAGCTTTGTCTAAGGATGAGTCACTTTGCGGCTGTAATCTTCAAGGCGCACATATTTGACTCACAGAAAGATCTCCCTATACACACTCATACGACATTCAACCTGACATTGGGCCTGCCTTCCCACCGAAATTATACTTTTAAAGCAGCAACTTAGACTGAGCCAAATAAACTATATAATAAGGGGCTGGAGGGAGGCAACAATCGCAAGTATCAAGCCTTGTAACCTACCTAGTAGATCGCGTGAAGCTTTCCACGATTTTCTCCGACAAAGGCACAATGCGCACAAATTCAACTATAATAAGCCGCCTACCCTCCACTGTCAGGAATCATCGTTGAACAAAATCAACTTACTCAGTAAGCCATCCCAGGCCACCCATACGTCAAGATGATTTGGTCTCAGCTCCCTCCCGAAATCAGGTGCATGATTCTTGAAGCCCTGACAAATGACAAGAATTGCAGATTATCTAATTCTGCTGTCGTGTCACGGGAGTGGCAGGCTGTTGTCGAACCACACATCTTTGCATATATACGAGTTACGTCTCAACGCATCGCCCAACTCAACACCATGACGCAGCGCAACCGGGATCATGTGCGTTATATATGGTTCTGTATAGAGCTTGAGCGATACAACTGCCAAAAATGCGATTCTTTTGATCCTAGAGACTATCAGACGAATAAAAGCGAGAACAAGCTCATTTTGGAATCGTTTCAGTCGCTATTCACAGCTTTGGCCACATGGGAGCCAAATGGGAGCCTGACCCTCGATATTAGCCTGTACTCGAAGAGCGACAATGAGCACGCATTCAAGTACCTAACCTTTATGCCCGACGCTACGGGACACCAGGTCGAGCCAATGTCGATCGCCGGAAGCGAGGAGCCCGAAAAGCACCGATGGGAAACGACTGCATTGGGGTCTATCCCGCCAGTACAAAGTCTTGAACGTCTCTTTGGACATGTCTGGATCCCAATTAGGGATGAAAGAAAGTGTTGGGCGCAGACACCAAAGGTCCCGGCCGTGACACGTCTTGAAATGAGGCTACAGACTTATCGCCGATGGGACACGTTGACAGTCTCCCAAATTCTTTCCCACCTTCCTAACCTACGTGAATTCCACTATGAGATATGGATGCAGTGGTTTACCGAGCTTCACGCGATCTGGATTAGATGTGAGTAATTTACTACTGAAGTTTATCAGCTACTAATATTTTCACAGCGTTGCTTGCACTTCTTTCTGCTACCGAAGGGCTGGACAAGTTAACAATTTTTGAAAACTCTAACCAACAATACTCGCGCTATTTTCTAAGAGGAAACTCACCAGCACATGCTCCCACTATTGATCTCAGTCAGAAGCTTGCCCGAGTGAATCTCGGCGTAGAAGTCCTCTCAGCTTCATTCGTAGTAGATGCTGCAGAGTTTTTCTCTGAGTTTTCAACATGGCCAAACCTAAGCCACCTTACCCTCACCTCCCAGCTTCTAGCACCCACAACATGTCCTACAAAGATTATGGATCTTCTTCAAGCAGCAGCATCTGCAGCTTGTCGCATGCTCAAGCTCAAGATGATGGAATTATGGTATGGACGAGAGGGGCTGGCGGCTTTATTCAAGTATGAGTTTATCCCTGGCCATTTGCGGCAGTCTGTTGTTACTTGGCGGGCAACATGGTGTATGAGTATACAGCCTCGAGTGCTTGAGGCGTGGGAGGGGGTTGTACGCAACGGTGGTGGATATCCTGGCGGCGTCGATGTGGTATATGAGACGGTCAACGACCACATCACATCACATGCTGATGCGATTGTCAGCCTGAAGCTATCAGAGACAGTGCTGCGGCCCATCTCTTTACAGCAGATTAAGAGAGAGCAGAACTTTGTCAGTTCCTTGACAGTCTAAACAGATGTTATTATACATAAGAGGAATCGATGAGCACACAGCAAGCACTTGGAATATTCGTTCAAAGAAAAGTGATAGGTTAGGAATACCCGGCCTAAGACAATACTACTCATCAGCAAAGGAAGCCACAAATGTTACAATACTAGAGGAGACGCTAGATCCTGAGAGGATTCTGAAATCTCTATATTGGTTGGCTTCATCATGCTTCGCGATGCTGAGGGCAAAACGCATCGCCTTGGAGACGATGACTGAGAGAAGAATTTGTGTCGCCACCCGCATTGGCAAGGCAATACTCCAGAGACAGACTTTAGTATGCAACACGACATGTACAGCGTCGGTGTTTGTCTACCCAAGCTTGATACGAGAAAATTTTGTCGAGTATGACAAAAGTGGGTGAGAAAGATTGGTCCCCCTTGTGGACCTTCTACCGTCTAGTCTAAGCCCTGAATCTGGTGTTGAAGGCGATAAGATGAATCCATCCGAACGATGCAAATCTTCTCATTGAGTGAAAGATACCTTAGGTTAACGCGACGCGGAAGAGGCATCTTGAGATTTAAGATTGGCACCAAGTAGAACAAAGCGGTGAGGACATGGCTGAGCTACTTGGACCCAGACAAAGGAGATCTAGGAGATGATAAAGACTGTAGGGACGTAGATGGCATTGCGGTAGGGGCCAGATATTTTGAGAAAATTGTAAAGAAGCTTGGCAAATATCCCTCCAAGATCCTGTAGCTTGCCAGGGTTCTTGTGCTTTAGTAGTCGCAGTTTGAGTTTGTCAAGGGACTAAGATTGGCCATCCATCATGTTTCAAAACACCATCAGGAGGACATACTTGTAAATACTTGATTAGTTACTTGATCAGCGGGTACAGCATATGTGGTCACTCCGAAAAAGCTTGAAACCACCTGGGTGCATATCGATTGTGACGGCGTTCAACATAAGCTTTTTATATTTCGCAACAGCTTCCTAGACAATCGCCCTTGATTTATCTTGCCCTTCCCATCCACAATCCCACTCCGCCATTCCATACCTCTCTGCGTAAAGAAGACAACTTACTATAGAACTAACACAGATTAAAGTTGTCTCCTTTAATCTGGACGGCACGCTGTTTAACCACTACCATTCGCTACGCCTTGCGATATCCGCCGTACAAAGGAATTATACTAGCCTAGAGGATAAGAATATTAATAAATTAACTAATAAGTATAATATTTCTCTTTAACAAGCCTATAATACTTACCTATATAAAGTAATCACATATAAAGAGGCCGACGTCTAGAAGATTTATTTATTTTTCTTATCTCTTAGCTTACTAAAACCCAGCCTTAACAAGGTTCAGAAGTTCTGTAATATATATAAGGCAGTTTATAAAAAAAATCAGAGGATAACACTAGGAAGTATCGAGGCTTTAACCCGGCTGTGTAAACATGGATACTGTATTGCCATTATCACTAACGGGCAGGTCAAAGATTAGATAGCCAAAGCCAAAGCTATAGGAATAAAGCATCTAGTTAACTGCATTATTACTTCTGAGGAAGCTGGATATTAAAAACCCGATTACCGTATCTTCTAATACGCCGTCGAACAGCTCGGCGCTTCTCTCGATACAGCATGTATGATCGATTACTGAATATGTATAAAAGCTCTTAATTTCGTTGTCACATCGACATTGTAAATGTCAGACAAGTTACTTTATAAAAGCTTAAGTAGTTTCAACATATGGCACAAGAGAAACTATACTTCCATGCTTTGTTAGAATATATGATGCATTAGCAAAGCACCACCGCATTTCATTACTATTATTCTCGAAGCCGGACGCGCCAAGTAGTCAGTAGAGAGATTGACCGTTACTTCATTGTCACACTCAGAACAAGATGCAATCTTAGGACAGACTCAGACACATACGACCATAGGTAGTGGAGAACTCGGGGTCCCGTCTGCTCCCCCATAGATAAGCCACTAACCGGCAGATTAGTAGTTGAGTGGGTGACCATCAGCGAACACCGGCTGTTGTATGTATTTTCACTTTTTGCTGCTTTGCTCTCTAAACAAAATGTAGACGGTGTATTTTTGCGGGAAAAAGAATTGCGAATTCGTAGATATGAGAAACGTAGTGTTGGCTAGCTTGTCTCTGGCCGCCTCAATGGCTTGTGGGTTGTCTTTCAATCTTTCAGATTTGCACTTCCAAAAATTTTCTGGTTTTATAACATTCGATCCAATCATCGATCCATCTTTTTGAACGCCGTATACCATTCCTTTGAGAAAAATGATTGCTCAAAAAGTCTAATCCGAGGCCCGGTTACATCGCATCTCAAAATTGACAAATAAAATACCCATCTCTTCCCAGCTATATATTAACTTAATATTTTATCTGTGCTCCCGTTATCCGAATCTCTGCTCCTCAGGCCGGGTCTATATGAGTCGCTCATTCCACTGTCGAACTCTAGCTCAATTCTATCCTTTCGGACGTTGTGGAGCTGGTACGATCGTTGGGCGCTGTCCTCATCTTTGTGGAGGCCTTTGCGCCTCGAATCATGGGTTTCGCTCTCTTGTGGGTTAGAAGAGAAGAATCCAAGCTGGGGCAAGTACTTCACAGCTAGGGACTTTGATCTCATTGCACAGCCACAAGTGATGCCAAGGTTGATCTCAACGATTGACCACACGCCTAGAATGGCCTCGGTATAGGTAACATCGGCAGTTTTGTCGAGGATGAGAACGTACGGTAGACGAGCTATGGAGCGAATGACGACACTAAATAATAGTTAGTAATACGAAAGTGAACCAAAGTCGGAAATGTAGCGAGAGAGACGGACCCAGACCCCATAGCTAAGATACATCCAACCGAGACTTTCTGTTTCAATGTAAACTTAAGCCTATGGATGGTTGGGATAGGTATCGCTATGACAGCAAAATCGGAGACGATGTTCATCACAGCTTGTGCCAAAGCCACGTTCTCCAAACAACTAATCGTTCCAGATTTAAGAGTATTACACGGGCCGCCGGTGATGCTAGTCAAGGTCAAGGTATAGGCGAGGATTGCGACGGCAGCGCTGAGAACGACGCAGCGGTAAATTAATGAAGCATTGATGCGGAACAGGACAGCCAACATGGCCATCTTTGTGATGGATACAGTGGTCAAGTAGGTCAGGGTGTTGTGGAGCAATTCCTAAGCTGGTGTCAATACAGTACAAGAACAGTGTTGCTGCGTAATGTTCATGATGGTATGCCCGAATTTATTGAACTCCATGATTTGTGCTAGAGACACATCCCACAGATGTTTCCCCCAGCCATGGCTCCTTACTACATGCCATTTAGTTAGGTTGGAGGATATGTTAGGGCATGTTAGTGAGTGAGCGTCAAGTAAGCATACAGTTGACCAATGTTATGAAGTAGTATAGGGAAATGCCATAAGCAAGAGTGAGGATAACTGCAAGTAAACGAAAGTTAGCAAAAAGATCTGAGATCTAGTCTTGGCGCCTTGGTCGCCCCTTATTGTGCGTTGTTGAACGACAACGTGGATCTTACTTAGATCTATCTCAACCTGTTTGACTAGCTTGGCAGCCTGAAAATAACGTAGAGCGAGGAAAAAGGAAGCGAAGAAATACGTGACTCCAAAAGCAACTACCGTCCGAATCTGTAAAGAATTGTAGGGTGCATCAAACTGTGGTGTTTGACCATCCGGCGGCGCCATTGCCGGTGTCGTAGAAAGATTCATCGTCTGCGATACCAGCACCGTTTAATCGGTTGCTGTTCAATTGCACGATTCAAGAGACCTGGTTAGCAATTCTGAGGGTATGGAGGCATTATGAGCAATTCGTACCAGTTTATTGCCATACTACCGATGTGAATCGTTTATATGTCTGATAATACTCCGACCTCAGACCAAACAGTTGCCGAAGGGGCTGTACTGACAAGGGCCCTGATCATTACTCGACACCTTTGATTCCCAACTTCGGATATACCGGTCTGTCAAACGCCTTCACATGTGAAGAAACACATGGCAGGTGTTCATTGTAGCGTGATCCCCATGTGTTATGTGCTGATTAGGATTTGCTGGGTCACAATCCACCCCTGCACGCCCCAATTCCCCAAGAGTTGTTGGTAAGCGGTTGCATCCAACAAACATTGAATTGTCGCGTGTTCAACCAGTCCGGCACAACGTCAATGTGTGCATACAATTTTACAAAAAACGAGTGTTTTAGACGAAATTGGTAATACGAACGTCAAGTGTAAAAAGCATTATCCGTGTCATGAACAACAGAACTGGTTGACTGGTAGACCGCACCTTAATTTTCCAACATTTCGCTTCTTACCAAACATCTTCAGCAACGTCTGGGTATTTAGCCGTTAAAAAGATCTAGGTTAAAGAAAATGGGGGTCGGCATGGAGATCCGTCGTGCCTGTGGCATGGCTGCTGCAGGACTGCGGCCGCAAAACTCTTCAGCACATAGTGGGACTGGGCAGGGCTTAAAGAGAGATACCTGCCTGCAGCTTCACGGTTCGTATATCCGTAGCTAATTTCGTTGTCATGGGGTAAAATCAACTGTAATAAGATACCCGAATTCATAAAGGGCAACAATCGACACTACGCGCTGTCTAAAGATTTGTCTGCAGCAGTACTCCGTATCTGGTTTACGAACCGCTTTACCCGCAAGGGAGTCTCTGTAAGATACAGCGCATACAGATTACCAATAATACTCCTATATTCTCTCAACGCAAAAGAGAAAGAGAAATTCTTCTTGGTGTGAATCTAGTTACCTGGCAAATCGAAATGGACCTGCTGTTCGGACGAAAGCCTGGTCCGGCGCACATACCGGGCGATCGAATCGTGCCACTCCATTTTTTCGAGAAGAGCCCGCTTGTGAAAGACAACAACTTTGCAGTCTCTCTCGTTTTCGATGACGTGCTCGATCTAGAGAAACTTCGCGAGTCTCTCGAAGGACTTGTCAAGCGGGAGGGGTTGCAACTTCCTGGAGGCCGGCTTAGGAAGAATGTAAGGATTGCTGCATCGGATCAGTTTCCTGCAGTTAATTTCGAGGCTGATCTAAACTCATTAACGCATTAGCACACCAATACTGACACTCGTGTCGTTGATTAGGCCGCGGGCGAGACTGAATGGCATATTCCCGCAGAGTTCACAGCTGAGCGCCCAGCAATTGCGTTTGCCCACATTGATCATGGCATGCCTGCCGCTTCCCATCCGGCAGCCTCCAAGATACCGCAACCTAGTACTCAGCCTGCCATCTTAGGTGATCCAGATAATCTAGCAGACTTGGCTTGGGAGGCCGGGTACCAACCTGGAGGGATCAGCGACTACCTCACTTCTGATCGTCCTGTTTTGGGCCTGCGCGTCAACTCTTTACTGACAAGACAATCGTTGTACTGCAGTGGCAACATGTTGCATTTGATGACTTAGGAATGCTGTACGTTGTGGAAGGCTGGAGCTCCATGCTTTGGGGCAAGACGGACCAAATCCCAACGCCATGCGCATTTGATACAGATCCATTTGACGCACTGGCAAAAGGTTCTCGTCCAATCACGGAACAGCACGTCTTGTCTGACAAACGAGTTAGTTTGGGCGGCTTGCTCCAATGGGGTCTTGGATATGGCGTTGATATGCTTGTTCATGCTAAAGAGAACCGCATGGTTTGCACCCCCGAAACATACTGGAGAGTGCAGTTAGATAAAACCTTGGAGGAGCTCCGCGCCGAAGCAATCGCGAAAGGCGAAGATGTTTCCAAAGTGTTCTTGACTGAGAACGACATATTGATGGCTTGGACCATCCGCTGCATTGTTAGCTCCATGGAGATGAACTCTGATAGGACAGTCAGTTTCAGCAATTATGCCTTTCTCCCTTCCCTTATGATGGCAACAGTTCTGACTCCATATTCTTGCAGGTTGCTACTTCTATAGCCATGTCCCTGCGCAAAGCTTTTGAAGGAGACCTCATTCCACCCTCAGCTGAACATCCCTATGTAGGCAATGCCTACGGATGGGCCAATGTGCTAGTCAAGGCAGGCGACGTCTCCTCCAAGCCTTTAAGTTGGCTCGCACGCACGTCCGTCGCGCGATTAACGAGCAGGGAACGCGCGCAGAGCATGAAGCTTATCACGACATGGTGCGAACGTCTTACTCTGGTCTTCCTGTTATCGTCTTTGGTGACGGTACTATGGCTCAGGTTAGCTTCTCCAACTGGTCCAAGACGGGTCTGTTTAACCTCGATTTTGCCCCTGCCCGCAAAACACCCAAGGCTGATGTGGCGTGCAAACCGTCCTATATTCAGAAAAATCATGGCCCTATCAAGCCTGCTGATGGCTGGTTTATCTTTGGAAAAGATGACAAAGGAAACTACTGGAGTTCTGCTTGCAGGGTGAAAGGGCAGTGGACCAAGTTTCAGGCACAAATTGACAACGACTTCAAGGACGCTTGAATCTGTCGAGAAAGGAACCTCAGGTTGTACGCTAATGTTAATTTGCATAAAGATTGTTCACATATTAGTCTAACTCTGTGTTGTCGACATACTGGTGGGTATGGTCGTGTTTTACAAGCAGTACCTAAGTTCAATAGAGGTGCTTTTTCGCTTCTTCTTTATAGCTCTCTGAAGTACACACCATACGAATGTGTCTTTGTTCAACATTCGCTCACAGGATAAATAAGATTAGCCTGTCGTACAATGCGAAGACTTGTGTAAAGAGTATATAGACCTCATAAGCGATACATACAGCATCAGCCCATAGACCTCTGTCTCTGTTTCTGTCCAGCTGGATTTTCTCATCCAAGAATTTGAGCAAGTTGGACAGATTTTGCGATACCTCCACAGCTTGCTATTTATTTGGGCGAGCGTCTTTTCTGAAGGATCGCCCAATCGTAAGAAAAGGGAACATAAGTAAAGTTATCCAGTAGAGAAACTGTTCTCATCCTACATAGTTCTGTTTCGCTAAAATTGGCAGATAGCTAACCCAGCCTGATTTCCTACGATCACGGTTCCGCGGCTCATATCATGCGGGCTTTATGAAGCCCAACGTCTCGAGCATCTAGCGGTAACAGTTGGAAACGATGAGGGTGACTTGTGGAATGGAAAGCCGCCTCAACGTAGCGAAACGAAAGATAGACATCAATATTGATCGAGATCTTATCAGACGCAAACGAGTGACAGACATAGCTAAAAGCGGCGACTATAAGCAGCAATGTAACACAAACTTCGATGCACAGTATATACGCTCACCCTGCCAGAGCGAGAAAGGCTGTGCTTAACATGGACTAAAGATCTAGTTGCATGAACTAACTGGGCGACCACATGCAAACCCCATGTTCTCGGCTTAGTATGCGAGATGCGGCTGAGCATCGTGAGGCTCTGACTTATACGTATTGGTCATTGGAGCTACTCAGATTCTTCCAGTTGAGACGCGACAGTCTCATAGTTTCACTCGCAACTCTCTCACTGCACCTCTCATGTCTTCAAACAAGGATGTAGAATGCTATGGCATCGTAACACCGTATGTCTATTGAAGTTTAATGTTCTTATACCGACCCGTTTGTTCTGCTAGAAACCGCTGTTGCGTGATACCGATGCGAGAATTTGGGACTGAACCTTCATGTCCTAAATATAAACACATAAGAGAAGGGTAGATGGGTAGTGCCGACGATCCTTTTTAGAGAATGAGTCATGTACAACGCTACTGAAGGTCAGATCTCACATCTTTTCTGGCTTAGAACCGCCGTCGGGGGTTTTACAACAGGGTGACGGTAGTGACTACGCCCTCCCATATGAATCAGAGTCAATCGGTAGGATAGGCTATCTGTTTTTTTTTTTTTTTTAAAAAAAAAAAAAAAAAACATTGAACTCGACGGTTAGGGGGTGTTTTACGAGGTTGGGTATGACAGACAAAGAGAAGGAGCAAGTATTGAGCATTGCGCTCATCTTTTGAAGCTGTGTGGGTTGTCCGCCTTCATCAGCACAATTCGGCTATCGCGTTACCAGGATTAAAATCTTTTTCTAGGTGGAACGTCGGGCGTAAAAGTGACGTCCGTATTATTGAGAAACCCTCGCCTCCAGCTAGCTGAATATAGCTTCCATAGTTTTCGTTGTCGAATCACTTGGTACAATAGCTCATTTAGGCCCATTGTCTCGAAAATAGATGTTGGAGAGTACTCTTACCCAGAAAAATGAGCTAGAGATCGTGGATGAAGGAATGACGTGAGCCGTGTAACGCGCCAACTGCCATAAATGTCCGTCCTATAATCTTTGTATCACATCTCGGTACTTATGTATAGTAGTAACATACCCGTTGGGGACCAATGGACGTAGTATCACGATGTCACTCAAGCTTTCTGTTGCCCCTCATATAGGCGCTCACAGCCACTTAGAAAGATAACACTGCTGTTGTAATGAGTTGCGTGGCCTGGGATTTCTCTGCTGGCGCGGGGCATGGTGTAGCCTGAATTACATGTACTTACACAGCAGCACGTTCAGCGATAGAGTGACTACAGCCAATAGTCTGGCATAATAAAACGGACAATCGAAGAGTTCCCAGGCTGAAACCTCGGTTCTATCGCTGGCCCCTCTCACCACATGCTTGCAGCGGCTTCTTGTCTCGAAAGTTCTCCTTCCTAAACAGGCCGTGTGCCCAAACCAGTCGGAGACCAAGGCTACAGGTTTCTTGCGAGATAAACTTATAGTTTTAAACTTATAATCATAAATAAGTTAAGCTAAAAACAGCGCTGCCACTTTGTTTACTGGCCGAGCAACTAGCACCAATCAGGCAAAACAGAAATGACGACAGCAGAGGCGCTCAGCAACGCGAGTCGGTTTGACAACAGCGTCGCACATTGGTCAGTAAGTGTCGTTTGCTTTCGCCTATTTAGGAGAGAGAGAGCATGTGCCGCAGCAGCAATGTCGTGACTGCGTAGCATCTATTCACACATCGGAGGGCGCCGATTTGCCAGGCAGTCTCAAGCTCTATGGTGATCGAGAACCCGCAGTCGTGAGCGCTCGGTTCCGTGACCTTCCTATCCTGGTGTTCATTGTCCGGTATCTACATCTATGTCAATGCACAAAAATTCCTTGCAGAGTATTCATTTACAAAGATTCCTTGCAGTTGATTCACCCAATTGTGAGTTAATTACTTGATGTATACTACGGTTGTCGGTATGTGCTATCCGGAACAATGTAGGCCATGCACTCGCACTTTACTTGGCAACGACAGAGGTCCGAGCCTACTCGTACACCGCGATCTACTATTCTGACATTTGCCAAGGGAACTAACGAGCTGGAAATGCATAGCGCCAGGGATACAGACTGATCGGACAGTGCACAGCCGTTTCGATCGCCAGCCCCGTCATTACCAGCCCCCCTCCCTCCCAGGCTACTTACACGCTGCCCCCACGATGTGAGCCAGTGTAAGTGCGTGCCTAGTACTGTAATGAGATGCAGATCCCTTTGTGAGCGGGGCAATCGGCACTTTTGTTTCTACGGAGTATAATACGAGCCGGTGGCCGGCAGTCAACGCAAGGGAAGTCTCAAGTATTATCTCGTCTTCATATTGGGGTCAGTGGACTATCTCCATTTGGCAGCTGCGGGCCTCGCTATTTCCAGCTTCCAGATGAAGGCGGATTGCCGTTTCCTCTCGATGTGACACCACTATCAAGACTTGACATAACGTATATCAATCTGAAATCATAACATGCCCTCAAACGTTATATAAATAGGATCAAGCAGCTCAAGGGGACAAGCAAGTAGCTCACTCACTTCTACCTTCATATCCATCCATCAAGGCAGTGGTAACTCAAGATGAAGACGTTTATTCCCTTCGCGCTTCTTGCGCTCTCCAACGTGTCCTCGGGGTGCCTTTTGCCCCACGAGCGAGATGATGCCGCTGGATTGAAGCCTCTTGTCCGTCGCCAGGGCAGCAACGGAGCTCCGATTGGCTCAGGCGATAGATTCAGTGGTGGCGCAACTGCACCGCGAGGACTGGGAACCCAATCCTCATCCGCTTCAATCGGCACGATTCTCAACACCAAGGAGGTTTTGAGTGGCCTGCAGGGCCTCGCGAACACCTACGGAATCGAGACATTCAACACTCCGTACAAGACCGTCCAGGGCGCAACTGTCGTCGGAGCGAGAGTCGGTGGCACCGCAGGCAACTGCACCGATGCCTATCGTGTCTACTTCAACGGCAACATCCACGCTCGAGAGCGCGGTTCCGCCGATAGCGTCCTATACTTTATCTCCGATCTGTTGTACGCCAACAAGAACAACGTCGGACTCACGTACGGATCCAGGTCCTACACCAACGCTCAGGTCAAGACAGCTCTGGCCGCGGGAATTGTCTTCGTCCCTCTGAGCAACCCCGATGGAGTGGCCTATGACCAGTCATCAAACAGCTGCTGGCGAAAGAACCGCAACCCCAATGGCGGAGTTGACCTGAACCGCAACTTCGACTTTCTCTGGGACTTCAAAAATCTGTTTGCCTCCTCGGCCCAGTCAAGCGTTGCCTCAACCTCTCCTAGCTCTGAGACATACCACGGAACCAGCGCTTTCTCTGAGCCTGAGACCAAGAACATCAAGTGGGTGCTGGACACGCACTCCAAGATCCGTTGGTACATCGACCTTCACTCATATGCAGGCGACGTCCTGTGGAGCTGGGGCAGCGATGAGAACCAGTCCTCGTATCCCACCATGAACTTCCTCAACGGCACCTATAGCAAAGTCCGTGGTATTCTCACCGATACTCCCTCTCCCGGCAGGGGCTATGGCGAGTATCTCCCCCAAGCGGACTCTGACACCCAGGTCGCCGTGGCCAAGCGCGTGGCCTCAGCCCTGACTGCAGGCGGCGGCAGGTCTTACACGTCTTTCCAGTCTGCCGACCTGTATCCCACATCGGGAGCCAGCGACGATTATGCCTACTCACGACACTTCGCCGACCCCACCAAGAATCTCATCCACGCATACACGGTCGAGTTTGGTTTCGAGAATAACGCTGCGTCATGCCCCTTCTATCCCACTGTCTCCACATTCAACTCCAACCTCCGAGCAACCAGTGCTGGTTTCATGGAGTTTTTGTTGGCAGCTACTGACAATGGGCTTGGAGATGCACCCACTTGTTAAATGAGAGGCAAAGGTGCGGCGTTAGGCTGGGACGGTGGAGAAAAGGGACAGAGGTTTATGACGGACATGGGACACACCTGAGAATGCAGGGCAACGCACTTAAGAGGGCTACTACTATATTTTGAATAAAGCTCCAATTGGGAAAATTCCAAATTTACTTTAAAATAACTGCTTCCAATGCAAACACTGTAAACCTGATGGATATTGGCTGGCACATGTAACTATGGTTAGTGAAAAGTTCCAACTTTTATCAACTTCTTGACTACAATTCAATGTTTTCCAAATTTTGCACCTCTTGATTCTGAAATTGTAGTTACATGGTTCAATTTTCTGAAGTTCGTCAACGTACGACAAAGTACATATATAGTATCGATTCGGTTATGGCCAGGGTGCTCATCACTATGACTAAAGGTCTATAGGGCAGAAAGTCGATTAACCACAATATAGGGAAATTACATATTCTATCTACATGTACTACATCTCCAAGATATCCTCTGTACACATTCAGCCCTCTGCTCTAATCGAAATTTCCACGCCTGACCCCGGACGCTGCAAGTTTTCGGCATACTTATCTCCAAGCATTGCCGGCGTCATAACATCGCCGCCTAGTCGATGCGCCTCTGTCCCACCCTCAAGAAGTGTCACAGCAGCCTCTACCATTGCGATGCCAGTAAACTTATACTGATCGCCCTGAAATTTGAAGTCCACTATCGCTCTCTTCGCCGTTGACTCGTCTCCTGTATCAGCCACTGTCAGTGTCCGATGGCTGAACCTGTAGTCCTCGAGCCGCTTGGGGTCTGGACTATAGCCCTCTGGGTAGATAAATCGAGTCAGGATAAATCTTGTAACAGAGAAGCTTAGCAGAAACCCGACACTGATAAGAGGCAGAACACGGACGAAATCGCGCAAAGTGCTGGGTAGTCGAGGTCGCGCGGAAAAGTGAAAATTTGGCCCATATCCGCCTGTCGTGGTGTCAGTATCTTCCGGTGCGTATAAGCCCCAGCTTCAGTGAGACCGCAAAAGGAACAAGTGTATACATTTGGCAATATAGGCACATAAGTACTATATTAGCTTAATACTAAGTAGTGCCTTAATAAGGGAATATTTAGTATATAAAAATATATAAATATAATAATATTTACTATAGAAATATAAATATAATAATAATTATAAATATAAGATTAAAAATATAGTAGTAAATATTAAAAAAATAAAAATAAAGTAATAAATATTAAAAAAATAAAGATATAGTAGTAAATATTAGAAAAATAAAAATATAGTAGTAGGTATTATAAAAATAAAGATATAGTAGTAGATATTAGAAAAATAAAAATATAGTAGTAAATATTAGAAAAATAAAAATATAGTAGCAGATACTAAAAGAATAAAGATATAATAGTAGATATTAGAAAATTTAACGCGTGGGTGTTTATCATCTTCTTAGTCTCGGAATAGAGCGGCAATACTGATCTTGCTGGATTAGGCTAGAGTGATCTGAGACTACTTTGGGGGGGTCAAATACTTGTTGCATCCCACTGTAGCTGTCTCGTTCCCTTGTCCCTCTTTTGCTACTACACGGCCGAGGCTATCCAGAGTCCGTGTCCCAAAGATGCCAGATCCTGGAAAAAGGCTGGTCTTTGCCTTCTCCCTTGTAGGTTTGCGGGGAGAGATTGCAAACGGCGCGGTCGCCTCTGCGTAGCGGCCCGGTTCATATAATGTCAATGTAAACAGAGGCCATTGAGTTGATAGTGCCGCTGCTGATGGTACCCCTAATCTCTTGCAATGAAACAATGGCTTCGCGTGTCGGCGTGTTGAAGATTTGGCGTATGTGGGACACAGCGAGATATGTTGTTAGATCAGGCGGCACAGCGTCCAAGCCACACGTGATGATCATCTGGTGTTGTAAGTAATGCTGAATATTGAAGAATAGGTACCTAACTAAACATAACATAAGACGTAATTTTGCACCTGAAACTTGAGCTGAGTTGTGGTGTTCTCTGATCATATCTTGTACCCAAGGCATATCCGCGCTGCTGTCTGGATGTTAGGATACAATGATTAGTGACATCTTTGAATCTCATACCAGTCGACATAGTCAGTACCGTTTTCAGCACATGTTTTGAACACTACAGGTCCACAAGTTGTTGGGTATGGACCAATAACGTTGATGATGACCCGTGTTGATTTTACAACATTCTGGATCTCTGCTTCAGGGTTCACCTCCAGGACGATAATTGACCCTAAATACAATGAGCATTGATCAGATACTCATGATGCTAAGGACTCACTCACCTCCTGCAGCTTCTACTTTGAATTTTCTGGCCAGTGCTTCGAGCTTTGCCTTGTTCCGGGCCGCAATCGCCCATCGCAAGGATCCTGGAAACGTTGCGGCCATGTATTCCACCATAAGACCTCCGGTGAAGCCTGTGGCTCCAAGAAGGACGATGTCGTACTTCCGCTGCATGGTTCGGAATATGTTCAAGAGGATCTTCTCTACAAATTAGATGGATAGAGAGTATATAATAAGAGGGAAAGAATATCATTACATTGTAGCTCTATATATATTACTTTTCTTATCCGCGGCGATCGCCTCCTAATGCTCTCTTAGACCCCTCAATATCTATAATAATCAAATATCAGGTTTCATTTCTTCTATCTTTGTACCACAATCGTCACAGAGTCATGAATCTGAAATCATGTACCAGCGGATCTGCAAGGCTCATAGTCCGCAGTCGGCCTAATATCTATCCGAACATTGTATAGAGGAAGTTATGCATTTGATAAACATCTTACTGGATATGTAATTTGAAGCCATTTCTTCCTCTTCCTATTAGAAGAGGAACCTGTCAAGTCTCGATGGTCCTAAAGTGTTATACGTGCACAGCTTCTTTGCTCTGTGTCGCCATAGCTGCCCTCACAATGGCGCTGTGATCAACATTGAACACAGGTCCCAGAAAGCATTTAAACTCGGTAAAGAGCTTCACATCTGCAGAACATCGAAACATTTGCGGAATTTGAATTGTTTGCGGAGCGGAGGCAAGGTGGACAAACTTTCCGCCGTCCGCTGACCTTGAGTCGGAAATTCTTCCACACTGCATTTGCCACAAAACTCGTCTTTTCTTGAGCGCTAAGATGATAGTTCGAAGATGTTGCCAGTCAGGGGATAGTTTTGTCAGCCAACTGCATACTTCATTTCCACCACAACAGCTCCTCTTGACTATTTTATAACTTAGGCTCCCTTAACAATTCTTGCTTTTAACATTTAATAATATCGATTGTCTCTAGACTGCATACTATTTAACACTTATACATTATACCAGGGCGTTTGATCTGAACAGTCACCTGTCCAGTTAAATACTACTCTGCGTATCTCATCTTTCATAATTGTTTTACATCGTGGACAAACTTTCTTGGGGCTGTGCTTAATATTAGACAATCATGGGCGGCTTTAATCCGGAAAGAGACATTCCACCGCTGAGCGGAAAGGTCTGCCTCGTCACTGGAGCAAACTCTGGGTTGGGTGAGGCAGCTATAACAACATTCGCCCAGCACGGTCCCAAGAAGATCTATCTTGCAGCTCGCTCTCAGAGTAGAGCCGAAGAAGCTATGGAACGTATCAGAGCAAGCTCTGCGGCGGCTCGATCTGCCAACATTGAATTCCTGGAATTAGATCTCGCCTCTCTGGAATCGGTCAAGACGGCGGCAGCTAGAGTCAATGCTGAGGTGGATCGCCTTGATATCATTCACTTGAATGCCGGTGTAGCATCGGTGCCGGCCTCGCTCACAAAAGAAGGATACGAAGTGCATTTTGGAACCAACTACCTGGGCCATGCCTTGCTGACGCAATTGCTGCTGCCCAAACTGCTAGAGACAGCGGCGCTGCCCAATACCGACGTTAGAATCATATCTGTATCGTCTTCATATCATCGACTAGAGGGAACGGGTGACGGAATCTCTTTTGACAAACTAAAGACAACCATGGAGGGTACTGGCGGTGTTGTCTTATATGCACAGGCCACTCTGGCCAAGGTACTTTTCGCCCGAGAGCTTGCGAGGCGATACCCGAACATAACAACGTTGTCAATGCACCCGGGCATAGTCAGAACGGAAATATGGAAAGGGAAGAAGGATGCAAGCTTGCTGATGCGGACTTTTCTCCGGCCCTTGGTCAGCTTGATTGGCGTTTCCCCTGAGGAAGGCGTAAAGACACAGCTTTGGTGTACCGTTAGCAGAGATGTGAAGAACGGTGCATATTATGAGCCGATAGGAAAGGCAAATATGCGTGGAAAGTTTACTGATGACGACGAATTGGCAGGCGAGTTGTGGAATTGGACGGATAAAGAGTTGCTTGCACATGGCGCATCTGGCTGGGTTTAGGCATAGGTGTGCATAAACATAAGAATGGGAGCATTTCATAGCTTGGTTGCGAGAAGAATTTAGGAGCAGTATAATGGTGGATAGAATCTTATTTGACTTTACATCTGGAATTAATACGTTATGTTTTGGTCACTGCTCCACAAGAGACCCCTCTACTCCGTATGCTAAGCATGATTACGATATAGGGAAGTCTGATCTTGTTCCAAGCACATACGACCATAGGTAGTGGAGAACTCGGGGTCCCGTCTGCTCCCCCATAGATAAGCCACTAACCGGCAGATTAGTAGTTGAGTGGGTGACCATCAGCGAACACCGGCTGTTGTATGTTTTTCTTTTTCTTTTTTCGTCTTTGTTTTCTGTTGTGTTGTTGCTGTTCTCGATTCTTGTGGTTTGTCGAGATGTGTGTTGGCTGTTGCATTTAAAACGGCTGACAAGGGTCTAGTCTCTTTTTGGCTGAGCACACATGCATAGTAATTTGAGCTGTCACCTTTAAGACTCTCTGACAAGGAGCGCTCAGTAACCCCTCCCTCTCTGAACAAAACGAAAAGAAAAGAGAAGGAAAGTAAAGGCAAAGAATTGAAAGAGAATAAACTATTCACTTTCCATTTGGGTTACTTCCTTGTGTTTGGTTCCTGTTGCAACCTTGATCAGTCTGCAATGCATGCACAAGCCCACACTTTGTGTCTGACCCCAACTCCTTGTTTGCTCAGCACAAGAGCAACACTTTGATGCAGCTTATAGCATTGTCAACTCTGAAAGTCTGCCCTTTGGTTATTTTATCAGCATGATTTTACCCTAAGCGCCCGTTGGCGTTGTCTTACTTTCGAGTCTATCACCCATGTTGGATTATTTTTCTCAATAGATAAAAGTAGAACAATTTATACCATCAATGTCTAATATGTAGAGTGCTCTCCTTGGTGTACATTTCGAACGGTAACACCAAGAAAACTACAGAAAACTTCCACATTTGGTCCCCAGTGTATAGATAATGTTAAACTCCACAAAATTATGTCTATTGATAGTTTTCTATCGTAAAAGCAGGTCAGCTATTGTACTATAGCCATTATTCAAAGCCAGGAGCGCTGCTGTCCAGCCTTCAAGATCAGTCCTCGTTATGTCAGCGCCATTCTCATACAGGAGTTTGGCTACTTTGAAATGCCCCTCAGCCGAAGCAAAGTGCAATGCCGTCCAATGCATATTATCACACATGTCTGTATTGGCGCCATGTTCAAGAAGCAACTTGGCAATTCTAACATATCCACTCTCAGAAGCATAATGAAGTGGGGTAAAACCACTTCTGTCTTTGGAATTGACATTTTTGACGCCTTGGCTAAGCAGAATTTGAACGACTCGGAAGTGCCCCTTTCTTGAAGCCAGATGTAGTGGTGTTAGACCTTCGTAGTCCTCAACGTCGGCATTGATCTTGTTTTGACTAAGCAGTAGTTGAACAATTTGGTGGTAACCCTTTCTGGAGGCTATATGTAGTGGTGTTGTAAGTTTTTGAGCCTCAGAATTGATGTCAATACTGCTATGGCCAAGAAGCAATTGAATAATCTGAAGGTGTCCATTGTCTGCAGCTAAATGTAGCGACGTATTATTATCATTGTCTCTAGTATTGACGTCAATATTTCTCTGATCGAGCAACAATTGGACAATCCGTAAATGTCCATTTGCTGAAGCCGTATGTAATAGCGTATCGCCAGTGGTATCTTTAATATTGATGTTTATATTATTTTGAACGAGAAGCAGGTGAACAATTTGGAAGTAGCCACCTCTCAAAGCTGAGCGCAGCGTTGTAAAGCCGATATTGGCCTTGTCGTTGACATCGATTTCTTTTCGATTGAGCAGTAGTTGGATGATTTTTAGGTGTCCCTTGGCTGCGGCCAATTGCAGCGACGTTTGGCCCTCGTCATTTCTCATGTTGACATCGATAACTTTTTGATTGAGCAGTGCTTGTACAATTTGCGTATGTCCGTTTACTGAAGCTGATTGCAATGGCGTTTGACCCTTGCTATCCTGTGCGTTTATGTCGATAGTTTCTTGATTGAGAAGTAGTTCAACAATTTGTAAATGTCCGTTTGCTGCGGCCGAGTGTAAGGTTGATACTCTGTCCTTATCTCGTGCGTTAACGTTGATATCTTTTTGACCAAGTAGTAATTGCACAATTTCCAAATGTCCCTTTACCGAAGCTGATTGTAATGCTGTTCGACCATTACTATCTCTCCAATTGATCTGAATATCTTGCCGTGAAAGAAGTTGCTGAACTATATTTAAGCGTCCGTGAGCTGATGCGACAATTAACGGCGTTAAATCGTCTCTATCCCCAGAGTTAACATCGATATATTTCTGGGCAAGAAGCATCTCAACCAATTTTTGATTGCCTTGGTTGCAAGCCAGAAACAGCGATGTTTCGCTGTCCTTATTCTTTGCGTTGATATCTTTGACGCCTTTGGCAAGGAGTAGCCCCGCTATCACCTCTTCACCCTCTTCGGCTGCCGAGAGCAACGGTGTTAATTTTTCTTCATCTTTCATATTAATGTCGATTCCATCGGTGGCAAGAAGTAACCGGACCACTTTCTCAAGGCCACGAGTTACCGCGTTTAGCAGCGGTGTCTGACCAGCGTTGTTTGGTAAATTAATCCCAATATCATCATGAGCGAGTAATAGCTCAATGATTGCAACAGAGGGTTTTTTAACAGAAAAGTTTTTAACAGCCCACCACAGCGCGGTTCTACCCTGTCCGTCTCGAATGTTGATGTTGATGCTTTCCGACGCTAAGAGAAGTCTGACGATCTCTTCATGACCTTGCCGAACCGCCTCTGATAAAGCAGTTTGGTTGACGACATTTGTTGGATTAACTTCAATATTTTTCGATAATAGTAGCTCAACTATCTTAGCATGACCACCTTGAGCAGCCAGCCATAAGCATGTCACATTAGCTGAATCCCGGGCATTCACATCGATAGCTTCTTCGCCGAGCAATACATTCACAACTGATGTATGGCCCTTTGAAATCGCAGCCAAAAGCGGCGTTTGGCCAGACTTGTCCTTGGTGTTGATCTCATAGCGATCTCTCTCAAGCAGCTGCCTCACGATTTTCTCATGTCCGTTTTCGGCCGCATGGAAAAGGGGCGTCTTGCCGCCTGTCTTGTCCCTGATATTGATATCAATATCCTCCATAGTAAGTATAACACGGATTGCCACCTCATTTCCGTCTTCAGCAAACCAGGATAATAGCGATTGGCCGGACCTTTCGGTGTAATTGACTTTGGCTCCCCGTTTGATCAGAAGCCGGATCAGCTCCTCGTTCCATTTTGTAGCGAACCATATAGGCGTCCGACCTTGTACATCTGCCACATTGACATCAATATTGTCAATAGCTAGCAATAACTTTGCGATTGGTGCATTATGTTTGCGCATAGCATGCATAAGTGGCGTACACTTGTCATCATCTTCCGGGTTAATGTCAATGTCTTTTTGCCCAAGCAATGTCTTGACAATGCCTTCTTTCTCATTGAAAGCCGCAACCGAGAGCGATGTGCGACCTTTTTCGTCTCTAGCATTTATATCAATCTCATCCTGAACAAGTAGCACTTTGATGATTGTTGTGTAGTTCCTGCGAACTGCATGCAATAGAGCTGTCCCACGAGTATGAGGCGTTCGTTGTAGAGCATTGATATTGACGCTGCTTCCATTGCACACGAGCGTTTTAACCATTGCCACGTCGCCCTTCGAAACGGCCCATATCAGGGGAGTTTGGTCAAGGTCGTTCCGGGGGTTGCTGTCCACACGCTCATGAGTTACAAGTAACTTGATGAGGGCCCTATCTCTGTGGATAACGGCAGACCATAAGAGGTTCAGGCCGTTTGGCCACGTGGCGTCGGTATCGATATCGCTCCTGGCTAGCAGTAACTCAATGATGTCTTTGAAGCCGTCTTCCTTGCCTAACAGCATGTTTCCATCTAAATTGTCTGGATCATCTGATTCATCCGATTCGTATGGCTCATGTCCATATGGCCTGGTGTGTGGTTCGGGCGATTCATGGGTGTCACTCGCATGGTCCGCATCAATCCTTGAGGGTCGTTCATATGGAGACTCGATAGATTCCGGATCACCTGGATGAGACGGCGCTTCCAGGAGAACGCGTGAACGTCTGCCAAAATACTTGGCATCTTTGCTCCGCGAATGCCTGATCTGCTGTCGGTAGTATTCAGCTAGCAAGAGCGGCGACCGACCGAAGCTGTCTTTCCCATTGACGTCGGTTGTTTCGTTTTTTAACAACAACTTAACAATAGCCAAGTTCATGTTGCCAATAGCACACAAGAGTGGCGTTTGGCGCATCATGTTTCTCGCATTAACATCAATGCCATCCCTGGTAAGAAGTAGCCTGGTTATTTCCTCATCTCCATTTTGTACAGCCCACCATAGTGGCGTTTGACGATGGTAATCTTCGACATTGACGTCCACGTCCGGGTTCAGAGCCAAGAGCAATCCAACTGTGTCGATTCTTCTGCCTTGAGTCGCCCACAAGAGAAATGTAAGGCCTTCATCATCCTCTTCGTTGATATCAGTGCCTTTTGTGGATATGAGTAACCCGAGGATTCTTCTGTTTCCTTTATCTGAGGCCTTTCTCAGCATCTGTTGATTGATACTCTTGCGAACGTTGGCATCTTCTCGCAGTAATAGCAGCTCAACCACCACCTCGTTCTGCATCTCAATTGCCCACCATAAAGGACTTTGACCAAACTCATCCCCAGCATGAAGGATGAGATCATCGCTACTTAATAATAGCTGAACCACTGCTGTGTGATTTCCTGCAGTTGCCCATATTAGTGGCGATTTATTAGAATCATCAGTCTGATTGACATCGATGCCTTCCGTCTCTAACAATATCTTCACCAATCCTTCGTGACCCTTTTTAGCCGCCCATAGCAAAGGTGTTTGGCCATAGTTATCTCTGGCATTTGCATTAGTTCCACGGGCAGTTAGAAGCAATTTGAAAACTGCCTCATATCGTTTCCTAGCTTCCCATGACAGTGGTATTTTGTCCCTCTCTGTGCTATCAGCAGTAGTCTGTGACTGTGTTGGGGGCAAACGACTGCCACCCTTCTTTCCTCTTGCCTTTCTGCTCTCCTGCTCTTCGCTTAATGATGACCTGCTCCCCATTGAATAATGCATTGCAAGTTCCAAAGAGGTATGCCCATTTCTGTCTATTGCGCTCACATCGGTATCACTCCTTGCAATTAAAAGCTCAGCTATTGCGGCATATCCCTCCATGGTCACATATAGAAGAGGCGTCTGACCAACTTCATTCCTGAGGTTAACATCAACGCCATCATTGTCAAGGAGCAGCTGAACTACTGTCTTGTATACCTTCTTAATGGCCCACCATAGAGGCGTCAAGCCATCGTTATCTTTGACGTTAACATCAATGCCAGGTACAGAGAGGAGTAGCTCTGTTATAGTCTCGTTGCCGTTGCGAGCTGCCCATAGCAAGGGTGTCTGTTGAAATGCATTCTTAGCGTTCATATCGACTCCTTGTTTGCCTAAAAGACGTTTGACGACCGATTTATTCCCATTCGCAGCCGCCCACCACAGTGGGGTTTGGTGGTAACGATCTGTGGCATCAACATCGATGTCCACCTGAGCAAGTAACATCTTGACTATTTCTTCATGCCCTCTTTCCGCCGCACAGAGAAGCGGGGTCTGATGATAGCTATCCTTGGCATTAACATCGATGCTCTCAATAGCGAGCAACTCCTGAACTACAGTCTCATGCCCGTAAGTTGTCGCATATAGTAGCGGCGACTGGTCGTTGTAGTCTTTCGCATTCACATTGATGTTGACATGAGAAAGCAAAAGAACAATAACATCTTTGTGTCCGTTTTTAATAGCCCATAAAAGCGGATTTCTACCACTCTTATCCATAGCATTTACATCAACGGTAGAGAAATCGAGAAGCAGTTTTACTACCTTCGCATGCCCATTTCTCGCAGCTAGCAATATTGGTGTGTGGCCGTAGTGATCTGCAGAGTTAACGTCGATATCCCCTTTGGCTAGCAGGAGCTTAATTACCGCCTCATGGCCCCTTTGAGCTGCTCTTCCCAACGGTGAGTGGCCTTCTTTATCTTTAAAATTGACATTGAGCTCTTCCCTTTCAAGGAGAAGGCTGATGGCTTCTTCATCTCCATTTCGAGCTGCCCACCAGAGAGGCGTTTGGTCATAATTATTCTTCGTATTAATGTTGACATCTCTAACGTCAAGGAGCAATCTTGTAATAGAAGTATCTCCGTTTCGGACGGACCACCACAACGGCGTCTGATAACGATCATCTCCTGCATTGAGGACGGCACAACTAACAGGAAGAAGTAATTTGACCACTGATTCCTGTCCGTTTTTAACAGCAAGAAGCAGCGCCGTCTGGTCAAGGCGATCTCTGACATTGGCATCAATCCCATCAGCCATTAGTAATAATTTTGTGACGGTATAGTGTCCGCTCTTGGCTGCCCACATAAGTGGTGTTTGCCCATCGTTATCTCGAGAGTTGGGATAGACGTTTTGCCCTTGAAGCAGAAACTTGACCACCGTCTCGTGCCCATTACCAGCAGCATATGAAAGCGGTGTCCGGCCAAGGCCATCATCTGCATCTAGCGATTGGTCGTCGAATGCGCTTTCAAATAGTTCTCCAATTCCGAAATACGCTGCCAGATGTTGTCCGATTATCCTCTTGGGAAATTGTTGGCTGTAATTCGAGTCTTTCCAGGTCGGTTTGTTAGTCATTAATACTTGGCTCGACGCTTGCACCTTGGCGTCACATCCGATAAAGGCCATGACTTGCTGTGATAGTGGTGTAATATTTTGAGCATGATACCCCCAATTATGAGCAGCATAATTGTAAAATGGATTGGACGCCAGTCGTTCCTCAAAGTCCTTATCTGTAGTACAGAATCCGCTGTGGAAGATGCTGAATGATAGATAAGTGATGCAAGAATTTGTGATTTCGCTCTCTGCGTCCGGGAACCATTCTGCCTGAGTCCGCTCGAAGTAGTCTTGTGCAGTGCAGTGAACAAGTCGGACGATACTGGATTGGCGACCAGATGGTTGATCAGATTGTCGAACAACAGTAACCAAGCCCGCGCACACACTAACAATGTCTTCGATGCTTGTGAAATTTCGGTCGTCAAGTTCGTGGTGCCAATGTTCCACTGCAAGAGCCTGTTGGAGCTCCGTTGTAGACAGTGGCCTCTTTGCATACACAATCCATGACAAGGCCCTCCTGGCCAACTCTCTTCTCTGCTGGTTTTGACTGTCTATACGCTGCATCATACCTTTATAGGCATCGTCGTAGGCCTCCGACCCAACTGATAGCTTTTCGAGTGTGTTCCGGATATCTTTAATGGTAAATTTTCCGGCTAATGAGTTGAGATGGAGCTTGGCAAGAAGAAACCTGTAGAAAATTAGCACATAAAGGCGATGAATTCGTCCGCATTATCTCACATTCCCTGCACCGAGCCAACGATTGCCTTCTCAATCTCAGTTCTCAATTCCAAGTCATTGCGAACGCTATCAGATAGCAAGTGATCCATATTTCCATTTAGATATTGTCGTATGTCGTCTCCTCTCGCACTTATTTCCATGAATGTGCCGCTTTTAAATCTGTTCGCGATCTCTGTATTGGGCCTGGAGGTTACAAAGATATTCGCCGCCGATTTATTGCGAAGGTTGAGGATTTCCTCTAGGAATCTCATCCGACAGTCATTGTAAATAGTACACTCGTCAATCGCATCAAGAATGATGAAAGTTTGTGAATAATCTCTTGCCACAGTCTGAAACGCCTGTGATATTGCCTCCAATGACGGTGGAATTCCCTGGTCCGTGTCCTGCTTGTGCATGGCACTGACGCAAGTTGGTAGGGAGCTTCTCTTCTGTGCCAACTGCTTCAACAGGTTTCGAAGTAATCTTTCGGCCGTTTCTTCTTTCTGGCGGTAGTCAAAGTAAATATATGCAATTCCGGTATCCGTATCATCCTGAAACCTTGTGGTAAGTTGGTCGATAGCCATGGATGTTAATATAGTCTTCCCCGCTCCGGGAATCCCCTGACAGAATAAAATTTCTGCTGGTGTATTAAGCCATGTTTGATACTGGCTTGAATCTAGAAGCCACTGGCCCGTTTCTGGTTGCCGACTGCTGAAATATTCTTGCTGTTGAGATGCATAATTGATAGGAGAAAGCCATTTAAGAATAACATTACGATGGTCATTCGTCTGCTTGTGGAGGATACCATTGAGGCCTTCAGATATATCTACTCTTCAATGTTAATTGCTCTGCTTTTATACATCGTAAAACCTTTGAGACTTGCCTGAAAGAACATTCACATTTCGTAAAACTTCGACCCGGTTAGGAGGGATTCGACATAGAAGGTCTTTCGCATATGCAGCTGCCACCATCGCCGCGTAGCCCCTCCATTCTGTATTCGCATGCGTATCTGCATAATCGCATATGCCACGAATCACAAGGCAAGGGAAATGGTTCATTAAGCCTGCTGCTTCTGTTTCAAAGCATAGTATATCCCTTTCGGCAGCCAATTTATCTCTAATCTCCGCATTTCTCATAAGCTGATTCGAAGAAGCAATCAAGCCGTAGTGAACTATTGGATTATTCTCGTTGCCATCTCGTTTGGGGCGTGCTATCAGATTCAGCTGACCATTGCCACAATGAGTGCCGCAATTTATATCTTGAGCGGGAGAGTGAGTAATGTTGCTTCGGTATAGCCTATCCGTGTCAGGATTCGGTCGCTGGTATTTCTTTCTCAACGTTGGAATTTTGTTAAAAATGCCGTCAATTGTTTCTTCAATTTGGTGCTCGTTTATCTCATACTGACTCTCAAGCCCGCTTACGGCTGTTCTTAAGATCGTTGGTGCTTGGTTGAGAAACCCTGTTTGTTGAAACGTTTGAGTTTGGATAGTTTTACCAAAGTCGTACTGAAATACACAACCATTTCCGTCGCGGGGGACACTGACGACTACGTCTCCTAAGCGAATATCATGCTTCTCAGACGGAGCTCCTCCCCCAATGCCGACCATAAGGCCAATCCTGATATTCGGAAAGGTATGTAGCATATCTCTCGCTACGCTTGCCGCCGACGAGAGGCCATATTCTCCAAGGGGCAAGACGGCAATGGCAATATTATGCTTTCCAATCCTGCCTAGAATATAACTATTATTGTCATTCGGAGACACATAATCAGGCAGCCCGTGTTCTTCGTCGAGGAAAACGCGTGCAGCAACATGCTCAGTCGTTATTGCGCAAATCCAACCAACCGTGTAATCATCGTTGACAAATTGTCGCCGAGAATCGCCACTGGCTATTTCTGCCGCCAGTTCTGCCTTTGCTTCGGACATTATTGGATTTCGTTTCCAGAGTCGTTTGTGTTCAGAGATGTATGTTTCCCATACCTATGCATGGTTGCCTAGAATAAATGTGAGAGAGAGGGGTAAGGAATTTAGCTGCCTTATTCGCGCAGGCGATGCTAAGAATTAAGGATTGTTAGGTATTTTATATCTATTTAGTACGTAGGTACCTACAGGGTTGAAGAGTGGAGCCAATGACAGAGTCACACGCATTATCCGCGTGCTATAAAGGTTGTTAAGGCCTATTGAAAGCAGGCAGTGAACATAACGACAGAGGATCAAGAGCTGTACTTCAAGCTGATTTAAGAAAAGGTACCTACTTAGTAGGTAGTGTTCTGAACCTTATCAGGACCCCGCCATGAGAAAGCAGACAAATAATCGTAAAAATGAGAAATTTTTGCGAAAGCTATGTAGAGTTACATTAAAAATGACTAAATTCATTGACTCATTACTCCTGATTTACACTGCCGTCAAATGTCGCCCCTTTTGTTCCCTTGGTCTCAATGTCGGCCTCCAACTCTGATGACACCAGCAGCTATCAGCTTCTGGATCTTGGATCGCACGCTCGGGTTCTTCATGTGCTCTTGGAGCGCCATGGGGTCAGACTGCGATTGCTGCAGGATGGACTGCATAACCGGATCTTGCATTATGCCCATAATCTACAAAGACTCTTGTTAGCAGATGCCCATTCAAAATGCTACGTCTATGTGAAAGGGGCCAAAATCTCACCTCTGGGTCTTGAGCCAGCCTCTGTCGAGTCTGCTCCTCTGACTCGTTCTCTCGGGCAGAGTACATGGCTGAGAAAGCCTTCTGCTGCTGCTGCTCAATTTCGCGAGCGTTGGCGCCCTTGTGATGCTCTGCATCAACCTGCAGTGCCTCGTCGCAGGCATCCACGCACTCGGAGTATTTCCGCATGCCAAAGTAGGCCTGGGCCTTTCGGATATAGGCCCGGATGAAGGTTGGGTCCTTCTTGATGGCCAGGTTGCAGTCATCCAGCGCACTTGGAAACTCAAAGAGCTTGACAAAGGCGGCAGCGCGGTTGCTGTATCCTCTGGGGTCTTCGGGTGATCGCTTGACCATCTCAGAGTAGGCGGCTACTGCGCCGGGGAAATCCATGTCCTTGAACTTCTTGTTGCCCTCTTCACGGGCCTCCTCAGCCTTGGCAGGATCAATGTATGCCTGCTTGGAAGCCTCAGCCTTTGCTCGCTCGGCAGCACGGAGCTTGTTCAAAACATCGGGGGTTCGGTGCTCGGTCAAAGATTTGTTGTAGTTTTCGACTGCTTGAGCAAGGTCTCCCTTCTTCTCGTAGGCGGTGCCGATACGGGCATAGCTCTTGGCAATCAGCTTGAAGTCGGCATAGATAAGTCGGCCTTCGTCGATTGCCTTTTGGCAGGACTCGATACACTTGTCGTAGTCTCCCTTCTCGAAGTAAGCTGCGCCAAGGTTGTTAAGGTAGGTGATATCCTGGTAGGTCTCCCATGCCTTGCTGTAATGCTCGATAGCCTCGTCAAACTTTCGCTTCTTGTAGTTCTCCGTGCCGAGGGCCTTCTCCTTGTCGGCCTCTTCCTTCTTCTTCTTCTTCTCTAGAGCTTCTTCGTCCAGCTCTGGTTCCGGCTCGGGTACGGGCGCCTTCTTTGGCTCGGGCTGCTTGGGTGCATCCGTCATGGGAGTGTCCTTATCATCAGCCACAACATAAGACTCGCTACCCTCGGGAGCACTGTCTCGCATTTCCATGTCAACGCCCATCAGGACACCCAACACTTGAATCATTCTGGGATCGCTGAAAAGATCCTGCGAGTTGAGGGGATTTTGCTGAACTTGCTGCAGCTTGGCCATGAATGTGGGGTCGGCAAGGAAGCCGCTCGTCTTGGGGTTGGAGGCAAGCTTCTGAATGAGCTTCGGGTCCTTGAACATGTTTCCAATTCCGCCGGTGGGATCGAGTCCGCCGCCTGTACAAAATTCCGTGTCAGCAACGTTCTATATCCCAGTGCTACTATGCGCGTTGGTTTCCGCAATGGAACGTACCTTCTTGGCCCGGCAGGGCCTTCTCAACAGAGGCGAGACCGCTCTTGAGCTGTGCGTTGTTTGGGTCATGTTTGAGACCGGCCTCGTACGCATCAACGGCTCCGAAGAGATCATTCATGCCGTGAAGAGCAGCGCCTTTGCGCCCCCAGCCCTTGGGCCAGTCTGGCTTGATCTCGGTCGTCTTTTCGGCGTCCTTAAGCGCCTTGTCCCAGTCCTTCTTGGAGGCATAGGCGGCAGATCGGTTGGAGTAGAGGATGTGGTTTTCGGGCTGAAGAGCGATGGCCTTGGTGAACTTGTCGCTAGTGGCAAGCAAAAGCAAATCGTAAATGTCAGTCTTTGGATCGGATCGCTCGAGTGTGACGACGAGGGACGAACGACGAGGGGTCAGGTGGGGTGATTGGCAAACAAACTTACATTGCCTCGTCAAAGTTCTTCTCGGCGATGGCCTTGTTGCCCAGAGCTTTGAGCTCGTCTGCGGAAGCCATGGTGAAGAGTAGATCCCCTGTAGAAGAAATAGCAGATGCAGTGGTGAGCGATGCTTGAGAAGGAGACGAGACGAACAAAAACTTGGAGATGATCAGCTCTGGAAAGAAACCAACTCCGGTGTGGGGTCTATAAAATACATGTACACACGGCAAGGTACCTTCTAGCTGCTTCGATGCGGGATCGTGCCCCACCCTTCAAGGGCCTTTCCAATAGGCCAAAGCTGGTGTGGGGCGTTTTTGATGGAAGTCGGATTTTGCTGTACAAACACGAGTATTTCAAGGCAAAATTGCTGTTGATGATGAGTACCTTCTATCATTCTATGCAGTATCATTGGGTGAAGAAAGTGCAATTGTAGTGTAGATGGGTACAGGCAGTTTCATTGGTGGGCATCAAAAGACATGTACCATAGTAGTTGTACTGTTGCCAATGGCGCTGAACAATGAAGGGGGAGACTTGCACGTGTCGCCTTGAGTATCTGCCCTTGGTATATTTCATCTACAATTTATTTACCGTATACCACGCATCTTATACTATGGTAACGGAAGATACAAGAGAAACAGCATCAACTGCAAAAGCACTTTACATAATCCACGCATCTATGCAGCCGTAAATACGTAGCACCAAGGCAAGCCTATATCGGTGGATTAGCTGTCAGAGATAGTACGCACGCCCTTAGCGTCCGATTGATCAATAAGATGGAATATACTAGGTTATTGTGTTGCACAGTACGTGAGTAAGAGGAAGAAAATTATTCATTAGACGTATGGGGCCATGTCATGTCAGCCAACTCAAAGGCAACTCGAAAAGAATAAGCTGCACATTGGCCGGGCTGGTAACATGCTGTGAGACAACTAGCATAAACAGCTGGGAATGCAAGTACTCAACACTATTACACAGTGATAGGACTTTTTTTTCTTTTCTAAATAAGACTGACGCTTCCATATAAAAGAAGAATAGGATAATTAGTAGCCTAATAGCAACATACATATATATATCTTACTATAGGGAGTATTATGCCTTTCTAAGGGAGTATTATGCCTTTCTAAGGGAGAATTATAAATGCATTACTAGTAGCTAGCACTCAATGCATCATATAAACCTTCTAGCTATCTTGCTTAGACAATTTGTAATAAATTTATTTTTATTAAATATAAGAGTCCTGCCTACATCAGTAGTTTTAACCAATAAAACCGCTTGAAAAACCAAGTCCCCAAGAGCCCAAGGGGGCTCAAAAAGCTCAAAACCTAGATCCAGACCAGTTCCTGTACTTGGCCCGCAAATGAATTCCGAAAATAGCTTATAAACACTCAACGATTCAGCAACCAGCAAAAGCATCAAAATACATCGGTTATACCACTATATAGCCTCATTCCAGGGCTAACAAATGATAGTCTTTATGTAACTCAATACCAGCTATTAGTACTGACTTCTGGAATATAAATATTAGAGGCTCTCCCTGAGTTTTCCTATACTAGCAATTTTATTCTATCAACGAATTCAACAAACAACTTTGATCAATTTGACCCTTTGTTACTAGGCCAGTAATAATACTAGCTATCCTATGGCTTCAAAGTCTTATACTGAGCCATAAAACTTGGTCTTTTTAAATACTCATTAGCTAGGGACAACTACTTATTAGGAAATCCCTATATTACTATATAAGCTCGCAAAACTCAACTGTGAATCTCCCCAGAATTAAAACCTGTATTCAGTACCTATGATACGTACTTAATCAGCTAACTTCCTCACGTTAGCATGCCACCATAAAAAGAACAACCCACAGTCGAGATTTGCGAAGTAATATGGATAGTAATCTGCTCATCTGGGTAGGACCCAGCGAATAAACTCCAGGACTATTTTAGTATGGCGCACCCCGCTATCGCTAATACGCAAGCAGTGCAGCTAGTACTTCATAGAGAGCTGAATACATGTAACTCCAGTCAACATGAACTTACTACCTGTCGTCTGGTGGCTCTATCAGAGCGTGCCCGGGAGATAGAGAATACATACCATATAACCTTGCAAAACTGGGCAGTGGTTACCTCCAGGTATTAACCCTGCGGTCTACATATGTAATTCTAGGACAAACTTACAGCAGTTCAGACAGATACCGAATTACCTCGGAAAATGCATCAGTAGATGCCGCCAGATTTGAACCCTGCAAGCCAATTCTAGGACCAGCATATCGCAGTTTAAGAAGATCGATTCATTAAGCTATGGTATTATATGTTGAATAGCAGCTTATAAAGCAGTTGACATTACTGCATATAGTATAACGCTGCTACAGGATTATGCAGCATGGTTAATACGGGGAGAGTGTCTACCGACGATGTTTCCGAGGTAATTCGGTAAATAGTAGGCGTCAATACGAGTTTGAGAAACTATAAAGGTGCGATCTATACTTGAATTCCTGCTGTTGCTGTTCGAAATCTCAACGGGCCTCACCTCGTCTACAGTGGAGTCTCTTAGAGCAGCATCAAATGGCTAATGCTAAATTACCTTTTGAGGAACATGACATTGTCATCGTTGGCGCAGGCCTCAGCGGCATCAACGCTGCTCACCGGCTGAAAACTGACCTTCCTCATCGGTCCTTCACCATCCTCGAGGCCCGCGACGTGATCGGTGGGACATGGAGCTTCTTCAAGTATCCGGGCATACGTAGCGACTCGTCTCTCCGGTCCTTTGGCCTTCCCTGGCACCCCTGGAAACACTCTCACAAGATCGCCACGGCCGCTGAGCTTTGCGAATACCTCGAGGATGCTGCCAGGACAGACGGATCCTACGACAAGATCCAGTTGAGACATCGAGTTGTGCAAAGTGACTGGAGCACCGAAGAGCAGAGATGGACCCTAGAGGTTGACGTCAACGGCTCCAAGAAGCTGATCAAGGCCAATTTTCTCTTCACCTGCATTGGCTACTACTCGTATGAAAAGGCCTTGAAGAGCCCCGTACCCGGTATTGAGAACTTCCAAGGAACAGTCGTTCACCCGCAGTGGTGGCCAGAGAACCTCGACTATAACGACAAGCGCGTCATAATCATCGGCAGTGGAGCAACCGCCATTACGCTGTTGCCAGAGATGGCCGACAAGTCGAAGACTCTCACTATGCTTCAGCGGACGCCGTCGTATGTTGTTTCCATGGAGAGAAGCTCGAACCTCGAGACGTTCTTATCATCGTGGTTGTCCGTGGCTTAGGTGCACTGGATTGTCCGATTCATCGACGTCTGGCTTGAAGTCTTCATCTCTGAACTCTGCCTGCTATTCCCCCGCCTGGGACGCTTTCTCATGACTCAGGATCTAGACAAGAAATTGCCAAAGAAGGTCGATGCTTCAATTCACTTCAATCCAACATATGGCCCATTTCAACAGCGGCTATGCCTAACTCCAGATGACGAATTCTTCAACGCTCTGCATCGCGACAACGTCGAGATTGTAACGGATGTGATTGACACCGCTGAGAAGGACGGAATCCTGCTCAAATCCGGACGCAAGCTGCCGGCGGACGTGATTGTGACGGCCACTGGTCTGTACATACAGATTCTCAGCGGAATGAAGCCTCGAGTTGACGGTAAAGACGTAGACATTGGACAGCGGTACACGTGGAGAGGCTGTTTAATCGAAGGTTTACCCAACCTAGTATTCATTCTTGGTTACGTGACCACGACATGGACTCCCGGTGCCGATTCCACGACGAAGCTGGCCATTCGAGTGGTGAAGCAGATGGAGGCGGACAACGCGTCAAGCGTCGTCCCAGTCATCGAGAGGACAGAGGGAATGCCGCGAATGCTGAGTACCAATGCAAAGAGTTCCTATTTCGTCAAGGCCGCCGACCGGATCCCAAAAGTCACGGGCAAGGGCCCCTATTATGGACGTCTGAATTTGTTCGTCGATTTATGGGCGTTATGGTTTGGAAGCATGCGAGATGGATTGGTGTATACCCCGAGGGAAGCCAAGAAGACCAAATGATAGATGACTGTGTCACTGCATGTAGACTGCAATAGATAGAACACATTTATTTGATGGCCAACGTATTCATTAGGTAGAATCGTGCATACAAATACTCGAAAATAATGATGCTGCTTGAGTGTTACTTTGGGGTTGAATATGCCGCCGTGTCTCAACCCCACATCAGATAGTCCAATTTCTTTCCGAGCGTCCCCAGCATGTGTCACCGGCGGCAAAATATTAGATGCCAATTACATACATGGAATACCTACGTTGCCTACCTACTAGGTAAGTATTCACTTAGAGCGGCGGCCTGCATCGTTGAAATTATTACATGTGTCCACTGTATCCATCTTACCAGGACAGAGCAGAGACGAAAAATAAAATGAAGTTTTTCATATGTAAGCTGCCATTGTTGGCGTCGTGCCACTCTCGATGGATTAACTGTGTTGTAGCACTTACTTTACTGCATTCTCAGAGTAACTCCTTGAAGGTAGCATATTTCACCATGGCATAATATCATACTTCAGTCACTTGCCATGCAGAGACGCCTTCAATTTAAGCCTCAGGCGGTCTCTACACATGTCATATAACCATGACCTATAGCTGATATGATACGCTACTGCTTTTCAGCTGTTTGCATCTCACGTCCGTATCAACAGAACAATACCTACCTACTTTCAAAGCGAACGAGTCTTTTCTCCCACTAGCTGAATCATCACAACAACAAGATGCAGATCATCAAAGTCTTCACCATCTCGGCTCTAGTCATAACCTCCAATGCCGGTCCGATCTCTTACCGCATCTGTCAAGCTGGGTGTGCAGGCCTTGTTATGGCCTGTTATGGGGCCGCGGGCGCCACTTGGGGAGCTACCGCAGCAGCTTCAGCTCCAGCAACAGTTCTCGCCTGCAACAGGACTTTTGGGGTGTGCCAGGCCGCTTGCTGGATCACTGCTACGATCCCTTACTTTTAAGCCTTCTCGAGGTTCCACGGTCTAAATCCTACCTAATATAATAAATCATATACGACAATTGGATACACACGAGTAGGCCAGCCACTATCCTCAAATGCCGTTTGCTCGAATCTAACCCGTATGTGCATATCTTTACCAAGCAAAGCCTGCTGGGTTTGCAATTTCGATTCTGGGGTTTCGTGGGGGTAATTAGAGGCATGGATCACAGTATTTTGCAATCGCCATCGGGGAGAAAAGAAATCAATGATTCAGTACATGTAGGAGTCGCGTATCAACATATCACAGCAAAACAATTCATTCTGCACTTTAATTCCCATGACCCGTAATTCCTGTCGCCAGCTTGCATCAAGATAGACGCAGCAAACGCATTCCACGTTCCATTGATCAGTCCATCCATGCATCCATCTCCATCCAGCATGGACGACTTATAGCACCATTAGCGTCGTCCCAGTGGCGCCTGATTGAAGGCCTCCCAATCAATGATGCCTTAAAGGCCTCCCGATTGATTGCAGGCCTCCCGCTTCATTGAATGTGTCACAGTCCTCATGTTTCTATCAACACATGGGACATGTAACTGCTCGTAAGTGGCACATTTCATCGTGACATAACGTCATAATGAAGTTACTTGCTGGGCGAATATACTGTCAAATCCAGCCCCAAGCGGTTAAGCATATATATCACATAGCCATGGCTCATGAGAAGGATGCCTTCTTCCTCCTCTAAATTATACACTACGAACGAATCCATTCTCTCACTAGTTGAGCTATCACAGCAACGAAATCAACAATACCAACAAGATGCGGATCGTCAACGTCCTTGCCATCTTGGCTCTGGCAGCAACCTCAAATGCCGGTCCCGTCGCTTATGGCATCTGCCAAGCTGGGTGCGCTACCGTCGTCACAGCTTGCTACGCAGCCGGGGGCGCCACTTGGGGAGCAACCGCAGGGGCTACAGCTGGTCCAACAATTGTAGCTTGCAACTCGGCTTTTGGATCATGTCAAGCAGCCTGCTGGGCCGCTGCTATATTCCCTTGCCCTTAAGCCTTCGAGATTCTTCGAGTGCCGAATCTTGCCTATACGCCAATTGGGCAACCATGGGTAGGCTAGCCAATGACAATAAATTCAGTGTCCTCGAAGCTGACCTCGACGCTATACAAGTACGCATATAGGTATCTTTACCAAGGGAAGTCTGGCTTGCGTTGGATGTTTGATTCTGGGGTTCTGTGGTGGAAATTGGAAGCATCGATTATGGCGTTTTGCAATCGCTATCGGGGAGAAAAGTGATGATTTGGTTAGGATCTTCGTATCAACACAAGAAAAGAATTGACTGTTTGCCTTGACTCCCGTCCATTGCCTGCATTCCCTGTCGCAGTAAGTACATTCCACTGATCAATCAATCAATCCATCCATCCATCTCCATCTTCATCCCGCATGGACGACTTAGAGCACCATTAGCGCCGTCCCAGTTGGCTCCTGATCCTGGCCCGGCCCTCCCCTCCTGGAAGCTGGATCCGAGGGCCGGGTTCGTGTTGATTCCGAGTCTTTACACATGCACCAGCCATCTGTCATACGCTACTAGGTAGGTACTGTAATGTAGGTGTGTAACTAATTCTGTACCGTACATGAACGTGGACCAACAACAGACTCGGAGCTGTTGAAGACTCGCCATTCGGAACAATGTCCAAATCCCGATCCCATGCTTGGTCACGGTCGGTTAGCAGAGAGAGAGGCTTGCCCCCCTCAATGTCTTTCATCCCTACCCAGATTGATGGGCTGTTTTTTCCAGCCGCGTATCCCGCTTTGCTGTTTGATTCGCATCCGATGCCGTTACCACTAGTCGTCGAATTCAATAGTTCATAGACCTCCGCAACCGGGATTTGAAGCTAAATGCTAAGGCCAAGGCGTCGTGAGATGGTCAAAAAAGCATGCTGCTTCAAACCAAGCCAATTCTCCCTCTTCATCCCGTCTTCTTAATCTCAGGCTTATTGCTTCTCATATCGGCGTAAATCGGCCTTGCCTAGAAATCCAAGTGGCCACAATGCCACCTTTAACCATCTACTTATCCAACTTCTGCCTCATATTTCTAATCGCCTTTCTAGTTCGTCGAGTCTACCGCTGGCAACGACTTAGACACATACCCGGGCCGACCAGCGCTGGGTGGACAATATGGTGGCAGCTCTCAAACGCATTGTCCGGGAGATATCATGAGCGTTTAAAAGAAGCCGCCGACACTTATGGTATGTACACCCACCATAAAAAGCGAAATAAGATGGATTGTACTTATTTCAGTTTCATATACTTTCACAATATTAGGCCCTCTCGTACGTATCGGCCCCAACCAGCTTCTCTCTGTTGATCCCGAGGCGCTTCGTCGAATGTCCGCAGTCCGCAGCGGCTACACCAAGGGCAGATTCTACGCAAGCGGCAAAATTGTCCCCGGCGTAGACAATGTCGTCTCCCTACGAGACCCGGCAAAGCATAGAGAGATGCGCGCCCTAATGGCTCCTGGTGTAAGTCCACACTCCATTCTCTCTCTTCTTCTGCCCACCAAATCCAGACTAAATTCAATACCTGGCGCAGTTCGCCGGCAAGGCAAACGAAGGCTTCAGCTTCGAAGCTGCCATAGATCGCCAACTCCTCAGTTTCATTAGTCTTATTGGGCGCAAATACGTTTCGTCCGGCCCAGACGTCCGGCCGGTTGACATGGCTGAGAAGACACAATTCTTCGCCCTAGACGCCATTGGCGACATCTCTCTTGGACAGCCGTTTGGCTATCTTGAAAATGATCAGGATTTGTACCAGTACAACGAGATCAACGCGACTTCACTGCCTATGATGAACGTAGTCTCTGTGATGCCGTCCCTAGCGAACCTCGTCCATACGTGGCCCCTACGATTATTGCTGCCAAAGGAAGGAGACCAAGTTGGCTTTGGTCGATTGATGAAGTAAGTCAACAGAAATCATCAGAGGGATTGAATATTAAGTGAGAATTATTAGTTTCGCGCGAAGCTATGTAGAAGCTCGATTAGTCCCCAAAACACCAAGAGCTCACGACATGATGCAAGCTCACATCGACAACGGCATGACCAAAACCGATCTCATCCAACAAGTCTTGCTCTCCATGTACATCTCCTCCACTACTTGCAATTTGTCACCGAAACTCCCAAGCACTGCCACTAATCAACCAGCAGCATCGCCGGCTCCAACTCCTCCGCCCACGCCCTCCGCATGACTCTCCTCTCCCTCATCACCTCCCCACCAGCATACAACGCCCTCATCGACGAAATCCGCCACGCCTCTCCCACCGTCAGCTCCCCCATCACCTGGGCGCAAACCCAGTCTCTGCCCTACCTCCAAGCCGTCATCCGCGAAGGCCTCCGCATGTGGCCTCCAGTCGGCGGCCTAGGCTTCAAGACCGTACCCCCCGAGGGTGACTACCTCAACGGCTATTTCGTCCCCGGCGGCACGGAGATTGGCCAGGGCTTTCATGGAGTCGGACGCTCAAAAGCTGTTTGGGGTCCGGACGCCGACGTCTTTCGGCCGGAGAGGTGGCTCATCGCTCAAGGAGACGGACTGAAAGACATGACAAACGCCGTCGACACCCATTTCGGATACGGCAAGTACTCTTGTCTCGGAAAACCCATTGCCCTGATGGAGTTGCACAAGGCCGTTTTTGAGGTACGTAACACACTTACATGGACATGGTCGGCTCTTTTTGAGCGCTGCTTCAAACTGCTTCAAGACAACCTAACACGGCTGTTTTTCTCTGTGACAGCTTGTACGGCGCTTCGACTTTTGCGTCATGAACCCCGAAACCCCGATCAAAACGACTGCCTCCATCTTTCTCTTTGCGTTTGACTTTTGGGTGACGCTTACCAAACGTAATCTTTGAACCAGGAGAAACACGGCTACGAGTCTACGTTGCGCTGTTCGAAATGTCTTCTTCTTCCGTATATCCTCATCTGATATGATACCCCAGCTCACAAGGCAAGCTTTTCCAGTAGTTCCAGCCTGTCCCGCTGGTGTAATGAGAAATTGAGCCTTGTCCAACATCTCTGTGTAGATATCACCCCGGAAACATCGTATATAAGCAAGAGAAGAAACATCTTCATAAAATCTTGACCCAATGGTCCATCATTAGATTTATTGTTCAATCGATGGCTTGCCCAGTATCCCGCTATATATAGTATTCGTACACTGTAATTGTCGTATCCTGGCTGAGAAAAGCAAATGAGAACGCATCATTCTCTATCCTCCATATTAACCTCGTTCAGTGGCGTTGCTCCCAAGCTCTCCAAACCTCTCTCGCCGGCTAATTCAGCGCCAGCGATTCCGCCACCAGAGTTGGGTTTTCGCCCCAGAGCCTCCTCATACTGCTTGCCCGTTTCGTTCAAATATGCCTGTACTTCCGCTTCCCTTTTCACTATGTCGTCTCTCTCGCGCGTGAGCTGCTCTACTGTGGCTGCCTTTGCATTAATGTTGCTCTCCATGGATTTCAGTGTGGCTTGTAGCTGCAGTATACATTCTGCAAGACTCGGCAACGGTGTAATCTTGGGCGGAACTTGTAACAGCTGCTCGTTGGGGTCCTTCTTCGGCTTCTTTAGGCCATCCATTCCTGCACGCGTCTGCGCTGTTTCGTAGGCGATTCGTCGCTCGGCATCGCTGTCTGATGAGGAATCTGAGGTATGGCCTTCGGCTGCATTGATGAGCTCGGCCATCTTTTGACGATCCTGTTTTCGTCGCTCCTTTTCCGCGCGTTTGCCTAGTGAAAGTCCACCGTCTTCAACGTACTCGTCGAAACCCTCTCCCAAGTCCTCATCCTCAGCAACCAACCGAGTTTCGTCCTTTTTCTTTCGAGCTAAAAGAACATCATCCTCATCCTCCATAGAAATGTAGTCTTTCTCCTTTGCTAATCGGGCTCTGCGCTCTTTCTTTTCGCGGATTTCAGCTTCGGTGAGGATCTGAGTGGTCTGCGGCTGACCAATGGGCGGCGGTATAGGGGAGTCTACTATCAAAGCTCCTTCTAGTTCGGATGGATCCAGATCCATTTCGTCGTCGAGGTTCGCTTTGAGAGATGAGAGGTCGCTCGGGGTATTTGGTGTTGATGATTGAAGCTCATCGAGATATTCTCTGCTGTATTTTGGCCGGTCGTCATCATCCTGGTATGATCGAACAGGTAACGGTAGCCCTCGGGCAGCCATTCCTCGTTTGATAGTGTTCTTTTCAAGTACTTCCTGCCCCATTGCCGGCTTTCCCGAAGTAAAATCGCTACCTGGCTCGTCATCCTGTTCCCCTGCATCGTCGCCAAACGAAATCTTTGCTTTTGGAGTCTTTTTCTTCAGCTTCGATGAGCCCGCTCGATTGTTATTCGGCCGTACGACTGCCGGGCCGTCGTCATCTTCGTCGTTGCCCTGTGAGGTCTCCTCCTTGCCGCCTGATGCATCTTCGTCTCGTGGATTGAACGTATTCCGTAGTCCAGATTGGCGGAATGGCTTCCGGCCTACTTTAGACACAAACGCCGGCTTCACAGCATCTACATCTCCAGCCAAAGTCAGCCTTGCCCTCCATCAGCAAAGACATCGCCAAACAGTTTTCTTGCAGTTACGTACCATCTTTGACGATTCCGCCTTCGGCCACTGATGGCGCGTCCCCGCTGCTCTCGCCATCGTCATAACCAACTTTGATGACCCGCGCCTTTCGTTTCGCGCCAAACGAGCTCATCCTTTTCAATTTGTCCGGTATGTGAGCTTGGGGTGCAAGTTGCACGAGCGCATCCGCATCTCAATGTCGATAACCCGAGATTCGTTATCTTATCAGCACGTGACCTACATTTTAAGGTGGGCAAAGCTTCCTCGACCTGCGTTGCGTTAGTGCTCCAGATCGCGTCGCAAATCGACCGTCTCCAAAGCCTCTATTAATTAATTGATTGCTCAAGATGGCGCCCGCCCAACCTGAGCTGAAGAAGGTGAGTTGCCCAGTCCGACCTATAATTATCACATGATCTGGACAGCTTCCCTATCTCCTATCAAATGGACCTGTCAATGCGAATCATTTGCTGCTCCAATCGATCAATCATCCCAACTGACACTGGAAGCTAGTATCTCGACAAGAGGCTGTTTGTCCAGCTCAACGGGAGCCGAAAGGTCATCGGTATACTCCGCGGATACGATGTGAGAATGGCCCGACACCAAGCAGAGAAATATGGACGTGGGAAGCTAACGGACACAGGTCTTCTTGAACATCGTATTGGACGAGGCGGTCGAGGAGAAAGAAGGCGGCGAGAAGATTAGGCTCGGCATGGTGGTGTGTAACACCAGATTCCCTCCCCAACACAGAAACCTTTTCCCTCCAGAACATACGCTTACTTTAATGCGGCAGGTCATCCGTGGCAACTCCGTGGTCATGCTGGAAGCTCTGGAGAGAATCGGCGGCGACGACAGGCAGAACCGATAATTGGGGCGGCAACAAGATGGCGAATGGATGCCTGAATATCCTTGTTTGGCGTTTACGGAAACGATACGAAGAGGCGATCATGGGACTTGATACGAACGTCTATTGTTGCTAGATTTTTGGTTTTTATCCGAGCTCAAGAAAGAGAAAAACGAAATGCACCCCCCAACCAGGAACCTTGCGGCTACTTGCTCTGTGAACCCCAGGCATTCGGATCATAGTGGTCCATATTCTGGCCATTGTACGTTTTCTGCCACCCCTTGACGCCTCCTTTGAGGATGGCGGCCGTCAAGTCGGTTTCCCCAACCGAATTGAGATATTCCTGGAACCACCCTGCGCATTTTGGCCCCCGACTTCCACAGCTCCCTAGACGTTATCATCGTTAGTCTTGCCTTGACAAGTAATCAAGGCGTATCGCCACAGCACCGGATGAGACACCTACCGCAGTAGAATATAACCTTCTTTATCCCAGCCTGCTTGCAAAGCTGATACACCCCCGAACGAGTAAAATAGAAGGACTGAGCCGGCAGGTTCACAGACGTGGCAATTGTGCCGCCCTCCCAATCATTCCGGCGCACATCGACCAGTAGAAAATCCCTCCGCGCGTGATCTCCTGCCGCCTTGCTGTGCTCAATCCACTCATAGACGTCTGAAGGCTCAATGACAGCACAGGAGACGTCAGACGGTGGTATTTCTTCAAAAGCAAGGATAGAGCTGCCTTGTGGTTCAGAAGACGCCATTCTTGATTCAACTATCTAATAAACAGGTGGGTGGATAGAATCGGTTGCTGATTGCTGATAAATGAGAAGCTCAGATTTTAGAGAACTGTGAAGGAGTTCAAGGGGATGTAATGGGACGAGCACGAGACCCCGCATTCTCCAATGCCAGATTTGTCCCATTTCTATTGTAAGCAGGGCATTCAATTGGACATACGATGCCTCCCAGTTTTGATCATTCTTCAATTGTGTGTTTTTTTACGCGCTGGAAGTAGAGGTTCCAAAGTAAAAGTGCATACCACTACCCATTCAGCGTTTGATAGGTAGTTACTATTACACGGAGTATATCCTTAGTTGCTCACTCGCAGCGTAGCTTTCATCCTAGAAGAGTCAAGAAAGAAAAAGACCTTTTGTATTCAATCTACATGACAGAAAAAGAAGAGCACCCATATATTTTGAATTGCCACACGGGTATTTTTCCGTTTTTTTATACCACCGTTACTCCCATGATGCCTTCCATATCATTGCCACAGCAATATCCAAGTAGCAATAGAGCGTAACCAAGCTCAGTTAATTCAACGTTACTCCTTTGCCGAGTCTCGACTTCAGACCACGCCCTCAGAATCGTGAAATATACTGTAGCGTGACGCAAGTACTGCCCAAGTGAGTGACACGAAATAGTCGAAACCATTCATCTCCGTAAGACTCCCCATTAAATCAAGTTCTTGAAAATATCCAAACAATCGCTCATTTGTAAGTGTCGCATTAAAAAGCCACCGCACATCTTCCGCTCAAATCGCATGTTATCTGAGACTCCTGCGACAGTTGTGTAGAGAAGATCGGCGTTGTTGAAAGACCCAGTATATATATTTTTGCAGGCATAACTCTGATACCAATTTCAGCCTTGCTATTGCTGACATTTGCGACTTCATCATATGTTAAGTTTTGTCTGACAATCGCTCATAGTGTATCAAATCCAGCAAGAAGGTCGAAGAGAGGCCGTCTAAATCTCTCCTTCATCGCAGAGAAACGAAGAGAGAAGAGCTCATCTCTCTATAGGGTGCGCGCCAGCCATCGGGACTGAATTCCAATCCACGTATCCATCAAACCATCCGCTTGGGTCGAAACCAGATAATAGATCGGTAGTCCATGATGTGTGCGCCATGTTCCCCCAATTGTTATCCATTTGCGGCTCCTGTAAGCCATCATCCGCGAACAGTCCCATATCGTCCAGTCCGGCGCATTCGGTTTGCGGCATGTGCATTGCCGCTTGCCAATCAGCCATTCTCTGGTCCGGTTCTGATCGATTTTCGAGATGCATGTTTTCTGACCCTTCAGATACCAGCTCTGCCCACTTTTCTAATTTCGCTCTCGTAATTCGTACTTTTAGCGCAGTCATCATCCAGACATTCTTGTTCACCCTTTCGGGATCTGCCGAACATAGCTGGAAAGTTGCATTGGCATGCTCGAAGCGGCCGGATATCGCAGAAAGGATTTCGGGGATATTAATCATCAGTCCTGGTTGTGTCTGCAGCTGTGTCCGCAGTATAGCCACAGCAGCTGCGAGTTCAGGATCGTCCAAATCAGGGCGTGCCGTCACACGTCCTCGTGGCATTCCGCATTTATCTACCGTCATGTTCGGGTCACACTGTGAGTTTACCATATCGGAGTTATACAGGGCAACATTAGGATTATTCGCACTTGGGTCATCTGGCATAGTGGTCTTGCCCTCGTACATTGCTCTGGGAGTCGCCAACCTTGCCCATCGGGCCAGCATGACGAGAGCGTAAACAAGGTGCGAGCCCACTGCGGTGGTTTGAAAGTAGTATGTGGAGATGGGAAGGGAAAGCCAAGAATTGAACCACGCTGTGAGAGCGGCGCTTGACTGGTATATCTTATCGAGCGGTGAATCTGTAGCCATGGATACAGAAGAAAGAGATTTGGACAGGGAGCGGATCAGGTTCTTATCAACCACCGGAGGCTCGTATAGACGAAGCCTAGCGCTATCCAGCAAGAGCTGAAAAGTTTCTACGGCAAACGTTAGTCAGATGGAAATTATAATACATACTAAGTACACACAAAAATACTCACTGTCATCTTTCAAATGCTTAGGCATAGAGCCCCGGATTTGGTTGAGCTCGTTTTGAAATGCCAAGATGTAGGCTGAGATAGGAGCCGAAGGGACAGAAGAGGCTTCCTCTGAGGCTCTGTCCCTAGAGTTGAGTTCAGATATTCGTTCCGTCAACCTTTGTATCTTGACAAGATAGACAAGAGAAATGTCGCTTTCATATTCTGGGTGCTCTTCGAGGTGCCGCATGCAGTCTTGGAGGTATCCGTTGTATCTCATGGGTTCAACTCTTTGAAAATTCATGGATATCCTGCAGGAGGAATAGTAAGCAAACAAGTCATGGCAATTGGTTGAGGTAGCAAAGAAATAACTTACACGGATGCCCAGTACCACGCCCCAGCAAAAGCTCGTCTCTCTTCATTACTTCGGCCATGTAGTTCTGGTGGGCGGACGACCATTAACCGCGTTCGTTCGTGTACGCCCGGGGGTTTACCCAAGCCCATGTCTCCAATCAAACTCCCGGCCAAGGTTATCAAGTTGCTCAGCTGCCCGTGGAGACAACAGTGGTATTGCTGATATCCCAACATGACTATGATTCCCAATAGCAGATCCAGTGACTTTTCCGAGCGGATGAGCATATGATCTGCAAGGTGCTTCATCAAATGATACATCTGCGCCCTCATCGACCTGATACTTCGAAACGAGCTAACCATCCGAACGGCTGCCATTAGAAACGGCCGTCTTGCCGCCAGGACGGCTGCCGAGACATTTGGTGGGATTACGACAAAGGGGTGGACGGGCTGCAGACTCTTTCGATAAAAGTCAAGAAGCACCTCGTCTGACTCCGGAGGCGGCGGTGCTTCCATGGTATCCGGATGGCAAATGCATGATTTCGGCGTGAAGGAGTTGTACGATGGGTCGATTATCCAAGTATTGCCTTGGTTAGATATGCTAGGAATAGCGCTGGACGGACTTGAGAACGGGGACGGGCGGTCAGAAGAGCCTTCTGTTCCCAGATCTTCGTTGTCGTCTTGCGAATGTGGGTCACTCTGAGCTCCAGATAGCTCTCCGGAGGCCTTGAGAAGACTGACAAGGCCGTTCAACCGCTCTTCGATCTGCGCCGTTCGGCTACTCAGGGTTTGTTAGATCGGAGATTCACGAAGAGCTGGAGAATTCACCACGATTACAGCTGCTAGCGCCATCGAAACATTGAATTCTCCGTTCAAACGGAGTTGTTGCATCAGGGGCCGGGAACTGAGCTAACACATCTCCGGAACGGCATATAACAGAGTCGCAGCCTAGAGCCTGCATATAAAGAGATGGAAACGGAACTTTCGGACTTACGAAGGTTTGGCTTGTCTCTTCTTTCGAGGGCGATGGATCTGGTTGGAACACTCTTTCAAGAGTCTCTCACATCTATGAGTCGTGACAAACGGCAATTGACTTGTTAGTTGACGCTCAATAGAAGAATAGAAAACGCGATTTGGCCGTTCATTACGGAAGAACGAAAACAGAAAAGCAAAGAGAAGATAGGAACGGCTGATACTGGTGACTATCCCATCCCACTCTCCATCCGATGTCGTTCCCCCCGGTGTCAAGTCCAATGACAAAACACAAAACCCGAATAAATCAATAAAATAAAAAAAGGTCTCAGGACTTTTAGCTCTTGTTCCTCTTTAGCTCACCTGTCACATTTAGCTCCCGGAGTTTCGTTTGATCGTATACACTTCGCCTTCGCGGTAGCACAAGGAGCGCATGCCGCTCCCCATTTGGCCGTGGGCAGCTTTGGCCTCTCGGCCCTTGAGCTGTTAGTGATCGTTGCCGAGGGTTCAGCATCCATTGTTTACTCTCGAATGCCCGCCCTAGGTTATGCAAGCAATCAAAAGAGGGTACATGGTCGGCCAGGTCTTTTGCGAGACGGAAGTAGAATGAAGTCCGGCGGGCTTTCGACTTTAAAGGTTGCCAGAGACCATTCTCAGAAACGACCCTTGAAGACTCAACGCCTCAAACCACAGCTGCTTGGAACGGCCTTTTCGCAAAAGTCCGGACTACCCCCACCGGGGGCGCTGCTTGGGTTTCCGGCGGGGTGATTGGCCAATCTGCCACGCCTCACAGCTCCCGGAGAATATCCTGGTCAAGACGCGGAAAATCCCGATGCGTGAAGCATAAACGAGAGCGAGCGAGATGCGCAGCCAGAGTAGGCAATGGAGGACATCAAATAGCCTGAGGCGGCCAGCCCAGTCCGGAGACAGAGTATCCGACGAGGTTCTCGCTCATGCCGCTTGAAGCTGCTGGATCGCTCCTTACTTCTTTGATGCCTGTCCAGTTGCTGCCGCCCCACTCGACGCATGGGCATCAAACTTACGTGTAATCAGATGCACCGTTCAGCTGGGAGGGCCAGGCTAGTCCTCACCGGGCAGTATATCGCCCACTTGCGAAATGCTTGGCGCGTCCTTGGCCGGCTAGTCCTAAACGGGGACCACAACAGGGAATCCGTCTCGGCCGATTACTATTGCACGAGTTGCCAGTTCCGTTCTGAACTGTCTCCAGTTAACCTTATTACTGCGGACTTTGCGTGCTAAGAGTATGCTTATTCCGCTTGCTTGAGCTCAACCCGCGGGTTTCCAGCCGCTGTATGTAGAGCAGATGAGCTTAGTCAAGCATGTGTCAACTGAACTGTATATAGTATCAACGCCTGAGTTAGTGTCCCGCATCTTGTTTGTCTCGTCATCAACCAGCAACACGTCACGTCTTACTGTTACAACTTCTTACCACCATGACAAAGATCGGCACGGAAGACGGATATGCTCCCTGTTTCAGAACCAAAGACTCAGCCCTGTGGCCGGGCCATTCTCTTCTAAGAAGCTAACAGTACGGAAAAGCAAAACAAACGCTATTGAATACATCTGTATGGTACATGAGGCTCCAATTGTTACATGGTAGAGCTGCTCATCGATAGGTGCTCCTCGACTCCTACATGCCAAACTCAGCCTTTGTCTAGGCCATTACCCATCATCTCATGGACATCCACATCCCATTACTTATCCACCGGTCACAAAGGAAAAACAAATCAATAAGCCATAGAAAGAAGACGCGCTCCAAATGTCCCATTGGCCGCTTACTTAGACTTGGAAACTCCAGCCCCAATGACACCGGGAAGCTTTTCGTCGCCAACGTTGTAGAGCATGGTGACGGACAAGGAGATAGTTCCAAGCATAAGCAACGTGAAGCCAGCAAAGAGCCAGAACGGCACGCTAATGTCTTTCTTGGCGCACGTAGGCCCCGCCCAATGGGTAAGAGGTCCATTCTCTCCGGTCCTAGTGCTAAGGCAGTGGCATGCAAAGCAGACAGGGGCGCGGCCGCTGGCAAGGGCACCGGCATCTGCAGATGCGTACTTGTTCAAGCACTCTCCCTGCTGTGAGCAATTGCCGGTCTTGGAGACGCAGCTGTCCAGGGAATCAAAGCAGGCGGGAATAGGTCCTGCGGGGGCTCGGAGGGTGTTCTGCGCCGGCGAAGTAGGTTCCACCGCGGCCGCAGTCTTATGAAAGTGGGAGATCACCCGCTCCGCCTGGCGCTTGTGAAGGGCTTGAGCCTGGCTCGACAATTTGCCAGCGCCAGGGAAGAACAGGAAAGTCGTCTGCACTTCGCCAATCTCAGCAAGCGAGGTCAGCCGTGGGAAGCTGTCGATCACGTAGTCCAAGTATTCCGGCTTCTATAAAGAAAAGTGCGGCGTTAGTTCGGGTTATTTTCTTTATCACACCATCTACCATATACACCGAAACATCCAACACTTTCAATGCGTACCTTTTGGATATCAAAATTGGCCAGCAACGTCTTTCCTTTCCAACACCGGGACTCGACTGGGTTGGTCATTTCATCATAGGAGCAGCTGGTTCCCTTTCCAGATATAAGCTCGTGCGGAGGCATCTCGAAGCCCGTCGCCCATTCCTGACGGTCGATATGAGGCGCATCGGGGACGGTGAATGATGGCTGCAGCTGTAATTTCGCTCTGGTCTCCTTCATCTGCTCCTCCGTCAATCCTTGGAGCGTAATGAACAACTGCTTCGGCTCATGGGCGAGCTCATCAAACAGCGAGGGGGTGACGCCTCCATATCGATTCATCAATGAAACCACCTCTTCGGCATCGACATCGTCAGGTATATCGCGGACGAAGGAAAAGGAACTGGAATCCGCCCGCTTGAGCAAGATCAGCCGGGCAATGCTGCTGGGGATGGACGGCGGCGATGCGGATTCGCGATTCGGCAGAATGTAAACGTCGGCGGCGGGCTGTGATGCTGCGGCGCAGCTCACAAATGCTGCGGCAATCCCCAGCGAGAGCTTCATGATGATTTTCGTCTCTGTCGAAGCTGTTGTGAATGGTGAAGGCGCGCAAAAAGGGCTCGGCGTCAACAAGTTGCACCGAGAATATGAAGTACGTAGGTGACGCCTCAGGTGCATGCTAGCTGGATGTGGTTGGCGCGTCGGCAATGGGGGTACAATGTTCCGGTCAGACCCCTGCGTAACCACCTCGACAAATGTGTGTAATCCGATTGCCTTATCATCTCTGTAGAACTTCATCATCCATCGCAATAGCTTGAAATACACCATGCGCTTGCTCTTTTGATACGAGCTTTCTCTTCTTCCTTGATTGCATTATTTTATATCTTTGGCCGTTTGGAACCGCGCAGAATCAACCGAAAAGCCGGGATGCTGCGGCGCGCAGCGGTCGTTTCGCGACAGCGACACTCAACCCTGATATCGAAAGCCTCACCACATCTCCCCGCCCATCGCATCCCTTCCATTAGCCGACAGATATCCTTTCTACCATGGCGAAATCGACCAGCAGCAGAGGGGCTTCCGGTTTATTTCGCCAAACCCATCGTTCCACCAAAGCCAGGTTCCTTCCGGCGTCGCATAAAGTAAGCTGTTTGCCGCGGCTGAGTCGGCGCGATTTTTCCAAAGACTAATGTCCAACCACAGCCGAGCCGTTTTTACAACCATAGCCGTATATGCCTGTTGGCAGATATTCGCGACCGTCGTTTTTGACCCGCTATTAGACTGGGCGGATCACGAATGGGAGGCTTTGTCGGAGAGAGAAAAGAAAGAGATGGAGGATATGGCGGATGAAGACGAGCCGATTCTGTTCCTCCCGTTCCCGTTTACGACGAAGGAGGTTAGGCAACCGCCGTACAAGGGCTCCGATCCTGAGTGGGCAACATTCATAGCTGTGAATAAAGACCAGCAGTTGCAGAAAGACATCAAGAGTAAGTAGGCGCAGGGCGAAAGCCTTTGAAGCTGCATAGTCACTAACTGACTGTCTTCATAGTGGGCCTGGCGGAGCTAATACGGCGAGGCGTTGAACGAAATCCTGCCTATGTTCAGTTGCTCGGCGGCCGGGATATCAAACTCAAAAAGCTATGGCTGGACATCATTTACCCCCCCGCACCGCCCCCTAAGCACTATGTTTCTGGGTAAGACACGAAGTCACTAGCATTTGCTTCGGCATGTACTCCGTACGTACCTACTAATGCTTGCTCTTGTAGTATCATTATCGACGATGACGGCATATTCTGGGGCGATCGGCCGATGGACTCGCTGGCTGCCAACCACCTCAACACGGCCATATACCCGAAAGCAGTAGCATTGTCAGCGTGGGCATTTCTTAATTCATTGGCAAGGCAGACAGCCCAAGATATTGGTAAAGTATTGGGATTTAACACGCCACCTCCACCCGAGGCAACATGGCAGGCCGCCATTCTGAATCGTATCAAAGAACAAGGAGAGCTCGGGTCAACTGGCAAACAGACCGTCAAGGTTCCAGGGCAGCCGGATAAGTCCAACTTTCCGGTCCACACCGGCATCAGCGAAATCCCCGGCACCCCATTCAGTGGTGTAAGCCAAGTTGATCCTCGGATTCAGGCCGCTCTTCAGGATGCTACCGTTACATTTACCAAGAACTGGCAGCCTGCGAAGCAGCCACCCAGCAGGGGCTGCATCAGAGTTGATGGACTGGTAGAGTTGCAAGGAAAGTCTGCAGTCATGGCTGTATACGTCCTGGGGTGGTATGATCCTAAACAGCGAAAGTACATGGGCGTCCAGACCGGCTTGAAGCATCTCATACAATTAAAGCAAAGACCAGCTGGCGGGGGCTAATTTGATGGATCTTGATACGAGTTAGCAGCATTTGTCTATTTTTTTTTTCTTTTGGTGCGGCTTTATATGGATGTACAATATGGACCACGCAGCAGCATTACGGTACGGTATGGCATGGCATGGCATGGATTGGCGCTGAGGCTTTTGCCTCCTTTTTGGGTTCTTTTTTTTAACACGATACCACCCCCTAGATCAAATGCTAGAGAGAACGTGCTCGCACAACATGGGACGTTCCATGTGACAATGGCTAGTGCAAGGTTTTAATTTTAGATGGCTCTTGTCTCCCCAACTGTGCTCGTATCTGATGTTTCTTGTACTTGTGTAGAAAATGCGTCACGTTATAACACATAATGATAAAGCATACGTGGGGGTTGGGGGAGCTCATACTAAGCATCAACCCAGGAAGGGTAAATGGAGATACAAGGTGATTTATGGGGGCGCTAGGAATCAAGGGTTCGGAACTTCCGAACAAAATGATACATAACAAATAGATAAATGTCTAAGATAATAAAAACTGCTAATTACAAAAGGAAAGAGTACAACATCCGAGTTACTATCTGTCAGACGAAAAAAAATAGAGTTGCGGAAGTTGCCATCCGATACCTCACTACCTACCTAGCTCGCTGCCTGTTGTACTATTCTCGGGTGTATTAATTGCGCCTTCTTTAAGTGCTAAACTTGATATGAGCGGAAACCCGCCCGCTTTGCCGCCGATTCAGACAAATTAACCAAGGAGTTATGTGTCACCAGGCTTATATTGTACGTGCCACTTATGTTAAGGCGAGTCATACCTAAAACTTTCGGATTTAAGCCCGAGTCGTCCGCGGACGCTGTATCAAAGCTTGTTGTTTCCGGATGTTCAAATGAGTTTTGCTCTGTATGCACTGTAACTTGATCGGGAAGTTGTCGGGTTGAATCCATCCTATGTGGTTGAGTGTAGTCTTGGTAAGTAGCTTAGTAGGTGAAACCAAAGGGTGGCTAAAAAAAGAAAGCGGGAAACAGAAAGGAAATCGGGAAAAGACAAGAAAATCGGGAAACTATTTTTTAAAAAAAAAAGAAAAAAGAAAAAAAAAAGAAGTATGTAAGAAAAGATAAAAGAGTCCTGTCTAGGAAGCATAGGAACATGCTTGTAAGGTGATAGCTCATATTACTCTACCGTACAGAGTAGTAATGTACAACAAGTTGATCATTCGTGCCGAAACTAACCTGTGTGGCTTCAATGGCTCTAAGTTCAAGTACAACTAATGTTACTTTAGGCGATACTATTTTATTGCGAGACTCAATTTTGATTAAGCCTAACAAACTACTATGACTTCTTCGGACATCGACTCATAAGATGTCTGAAACCTGGAAAGTCTTCGCTGGTAATGTAGTTGTCTCCTTAATATCACTGCAGTCAGAATAACAAGCATGACAATTGCCGAGGGCCGAGCTAATCCTTCCAACAGTAGCTATCTTACAGGGGAGCAACATGGTCTTCCTAGATTACGACGCGCTTATCCACTGTGACGCAAGTCAAGACATTACTGAAAAGTTCAAAAGTTAAAGTCACCTAGCTTAACTCCCCGCCGTCTTTGCGCTACGGCTAGAATTGCCAAATACAGCACGGCTCCGTGAAAGGGTGGGAAGAGATCTCCCCGAACATTCATCCGTGTCTGCAGGGAAGACCAAAAAAGTAATACGAAGTACGGCGGTCTAACACGCCTTGCAATTCCGAATTCTGGAACACGATGATTGCGGCATAGCATTGGAAGCCCCCCTGCGCTATCGAGCTATCGGATCAGGAGTTTACGCATTAGTGCTGATATACCTTGCGGAAGACCGCAAGGTCGGTGACCTGCAACAGGGATAGTAGCGTCAGCAAGCCATGCGACGAGCCTTGCAAGAGACCACATGAAAATCCTTCACCTTGATCCATTTACGGAGTTGGGACACAGTACGTTTAGGTAACGTGGTTTCAGTTCACAGCAAGCGAATGAAAGTCTTCGTCAGGCTGATAACAAAAGACTTCGTTGTGTTTATTAATTCCCATTCATTGACATGTTGACATTCTCAGGCTGATCGAAATAAAGAAAGGATACAAGAACTAATATGGCCCACACCTTGCTGACCGTCAAAAAGGTGGCGTCAGCGATAAGCGTATAGCTTATTCGGACTTCGCTGGCCATCGCACTCTTCTCTCCGCGCGAACGTACAAGTTGTCTGGCTTGATGACTACCTGGTTTGGATCGTACTGAACCGCTTCGTCCATTTTGGCCAACGTGAACTTGTAGCGGTACACAAATTTGGGTAAAAATATCTTGACTTCTTCCAATGCCAGGTTGAAGCCTATACAGCTGCGAGCTCCAGAGCCAAAAGGCTGAAACGACCCTGCTGGGCGGTTTTTGACTTCTTCAGTGTCCCAGCGGTCGGGATCGAACCGTAGAGGGCTGTCCCATTGCTTGGAGTTTGTGTGAAGGTGGTGTAGAGCCAAGATGACGAGGGAGTCTTTTTTCATCTTGTATCCTCCAGGTAAGATCAAGTCAGTCTTGGCTGTGCGACCCGGTTGGAACGATCCATTGTGTCGCCGCTGTGTTTCCTTGATGTACTTCTCCAAAAACTTGAGATTATGGGTTAGCTCTGGTGTAGCGACCGTATCTTCGTTCCAATCATTGTCAATAAGCTCTTGGAGGATGCGATCTTGCATCCCTTCATAAAAGACTAGGCCATATATCAACCAAGAGAGCAGCGCCGCTGTGGTTGAAAAGCCAGCGCCAGCGATGACGGTTACACCTAGAGAGGCGTGATCTTTACTCAACCTATTTCCTTTACTGTCTCGTGCTCGAATAGCAAAATCTGATGTTAAGCTTGGTTAACACTGTTCTTTACGAGGGATGGTGAGTAGTTGCATACCAATCAAGTGGTCTGCTTCTAAAGCAGCTTCTTGCAATTCAAGTTCTTTTGCCCCCATTTTGGCATTTTCAATTTCTTCCATCTTCTTTTCCAACCGCTCGCGAATCATCTTAGTAACATTGCGGAGTTTTTGAGGGTCCCCAAATGGCAGACTGCCGTACCAAGAGCCATAGCGATTCACTTTCCTGGCCAATACTAAGATTTCAATGATCATGGACACTATCTCATCAAGTGGCGTATCCGCTGTTGCAAAATGACGAACTTGCATACCCAGGACGAGCTTGACAATGGCTTGAGATGTTAGTTTCAGCATATATGGAAATACATTCCAAGCCTCGCCGTCTTTGTCTAGTTGGTCGAAGACGGAAAACGCGTCCTCAATTGTATCCTGGAGTTTAGGTGCATAATGCTTCACAGCCTTGGGACCCAGTGCTGGGGGGAAGAACTTGTGGTTTGCACGCCAGCTCTCAGTGTCTGTGCTACCGAAGAAGATGCCGGCATCTCCCAAATTGAATGCGTGTAGAGGATGGCCATCAATGACACCCTTGGTGAAGAATTCGCTTTCGGTAAAGAAGATGTTGGTCAGATTGGGATCGTTTGTGTAATTCCACGTAGTGCCAAACGTGGTGACGGCGAAAAGCTTGCCATATGTTTCGAAAAGCCTTTGATGATTACCAAGATGGTCAGGGTATATCTGAGTAAAATTGCCAAGATATGGAAGCCCTTTGGGTCCAGGAATCTCGCGCACCGCGCCGCCATCGATGGAGATTGCAATAGGCCCTTCAGCAGCAAGTACATCTGCTACCGATGTAAGGTATTGATCATCAGACACAAAGCCAACACCTAAAGTCACAGGCAATATGAGTAAATGATTCTATATGTTTTTTCCCTCGGAATTCAGCACTAACCGCGAGGCTCCACGATGGCAAAATGGGACGCAACCAGATCTTGCAAGTCTTCAAAATCTGATGATGTAGAGACCCCGAACTCTATCGTAGAAGACGGCTGCTCTCCCAAGAGATAAAAAAGAGTAGACATTTCGAAAGTAGGCAATACTGCCAATATCTTTTCAAAATTACCAAAATTGTCAAAAGGTCTTGAAAAGAAGGTCTGTAAACTCAACTGGTGGGGATTCTTTAGATGTTATCTAGAGATTGGAGAAGACTTTGTTTTTAAGTATTTCCTCTTCTTCTTTAGCTGATACATCTGTCACCACAGGTTGTGAACCCTCCTCCGCGGAGACTCCTGATGGCGAAGGAAATAATCATGGTCGGGGTAACTGAGTCGGCAGCTGATTTACAGCTTCATGTCCTCGGAATATGATCACATAGTAGAAAATTACCTGAAATGCTTTTTACCTCGGATTTTTCTGCCAGGTTTTGTGCCCCTATAGTGAATCGCATAATTTATAATTACTGAGTTACAGACCTCGGTTTCGGCCACCTCCAGATAGGTAAGAATGTGTAATGTATTCAGCCTATAGACCCTCGTAATATCCCTTTTGGGAAATAAAACTCGCATCGAATCTCGGACATATTCAACGGCTTGAACCGCCGCTAAGGAGGTCGATATAACGGCAGTGGCTTTCGATGGCGTTGATTACTGATCCCCCACACACTTCGAGTTGGACGCGAGAAATTGTTCCGAGGAACTTGTAGATGAATCGGCTTCAAGCGAGTCGGGTCGGCTTTAAGGATGTTTAGATGGGTGTGTTTCAAGATTTACGGCGTATGGTCTCTCTGGACTGGTAAAATCAGGGCGAACGGACCATGTTTGCGTGGTATTTCGCGGAAATGCTCCTAACAAAAAAAAAGGAGTCCCATGGCGATGAGCTAGGCCATGCCAATGTTGGTCAGAGAATGATGACTTTACTAAACTTCATTGTAACATACGTCCACAAACTTCAGTAATCAGGGGTACTGGTCAATATAATTCAACATTTCTATCTGGCGGTTAAAAAGCCGCCACCACCCATTCTGGCAAAGTATCAATTTCCAGCTCTCTTCATCGTGCATTTTTTCTATTCATCATTATGTCAGAGGTTGTAGAATACTCCCAGAAAGAAATTTGGCTGCACAATAGCGCAGAAGATGCGTGGATGGTCATTCATGGAGAAGGTGAGACAGACAAAAAAAAAAAGGCTCCTTGGTCTCTATTAGAGCAAGTTAACATTTCTGCCGTAGTCTACGATGTGACAAAGTATATCCAGAGCCATCCTGGTGGTGTAGACGTGCTCATAGAGGCAGCTGGCACCAATGCTAGTGAGGCTTTCGACAATGCCGGCCACTCAGACGATGCCTTCGACTTAATGATGCCACTACGAATAGGCAAACTCAAGGGATACAAAGAAATAAAAGCGAGAATCGCACTTGCCAACCCATCAACGCCTCCGAAACGCTATACTTCATCAACTACGAAGAAAGCCATGTCTAGCACCACCAAGTACACCATAGTTTCACTTGGCACTGCTGCCTTATACTATGGCCTTACTACCTACGGCGTGAATCGCCATCTGATGTCTCAAGCCTCATCAATTGGCAAGAATCTCATCACATTTGCGCCAAAGTGGGCTGCCTCTTCTGACACTGTTGTTGCTTCCACCTCCACAAAACCTAGTTTTGCGATGGGATTGCTAGTTGGAGCCGGTGTTCTAGCATCAGTCCATACTCTGATTGTTCGTAGGCTGCTCAAGATTGTCATTTCCTTAGACTCACCAAAGTATCCCTACCATTTCAAGGTGCCAAAGACTCCCGAGTTCAATCTTCTACAGCAAAGGGGATGGCTAGACTCGGAGGCAGCTGCATCTGCGATTCCTCTAGCCAAAAAAGAGTTGGTGTCGCCAAATGTATACCGTCTAACATTCACCTTGCCCTCTTCGCATCCCATACTTGGTTTGCCAACGGGCCAGCATGTTGCCATTACCGCAGTTATTGACGGGGAAACTGTAACGCGATCCTATACTCCGACGTCGAATAACGCCGACAAGGGCATTCTGGAGCTCCTTATCAAGATTTACCCCAACGGGAAAATGACAAATGGCTATTTAGCCAACCTAAACATTGGCGATGAGGTTCACTTCAGGGGTCCCAAAGGAGCGATGCGATACTCTCGGAAATTATGCAAGAAGATAGGCATGGTAGCTGGTGGCACGGGAATTACACCTATGTTCCAGATTATCCGGGCCATCTGCGAAAGCGACCGTGATACCACAGAGATCAGTCTCATCTACGCCAACCGAACAGAACAGGATATCCTTCTCAGGGAGGAGCTGGATACTTTTGCTAGGCGATACCCAAAGATCTTCAAAGTTTACTATATACTTGAGAATCATTCTTCTGAGTGGAAATTTGGATCTGGCTATGTAACGAAGGACATGATGGCTGAGATGTTCCCTTCTCCGGGCGGAGAGGGAAGCAAAGTTATGATCTGTGGACCGCCTGCAATGGTTATTGCGGCCAAGAAGTCGCTTGTGAGCTTAGGGTATAAGCACCCTGGAGGAAGTGCAAAGATGAGCGACGAAATCTTTGTCTTCTAAGAAAGCTCTCTGTAGCCTAGATCCCGGTATTGTTGAACTTTTTTTTTGTGAGTCTTGCTTTGCTTTGTAGAATGGATTACTCTAACCTGGTGGCAAATTGAGGTTCGTTCAGTATTGATCATCTCGGTTACAGAATGATTCAACTCGTACTACATTTAGATAGAAAGAGTAGATAAGGTGATCTGGTTCACATGAGAATATTCATGACCTATTGGACAAGATTCTTGATTAGTAAACCTTGGCTTAATCTTCCAAATGAGGACATGTGATTTGAATCGGACACCCCTTTGGCAGACATCGTTACATTCCGAGGTTTTACGGCTGCCGGCACGCCAGCGCATAGAATGATGAGCGCAAGGTCCGTATCTGGCAAAGGAGAAACGTAGAATATTATTAAAAGCATCTCCCGCTTTGTGTAATCCGAGCTTCTATGCAGCAGCTTGTGACTATTCAAGTAGGCTTAATCATCTTGCCTGGATCGCATAGGATCATACTAAGAGCAGAAGTTATATGCTATAATCTTCGTCTCATTTTATGAATCGAAAGAATAGGAACAAATATGAGCTACTCTAATACATTTGATGTCTAATTCCAAGCCCTGATTTTTTCTTTCTTCAAATCTCTTGGCTTTGTCTCTAGTATTATTTAACTTAAAATTAATTCATCAATTACTCTAGGTACCTTTATTATTTTCCAATTTGCCGTTGAGCACAGATAGCCCAGTACCGGTATAATAGAAATGGCTCAAGAGCTGTGTACCGGATTGCGGTATGTAAAGGTCAGGATATGTAGTAATCCGGATCCTTCTCACGCAGGCTTTTCCTGCGCCGATAGTACTGCTACTTCGTTTAACATCTGCGACCACTGAGTAGCTACATTCACCCTTTGACGAATTTGTTGTTTGGTCATGTCCTGTCTCATTCAAGGGCGGAAGAGAATAGTTTAGTGGGCAGTGTGCAAGGCATACTCTTCAGGCTGAAATGCACGTCGGACGGCATACATTTACATGCAATTAAGGCTATGCTGCGTAAAGCACAGCCTTAACTTTGCCATCCATTAAATGATACCCCAGGCAGCCACCCTCTGCTGCCCAACGCAAACTTCACCTCACGATTGCAGAATTATGCCAGTTTTTTTTTAAATATTCGAATTAATCTAGATACAGAACTACTTATGATGAGTACTACTGCAAACTCTTCGTCGCCATCAACATTCCAATCTCAGGAGAAGTCGCTGTGGGAAGCGGCGCTGCGAAAGCTCCCGGACAGTGAGAGGTTGCTCATAATCGTTGAAAATGGCAACAAGCTCGAAATTCTTCACCAGATACTGGCCCTTGCTGAAGGAAAGAAGGAGATTTGTCTCCAGAGAAGGTGGAAATTCAAGAAGAAGGAAGGCGAAATCGTCATTATTCGCGACAAGCTGGAAAAGATAACGACATGGATTACCAGGTTCAATGAAGTTGGATCGACAGTTGTCCAGTATGACCCGCTACATGCCGCTGTGCCGTGGGCTGGGATCCTTATTATTCTCCAGGTTGCGATGAATGACGCCCAGACGTTTGGGGCTATGGTTGATGGGGTGGAAAGGGTATCCAGCATCCTTCCAAGGTGCGCATGTTTGGAAGAAGTCTATTTCCAGCCTGCTGTTCCATTGTCCTTTCCCGGAAGCAATTGCAGCTCGCGATGGTGAAGCTCTATACTTCTATATTACGCTACCTCGCGAAAGCTCGGCAATACTTCAGCACTCATACTGTGAAGCGAGTTATTAAATCAACTTTGAGCACTCCGGAATCAGAAGTTCAGCAATATCTCGACATAATTAGTAAGAAATTGTCAGATGTTGAATCTTGCCTCCTCATTGTTCAGCTGGAAGAGACTGAGGCGACAAGTGCCAAAACTGAAAAGATCACACAATATCTTTCCGCCTTGGGAAAACCAATCATCAGATCTTCCGCCCAGCTTACCGAGCTTCACAAAAGCCTGAGCCGACAAGAGAAGACAAGAATACTCAACTGGCTGTCTCAGATAAATACGCGATATCATCATCAGTTAGAAGGAAAGGACCACCTTCCAGGATCTGGAAACTGGCTGTTAGAGCATCCAGAGTTCATTCGCTGGCAGGATACGAGTTCATCAGCTATCCTGTGGCTCCATGGGATTCCTGGTTGTGGAAAAACAAAGCTTGCGCATAGGATTGTCCAGAAACTGCTCCAAGACAACACCCTGTCGCCAAATCCTGCCCCTGTCGCCTATTTCTATTGTGCTAGAAATCCGGCTGAACCTAATCGTAGCAGTCCTGATGAAGTCTTCCGAAGTATTTTGAAGCAACTATCAATCAATGACCAAGGAGAGATCAAGGATATCATTGTGAAAGAATTCAAGGCTAGAGACAAAGAGTCAGAGTTATATGACACGGATATATTGTCCTTGAGTCCATCAGACACTCAAGACATGATGTCACGCCTTTTTGAACGAGATCCAGCAACGATCGTTATAGATGCACTCGATGAATGCGATCCGGCTCGGAGGCATAAACTATTATCTGCATTGGGTGATATACTCAGGCAGTCACCCAGTGTTATCAAGATCATGGTCACCAGCAGGGATGATGGAGACATTTGCTGTCACCTGTCAAGCTCCCCAAACATCTATATTCGAGCAGATGACAACCGCCTGGATATAGAGAGGTTTATCGATTATACACTATCTCAGGCTCTAGCTAATAAGAGGCTTCTCCACGGGAAGATGCTCAATGATTTAGTTCAAGAGGTGTCAATTACACTAAAAGACAAAGCACAGGGCATGTTCAGATGGGTTACACTTCAGATCGACAACCTGTGTGATAGTGGACGCATCAAAATCGAAAGCGACGTGAGAGAAGAGGTCGGCCAGCTCCCACAAACCCTCAGAGAGTCTTACGATCGAAGCTACCGTCACATCCTAGACCTTTCACGACCAAGTCGTGTTTTGGCTGAGCGGGTCTTCAAGTGGCTGCTATGCGCGCAGAAGCTTATGACAACTGAGGAACTCGTGGCGGCAATCATATTTGCTTCCGAGCATCATTTCATTTCAAGTAAGAACATTCTCGATATTTGCTACAATATGGTGGTAATCGACGATCAAGGGTATGTTCGATTCGCACATTTGTCTGTCCGCGAGTATCTCGAGACATTGGATTCTTATGCAACAACGGAGTGCCATGCTTTTGTTCTCCAACGATGCTTGGATTCCTATATGAACACTGCAATTGACTGGGCATACTAACTTCGCGATTGCTTGGACGCCGAAATTAAACCTTACGCCATGTTATACTGGCCAGTTCACTGCACCCATATCGGAGATTATTGGAAGTCCAATACTCTCCATTCAATCTTGACGATATTCTTCTTTCAGAATGTAACAAGCGACCAATCTTTAGTATCTGTGAACAATGCAAGGTTACAGAAATATAGTGATGCGTTCGAAGACTGGGTGTCTGATGTATGGAATCTTCATCAGTCTTCACAGGCTTTTGAAGTAGAGGAATGGCTGCTCGAGAGACTCGAGTGTATCGCAAGCCCGTCAGCATCACCCTTGTTCCTAGCTTGTACATTTGGACTTGTCTGGCTTCTTGACATGATGCAAGCATCAAAATGGACAGAATGGGACCTTTTGAATTATCGAAATGAGGGAGCCATTCTATTAGCTTGCAAATGGGGGAATGTCCAAGTCCTGACCTGGATCCTTGAGCAATTGACAATCTCCCCGAGTACCATGGTCGAGGCTCTATCGGTTGCTATTGAGTGCGAACGTCATGACATAGCGAAGAGGCTCATTGAGCAGGGAGCCAATGCTTATGGAGAAGTTCAGGCCAAGAATAGCCCTCTCCTTGCTGCAACTGTTGCTGGATCTGTGGATATTGTCTCCTCCATTTTGAGCGAAAACAAACAGTTCGAAGCTCATGCCTTTGCTGAAGCCATGGCCTTTGCTTACACCAAGGATCGTGATGATTTATTTCAAATATTCTGGAAACGTTGTACGAGTTTAAAGGCTTGCCACTATTTCCAGCTGGTTTTGGCTATACAGGAGATAGTCTTGAAAGACAACCCATTTGTGCACGGGTTGCAGGACCTCGAGGAGCTGTTCGGCGCTTTACTCGAATTCTCTCGCCATTCTAGGCTACCGGGGCTGCATCTTATTTATCAATTGTACGGGATTATGGGTGACAGTTTTCAAAATCTAGGCGTTCTCCGGAACGGAACGCTGATAGCATCCAGTCCTGTTACCTCCGAAGATGTCAGTCGGATGCTGGTTGAGCGGCGGACCAACCCCCCTCGAGAAGACTTGTATAATTTTCTTGCCAGCGCTTTGAGCTTAGCCGGCGATAATATCGAAGTGTTTGAAATGCTATTAGACTTGGGAGCGGCTAGTGTCCGAGGATTAACGGAGTATCTTTGTCTGGACAAAAGTGAGGAGATTATTCTTGGTCACTGGGAGGAAGTGTGGCACTTCTTCGATCTTCTTCGAGAACCCAATGCCGAGATCGCCAGCAAGAAGATGAGGCTCTTACTGGATCACGGCCTCAACATCAATGTCACGGACCACAACGGGAGAACCCCCTTGATGCTGGCAACGAAGTCACGTCCCTCTATCAGATTGGACACTTTGCTCGGGGGGCATGCAAATATTGAGTTGTTCGACCATAAGGGGCAAAATGCGTTAGCACATGCTCTGAATCACGAGAACGAGCCGGCTATGGCCACGTTAATCGACCATGGTGCAGATGCCAATTCATCCGTTTCCGCAAACAGCTACATTTCGGCCCTGCAGTTTGTTACCTCCAATGTCTGCAATTATTCACTAATCGATATATTGCGCGAAAAGAATGCTCGTCGACCAGGTCATGTCGCTATCGATGATTATCTCAATGTGCCCTTCCTTGCGTCAGTATCAACGTCCTGTAAGGAGTGTGTTGCTGTCAGGAATGGCGGCGTATGAGAGAGTGATAGAGTCAAGGAGAGGTTCTAGTCGTCACAAAGGGAACGAGCAGCTAGGGGGCACACAATGACTGTATTTATCTCTGACCTCCTCTAGAACAAAGGGAATTTACGCTCCTTTATATAGAAAACCCTGGCTGCGGCTAGTCTCTTAGCAGCGGCATCGGCGGCACTCTCCGGCTTCGTGACTTCATTATGCCTCTTCCTTCCTTGGACCCCTGACAGTTGCTCACCTACTTGGGTATAGCAATATAGGGCAGTATCGTTGCAGTAGAACTACAAGCGCACTTTTCACCCTTCTAAGCGGCAGAATGCGTGCCAATCTTACCTCTCCTGTTGACGATAGCGATGACGATAGCGATGACGATGAAGATGACGATAGCGATGACGATGAAGATGACGATGCCTCTTGTTCTAGTCCGGTCGAGCAATCGCAATCAATCGCGCTGTTAGACTCAAAATACGAAACCTTGGAAGCGATTGGCAACATCGTTGATAATTATCGATACTGGGAAGATGGCTCGACTCTCCTACAGGCTGCTATCTGTCTCCGGGACGACGAGGTTATCGAGGTGCTTATGGATATTCCCGTAAACGTGAACGCCGTGGATAGCCAGGGATTATCCGCATTACACTGCGCAGCAACCATATACAACGAAAGGAATCACATAATGGATCAGCTGCTAGTCAATGGAGCAGATCCATCTCTTCAAGATCACAATACACGGACACCTCTGCATATTGCTGCCAGGCTAGGACATTGGTCAGGCTATCCTATAGCCGCCCTTCTTAAAGTCATGGAATCGGATCAAATCAACATTCGAGACACAAATGGAAATACGACCCTCCACATTGCTGCCATAACTGCCAATGTACAGGCCATAGAGCTGATATTCAATGCAGGGGCAGACCTATCCATCAGAAACAAGGATGAAAGGACGCCCATCGACCTCGCTGTCTGTTCTTGCCCCAGAGATTTCATCTACATCCTCGAACAAAAGCTCAACATATTCAGCGATGCACATCAGATTCCGTTCCACAAGTCTACTACCACGGATAGCTTAGGCGGACTAGCCATACTCTTCGAGTATGAAAGAGATGAGCCCTCTCCTGAGAACGATCAAGATGTAGGAGATGATTATAGCGATTCCACTGATTCTCGAAGTTGTGATTGCACAATTATGGCATCGCCAAGGAACAAATGTACTAAGTGTCGACACGCGATGGAGGCTAATTCGAGATTGGAAACGGATGTTGACTGGTTCAGTGCTTACGATGTACCCGAGTGGACGGCTCTTTCGGGGTTAAGGATTTTGCCACTAAGGCCATTGTGTGCCATCTTCAGGGAAGATGGGTAGTTGTTTTCATTGCATATTTCCGTTCTTCGTCTTCCTTTTTGTTGGATTATTATCTCAATAAGGCTGGGATGTAATATGCGCTGCTATAACGGTACAAGTTGTTAGTATTGGTTGACTGATAGGCAACTAATACACATACATGTTATGTTAATGAACCTGGTCTTTGCAGGCTGACTTAAGCCAGTTGATATGTGTGGCTCCTAGACTTGGCATGTCTAATCCAAACTCTTGCTGCAATCGAGTATGATTGAAATTCTCTCAGGATAGTAATCATGAAGTACCACCCTTGAGTCCACTACTCATTCGAATTCAACAGCGACATCTCCGCGGGGCCACGATTACCTTCCTACGACAAAAGTTGCATTAACTGTCTGACCAAGTGGTATTAATAATGTACGTCTTATGTCATTGCTCCTATTCTTGCCGATCTGGATTATTATGAAGCAACAGTTATAAGCCAGTCTACATGTAGTTCAGCAACAGGGAGTGAATTAAGCGGCTCAGCTGATATTGAGTAACATAAGCATCTGCCTGCATCTGAAACTTCTGAGAATAACACCACTGCAGTCCCACTTAGGAAGAGCGGCCTTCATTTATCAGGTTGATGACCAAAATCTCCCATCTCGTCCAACGTCGGAGTAGCTATTTAGAAACTAGTAAGATTATAGTCTGAACTACGTACTACCATTTGCAGTTCTTGGTAGGTAGTAGTAATTCTTGGCAATATGATCCACTATTCTATGAATGGGTAACCTGCTAGTTTTCAAGACGCAGGTTCCCTCGGGCCTCGGGTGTTGAGAATAAGCTTGGTGTGAAGCTTGTATCTCGGGAAACCACGAGGACTATTTGCTCCGTGTCACAGAAAAAGAGAGGATAGATTTACATGTTAGTCATGGCTGATTGCATACAACTATTTTAGAGTGTGGATTTATGAACTCGCTTATATAGTGTTTCCTAAATGAGGAACTCGCTTCTGGCTGTGTCTACGGTAGATATTATCACTAGCTGATCAAAGTGGTCGGTCAAACTGGCCGACCAACTGAACCGGTGAGAAGGATCAAGCATGCTTACATTAGTGCTTAGCTACTATCAAGTAAGCCCTTGAGTCCAGATCTACAGCCAATATGTGTCTGTTTACGAAGCGACCTATGATATGAATGCGTTTACGCTGTTGTTACATGACGCACCATCCACCACCTGAAACTATGCAATAGAGTAATGAAGAAATACTAAAAGATAAAACAATAAAAGAAAAAAGAAAATGATAAAAGGAAAATAATAAAAGAGAAATAATAAAAATATGTACTATATTTATCCATATCTTCTCCCCTTGTCCGTGTCTTGAGGCCAGCCTAGTACACACTTCCGAACACTATCGTCGATCCATGTAACCAGCTCCTCCGGAAAATAAGATGTTTGAAGGAATTAGTATGATGAAATATTCTTAATCACATGAATGTTTTCTTTATCAAACGCCTACCTATGAATTGTGAATTGTGAAGATAATCTGAGTGAATCCCAAAGATTCTTATAAGTCCTCATAAACTGCATTTCGCCAACACTCATGTCCTGCATCCGATGAAAGAAAAGGGGGAGGCGGTCAATAATAGCAATCAGATTGAAAACCACATCAATCTACGGAAAAACTCATCCCGTCAACTTATACGAAGTCTCCGAGTCACCGCAATCTCATACATACACTCAACCCCCAACGATTAGGCAGAAGCATTTACACCCGCTAGTAGGTCGCCACACATTATCGCGATCCGAAGACTTGGAATGATTGACCAGTGCCCACTTTCCGCTCCCTGCCGCTCCTGCCGCTCCAGGGAAAGTGTTGTTGTATTTCCGTCTCACGAGGATATACGGAAAAAGGTCGTTGTGGCTACAGATCTTCTGACGGATATCAGAGCAACAGAGAAACAAGAAAACGATGGCTCATAAGGCTGGATCCACATCATCACGGTAGTCGCTTAAAACACCGGTCGAAACAACCGACACACGCTAAACAACTCGCATGTAATTCACCGGTCCGATGGAAGGCAGACGGAATCTTGTTTTCTCGCTTCTTCACGTCCATATGGACTTACACATACAGCTGTTTTTGTTGTTGGAGATGCAAATTGGTTTAGTTGGATTACATACTCTTGAGATTCTTCACTAATCAAATCATCATTGGTACAACCGGCCCATTCCTTCAAGTCTCCGAATACTTTTGCCAACTACCCGTTCTATCGCTCACAATCGCCCAATCTGATTACTATCCGTTAAGCATAATCGTACTCAGTACTTAAGCGAAGAAAAAGAAAATACGTCAAGAATAGGACACTGGAGGGGTCCGGCATGACTCGGTTTCACCTGCAAAATACGAAGTCGCATGAGCGGATAAGCCTACCTTCAACAAAAGTAATCATTACATATTAGAAGAAAAAAAGGTAGAGAATGTCATTTTATCCATTTTATCGATTAAATCAAAACTAAAATAAAATTAAAAACACGGCCATTCTTGCACTTGATTTACACGTGTCGCGTTTAACTGCATGTGCTTTTGTCTGGTATACCCGATGCTTCATCCCCCTTATGCCCGACAACAGATACGAATGGCCGAAAAGAGCCATCAGCTACTATACATAGAGTGGCAGTGAGCACCTATCGTATATCGTATCAGGAGCGCCGAGCGGCTATCTGCAGGGCTTAGCAACAGGGGAGTTTCCTGGCTACTTGTACTTGGCACTTACATGGGAGTGAGTGTAAGGTGCTAAGCATCTAGTCTAGGCTGCCATATTTTGCACCTATGGAGGCTCGAATTTTTCCGTCTTGCAAATTCCTAAAGCGACCAGGCGCTTTGTGTTCTACTGCTAGCGCGTTCCAACGATGATGATGGAAGAATATTTCAACGGTGATTAATAATAATCATTATTCTTAGTCTTAGTTTGGGGACACAAGAGCAGGGGCTTGAAGATGTGAAGCGGACGGGCGGCCGCTGCGTCTGTGTACATGATAGGTAGAAAGCATCAACACTAAGGTAGCATCCTGTTCTCTTCTGCTCCGGCTCTCGCTGCCGGAAATGCCAGGATACTAACACAACGGCCTGCATGCCCACCAAATGTGCTACCCAAACCAACACCAACCAAATCAGGATATATGCGAGGTCAGCATTCCGCATTGGATGTTCCAAGTGGACGGTTCAATCTCACGCCTTGCCCGAGAGCTCAAGACGCGGCAAGCGGCAATACGGTCCCCCATCCCGGTCCTTGTCTGCGCTCGGCCGAGATGATTAAAAAATAGATAAATCGAAAAAAACGAGGAGGGAAAAAAAAAAGAAATACTAGTAAAAGAAAATAGATTCAGACCCAGTCAGGGGCTCCACCCAAAGTCCCGATTTTTGTCGAGTCGCTACCTGATAACTCCTACTGCAAACCAACTCTTCCGATCCCTAACTACTAGGTAGTCTTGCGGGACTTGCGGGACTTGCGGAATCCCGCATCTACCTCCCTCAATTTCGGTTCTTCCTGGTTGCAAGGGGGGGTGTCGAGTTCGGCCGAACAGTTCCCCAAACAAGTTGAAGCAGAAGCGGACAACCATGCCTTTTCAAGAACGATGCCCGCTGACCAAAGATTTACTGCGTCTAGTATGGGTGTGATACGTTGATAAGCACCGTAAAGACTTCCAACTCCACCTCTGGTCCGCCTGCTTCTCGCTCGTGTCGGGGGATGGCGGCAATGAGATGAGCTTCAATGACATTGAGCCCGGGGTGCAGCATAACATCAAAGGCCCGCTCGTGATGCGTCTGGTTGGGGATGGGCTGCATCAACTGTTTCCAGGGCTGCCTGTCCACCAGAGTCCAGAGGCTATACTGACGGTCTTGCAAAAAGGTCGGCAGCGTCGCGACGATCCAGATGCGAGTCTGCGTTGGCGGCAGGTTTATGGTCGCCGACTGTTGCATCTCCTTTGCGTTGGGCAAGATGGTGAGCAGCGTAGGGCGCTCATTAGGCATGCTAGGGTGTGTTTGAATCCGCAACTTTTCAATCAGCGCACTGTCGATTCCTTGAATCAGAGTTAGCAAGCCCTACAAAACGGCGGCCTCGACATAATCATGCAAGTTGCACATACCTTTGCTGGCAGGGCGGAATCTCCTCTGATCCGCATATCCATTAACCAGCGGGTTAGTCTGGAATGGCTGGGATGGAATCGTCGGAATAGGAGGCCGCACGGCAGGCTGTCCTGGTGCACCGACTGGCATGTTACCAACTGCTGGGGATGGCCGAGTGCCATCTTCCACCTTCAGCCCCAGCCCTACTTGGGATGAGGGCGTTGGCGATGGCGCAGACGCCGAGACACTGCGAGGGGCTTCGAGGTTGGCAGAGAGCTGCCCGGCGCCGTTGACATTGCCATTGGTCTCTGAGGGTTGGGCTACCTGAGGTGCTGGCGATGCTACGGAGCTGTCACGCCCGCCAACGTGGATGGTGATCTTCTTAGACGAACCAGGGGTTTCGGATCCCTGCCCAACCTTGAGTTTAATTTTCGGCTGTGATGGCTCCGAGACGGCGGCTTGTGCCTTTTTGAGCTGGCCGTAGAAAAATTTCTATACGCGTTGTGAGATGCGTGAAGCAGTTGAATTATGAAATGATACAACTCACCTCGAGCTCTTGCGCCAGAACATAGATATCACTGCCCTCTTCGTTGTAAAAGTAGGCATTGGACCAGAGGAGCTTTGTTTTCTCTTCGAAAGCACTCCAGCTCTTGAACTCGCTAACTCCTGTCGCGTCATGTCGTCCTTGTACGCCCCTAACCATCTTTTGCAGTTTCTTGATGGACAAAGGATCGGTAATGACCTTGTAGTAGTCCTTTAAAGCTCGAGGAGGAAGGTTGATAAAGGGCTCAAAATAGGCATCGTCATATCTAGAAATGGTCCGCGTCAGTAAAATCCCAGCATTGGACTGGCTGGATTGGCTTGACGCACTCTGGTTCCTGATGCCGCAAAAGTTCTTCGACAATTTTTTCCTGGGCTTGCTGAAATGTGAGACCCTTGTATGGCACATTTTCGTACTGGTGATCGGGACGGCTTGGCGGCGACCGAGCTCGAGAGCTTTCGTTATTCGAACTCCTGCGCGTACGGCTTCGCTTGAGTATGATGGCTTTTCGTCTCGATCTCGGCTCATCCTCTTCAGGCTCCTCCTCGCCTTCGGCATCTTCATCTTCTCCCTCGGCATCTTCGTCAGCTTCGGCATCCTCACCCTCGGCATCTTCTTCTCCCTCTTCCTCTTCCTCCTCTTCACCATTCCCTTCCTCTTCTTCCTCGTCATTTTCCGGCGGTAGCGGGGTAGGCACAGCTTGGTAGGAGCGGTTGCTGTAGGCAGGGTTTGTTTTAGTCATGTAGTTACTCAGTGCTTTGCGAACCCGCTCAGCGTCATCAAAAACTTGCGATCCCCTGGAATAAAAGTCTTTTGCGTTGGCAATCATCCTTTTGAAGTAGCTCTCCAGCTCGGCGAGGCTCTTGAATTCGCCATCGATGAGCTTTTGTTCGATGGTTTCGAGAGAAATCGGCAATCGCGTCTTTTTGTAGTAGTCGGGGTTGGTCTCTCGTGGAACGAGCGTCTCAAAGTATGTTGCGACGAGACGACCACTTTGGGGATACGGTTAGCAGGGACTCGTTGCGAGGAGAAAACAAAAATCAGATGCAGCAGCATCAGCGTACCTTTTGTCAGCTGTCCGACGGATCTGCTCAAGGAACACTAATCCGTGCGCAGTGGTCGATTCGCGAGACTCGCCCTTGGAAAGATCGAAACCTTGCTGCACGGAGATGGTGGTGTTAGCGCGCGGAGATGATCTGCGATATGCAAGTGTGTGTAAGAGAGCTTCAGCAGGGCGTGTAGGAGAATGCACGCAATCGAGCAATGCAAGCGCATGCAGCTCCTTTGCCGAATAGTGAAAAGCATCCGCCAAGGCAAAATAGATGGAGGGTAAGATCTCAAGCATAGAATCAGGCTGGGCCATTACTTACAGCTACTCTGCGCCGCTTGGCCGCGCGGTCCTCTGCATCCGTCGCTCCATTCGCCTTTCGCTTGGCCTCCATCTTGGTCTGGATAGTGAGCGTCACCGCAGGCGCATTCCCGTCCGCCGCGAGGGACCTCCTGCGCAGTCGTGAGGGCTCAATGGCTTCTCGAGTCCCGTGTCGCAAACCACGGCCTGGCGACGACTATCGCCAGCGTGGAATGACGCGTGTTGATGGATGCTTTTTTTTTTCCCCAGTGGGCGGCGGCGGCGCGCTCTTGCTGCTGCTTTTGCTACGGAGCGGCGACGGCTTTAATGGTGTCCAGTGAATATTTGTCGCGCTTCTGGAGATACTCAGCCGGCTGCTAAGAATAAAAAATGAATTATCGAGGCTTGTTTGGCGCTGCTTGCGGATACGAGACGCAGATGCGATGTTGAGTCGTTAGTCCGAAGGGTTTGGCTTTTTCCCTTCAGGGCGCGGGAACAAGAACAGGGAGTGAGTTGAGTGCGACGAACGGTACCTTGAAAAGCACGGGTTGCCAGGTACCGCGGCTGGGGCTAGGCCTGATTCGGCCGATGCGGGCGGCAGCCTAAGGCAAAGAATTTGGCCGTTCACTTTCAGCTGCGGCTGTCAGTTCGCCTGAATCGGACTGTGCTGTGCATTGTGTTACACGATTGTATTGTGTCTTGTTCACTTTACAAAATAATTATTCCCGTGTGAATAGAGTGAAACTATTGTGAAGCATCAATGCGAATAGTAAGGTACTTGCTTAATCCGCACATAAATTGAATAAAGAACCAGCAGCTGCTATAATCAACTGGTTTCGGGCTCTCGGTACTAACCTAGGTACCTACCTAGTACCTGTAGTTTCCGTGTCACAGCTCCAAAAAGGTCCCGCTCACCACAGTTGATAGGAGGTACCTACTTGTACTAAAACATCAAGTCATGAACAAACGCCAAAAGACAAAAAAGTCTACCTGTGCCAGATTATATAATGCAATCAAGGTTTCACTCAAGCAACACGCTGTACCTCTTCAATTCAACCCTTCTTCCTCTTGCTTGCATCTCATCTCATCTCAGCCCAGACAAATAAAACACCACATCAGTCAAATCAGTGCACGGTGGGGTCAAACTGCAGAACCCCACCATCAATGACGACTTGGGCTCCTTAAAAGCTATACCGCCTTGCTGCCTCAATCTTCCATCAATAGCAGCCCGTGTACAACCGACCATCTCATCTCATCTCATCTCCTCTCCTCTCCTCTCCTCTCCTCAGTCTCTCACCTCTCAATTCCTCTCGCCATGTCAGCCGCTACAGCTCCGGGCGATGCTCCCTCAGATGCCGCCTCCGGGCAAGCGGCGCCTCCGGCCGGGCGTCCCAGAGCCGGATCCATGCGCAGGCCGCTGCAGCCCCTGGATCTCCCCATTATCAAGCACCTCAATTCAAATAGAGTAATTCTGGCATCTGCCTCTCCGCGGAGGAAACAGCTTCTGCAGCAGGTATGGCGCCATGAGAACGAGAATGACATGATAGTGCAAGCTTAAAGTAACACCAGCAATTTAGATGGGCCTCGCCAATCTGGAGATATCTCCGTCAACCAAGCCCGAGGACCTTGACAAGAAGGCGTACGGCCCCTGGGAATACGTCTCAACCACCGCTCGTAACAAGTGCCTTGACGTTTACTCCACTACTTTGGAGACGCACCTTGCTTCTATCCCTGATCCCGCTCTAGTCATTGCCGCAGACACCATCATTGTGACTCGCGATGGGCGCATTCTGGAGAAGCCTCGGAGCGAAGCAGAGCACGTGCGAATGCTCAAGCACCTGCGCGACACTCGCATGCACAGAGTGTTGACTTCGGTCACTGTACTGGCCCCCCGAGAAGACGCCAGAGCTCCGGGCTACGACATCCAAAGCCACACCGAGGAGACCAAGGTGTACTTTTGGGAAGAGGGCAACGGGCTGCCGGACGACGTCATTGAGGCCTATGTCAAAACACGGGAGGGTGTTGACAAGGCTGGTGGATACGGAATCCAGGGCATTGCGGGAATGTTATTGGTGGAGAAGATTGAAGGGAGCGTCGACAATGTAATTGGACTGCCTGTAAAGAAGACGTTGACGTTAGCGGAAAAGGTCATCTTCCAGCAGGACCGGGATGATTTTGACGAAGAGGGTTCGGCTTCAGAATGATACGTTTAGCGGCTTGATATGAGATTGAGATGGCTTCAGGCGTTGCTCGGGTGAATGTGAGCATTGCATGCATATATTTTGTGTGACGGTGAGCCACATTTTGATGGAGGGTAAGCCTTGGATGTTAAGAGAGCTACACTGGCATCGGTCAATAATCATGTATCTCAAATTTGACGACAACTCAATCAGTGTGTCCCAATTGCAACGAGAACTGGATACAGAAGAGGGGGTTAGTTAGCCTTCGAGTCTACATTGGTATTCCTTGTCGGAGCAGCAGTAGCAAGCGTTTAGCATGTGATTGGCGTCATGGTACGGAATCGGGAGTCTCAGGGTCGTACAATTGCATGTGCTTGGCATGGGGCGCAGTTCGTCGAGGGGTAGCATCATCAAATATGAAACGAGAAGAGCAAAAGAATTCCCGAGTCACAGTAGATTTGTTTTTACAAAAAAAAAAAAGTGAACAATTATCCCATTGCTTGTACAGAGTTGAAACCACTCAGATCTATCACCACGGAGAAGCAAAAACAACATCGAAAATGAAATCGAAAAGAGGGCACTTTTGGGCGGAAAGCTAGACGCAGGGACCGGCACTTCGGCCCCGAGAATCTGGGGCAACATCCTTGCTCTCCTAGCGCTGTAACAGGCGTGGTGGCTTTTTTCCCTTCTTTAATTACATTTGCACGCGCCGCGCATGTGATCCCTCATCTCAACAATGACATTTCAAAACGCAGCTCGACGAGGAAATCGTACCACGTCGATCGAATAAAGTCCCCCCAAGCGGCGAAATCGATTTGACATCTCTTTTCGCTTCTCCTTTTTTTTTTTTTTTGTTTTCATGTCGAGCTTTTCGTACTGCTTCATTCGCATCGATTGATTCTCAAGCTGCGGTTGCGCATCGCTAATGCGTGGCATTCACATGTGTTCATCGCATCACACATGACCCGCGCAAAATGTCATCCTCACCAAGCCAAACCTCCGGCTCCGGCGACGCCAGCAAGGCCACACCCTCAGCAGCAGCAGTAAACGCAGACGACAAGCCGCGGCTCACAGAAGAAGAGAAGAAGCAGAACCACATTGCATCAGGTAAATGAGAGAGAGAGGAAGAAGCGCTTCTTCTCACGTGCCAAGTGCTAACGTCGCGCGCGCGCCCCCAATAGAACAAAAGCGCCGTCAAGCCATTCGCGAGGGCTTCGATCGGCTCACTGAACTCGTGCCTGGTTTGGAGGGACAAGGTCGCTCCGAGGGACTGGTTCTGAAGCGCACCGTGGATTACATGCGCGACCAGATTGTGCAGAGGCAGGCCTTGATTGAGCGTATCGAGCAGGCAGGCGGCAGCGTTGATCCCAAGTACAAAAAGTAAGTGTGCTGTTTGAAGTTGAGAAGCGTCCATGGCGGAAATTGACACGATGAAAAGGGTTTCACCATTGCCGAGGCAAGGGCTCGGCCGGTGAACGGCTGATTGATGTTTGCGTTGCCCCCAGCTTTGGGGTGAAAGTCGAGGATCGAGCGAGACGAGGCCGCAAAGCCAACGCGAAGCCAGCATAATCTCCCCATGACTGCTGCAGAAAGAAGAAGTCGTGGCGGTAGGTCAAGCGGTGCATGATGAGACTACATGCATCATCATCCACGTTGCAGCCTGCACATGCGGCTTGTGCTGTCACGACGAAGCATAAATGTATCAACATACATCTTTCAAGTCGATTATTTAGTTCAAGATTGGAAATGGTACGGGCGTACGATACCCATTTGCAACAAGGGGCGGGGGAGAAAATAATAAAAGGATACAGGTTCATCTATGGCGTGGTTGGATGGGAATAATAGATGAGAGGAGTTGTTCATTCAAATGTATCTACCATGCGAAGCATTCTATCGCGCGTCTCGAGCGGACTCAACCTTTCCTTGCCCAGGCTGACCTGTTGATTCTTGGCATCTTGCTCGCCCACCACCAAGACGAGGCCATAGCCACTCGCGTGTGCCTCCCGGATCTTGGTCCCCAGGGGTCTCGCCGTCGTGTCCATGTCTACAGCCAGGCCCGTCTGCCCCGAGAGACTCTCGAGAGCCGGCAACCCATCGGCCTGCAGCTTCTTGTTGCCAAGGAGAATATTGCGCACATCGTCAGCCCACTCGACAACAGGGTCTGATGTGTTGACTGTCAATATGATGGCCTGTCTCGGGTTCAGCCAAAACGGCCATTTCCCGTCATAATTCTCAATCAGCAGCGCCAGCAGCCGCTCTACAGATCCCAAAACTGCACGGTGAATCATGACCGGCCGAACAGGGCCGTACTGGGCAAGAAGCTCCGGGTCATCGGTCGTCTCACCACGGGCCTCGTACTCCGGCGCCGGTGCCTGATACTCCAACTCGAATCGCTTAGGCAGCTGAAAGTCCAGCTGAATGGTGGCCGTCTGGTGTTCTTTACCCTCAGAGTCCTTGAGCACAATATCGATCTTGGGACCGTAAAATGCGCCATCGCCTTCGTTTATTGTCCATTCCATGCCTGAAGCGTCCAGCGCTCGTTTCAGGCTGTCTTCCGCGCGCGCCCACTCCTCTTCCGCGCCAATGTAATGATCCTTTGGCCTTGTGGACAGCGCCAGGCGGTAGCTGACACCAAGACGCAGGACGCTATATACCGTCTTGACAAAATCTAGAGTCTTGTTAATCTCTCCCTCGACCTGACTCGGTCTACAGAAGATGTGGCCGTCATCTTGGTGAAAGCGACGCACCCGCGTCAGTCCCGACAGGGCACCCGATATCTCATTCCGGTGGAGGGGACTGAAGTCGGCGTATCTGACTGGCAGGTCTCTGTAACTATGCAGCTTAGATGCAAAGATGAGGCAGTGGCCCGGACAGTTCATTGGTTTCAGCCCATAGTCGTCGCCTTCTTCCACCGCAGCTTCGTCTTTGGCGTGATCCGTCCCGCAACACCCCAAATCCGAGGCCCTCTTGTTGCCCGTCACAGAATACATGTCTTCCGCATAATTCTCCAGATGCCCCGACTTTGCCCACAGCGACTTCTTATATATCGTCGGCGTGATGACCTCCTGAAACCCATAGCGCACGTACTGCTTCCGCAAAAAGTCCACCAGCCGGTTGAATATGCGAGCGCCGTTTGGCAGGAAAATGGGCGAGCCGGGGCTGTAGACGGACGTCATGAAGAGCTCTTGCTGGTTACCCAGCTTCCGGTGATCGGGCGGTTCGCGCTTCTCGGGCTGCTTGGAGTACTGGCGCTTGGAGAGGCATGCCGGGCACGTCCACCGCCTCCTGGAGAGGGCAGCGGCGGCAAGCCTGGATGTGCGCGAGCGGATCATCGCATTGGCGCAATTGGCGTGCCTGGATGGGCGAAATGGGAGTTGAGGCTTGGAGACGATGCTGTGCTGGTTGAGATTTCGAGCCTTCCGAGTCGTGGCGGGAGCTTTTTGCTTTATGGGGCATAGTTTGGCAGGCTGGGCGCTAAAGAGGCCAAGGGTCTTCGCTGTAAGTGTACCTGTAAATGTCTCTCGGCTGATTCACCGAGCATGTCCGGAGTGGTTACTGCTTGGGGTGTCATTCGATCTTTAGGCCTAAACATTGACTCTTCATTAATTAATTAATGAATTAATGGATCGAGTCTCTGCAGACTTGCTATCTGTTCTTATCCTTCTCTAATGAGACCCTTGTTTTCATGTGATCAAAAAGAAAACCAGCAAATTAGTAGGCAATATTGGGAGTTGCCAGCCTCGTCTTAATCCCTTCGCTACCCCTCCAAACTCCAAGCAACTCCCGCGCCCACGGGCAACAAAACTCAGCCCCACCATCACCAAGCACCCAAACTACAACCTCCTGCATCTTCACGGCAGCACGCCTTGATGAGCTCAGCACCATTCATGACACTCCCATAGCTGCATCTGAACGTCCCGAGCCTTGCAGCCGTCGAACCGCAGCCTGACAGCCGTCTCGAACGGCGTTGGTAGCAACCATGAGTTTCGCAATCGAAGTGCCAGGAGACGCGGCTCCGCTGTCTCTGCAAGAGCTTTGCCGCACGTTGCACGCCGCAACCTCGTCCTCTGACCATGTCCAGCGACAGGCTGCCGGCCAGCAGCTGGCCACCTGGGAGTCACAGGCCGGCTATTACTCGTCGTTACAGGTAGGGCCGCGGCTGTTGCTTGTCCATGTCCATGCTGCGTGTATCGTGCTAACATCTTGTGCCAACTTGCAGTCGGTCTTCCTCGACAAGTCGCTCCCCCTCGAAATACGATTCCTGGCCATTATACAAATCAAGAACGGCATTGACAAGAATTGGAGGCTGTATGCGAGCTCAAAGCAGGGCATCACCCCCGAGGAGAAGAACTTGATACGGTCACGACTGCTCCAAGGATCTGTCGAGGAGGAAGAGAGGCATCTTGCGCTGCACAATGCCTTGGTCATTGCAAAGGTGGTCCGGATCGACTATCCAGACGAGTGGCCACAGGCCCTTCCCGATATCATCAGCCTCCTGCGGTCCACTCGAAACGCCAACCAACATCATCTCTACGGCACCTTGCTAGTGTTGCTACGGGTCGTCAAGGAGATGGGAAGCGCACGGCTAAAGAGGTCGCAAACGGCACTGCAGTCCATCACGCCGGAGATTGTCTACATTTTGTCCGAGATATACTCTGAGAAGTCGGCATCGTGGATCAACTTTTTAAACACCGGACACGGAAACGGCGACGAAGCCAACCTGGCCATGATGAACAGTCTCTCCGCTCTCAAGACGCTTCGCCGCCTCATCACCGTGGGATACCTGCGCCCTCATGCCGACAGTTCTGTGAGTGCGTTTTGGACACTGTCTCAGAACCAGTTTGGCCTGTTCCTGGGGTTTGTGAACCACGACTCCGCCGTGCCACCGCCGTATCAAGATTTGGTAGGGAAGCATCTTCTTCAGTTCGCCAAGTTCCACATCGACCAAGCCGAGCACTTTGCCGCCAGCTTTGCTTTCCTCCCCAACTCACTGTCCCTAGTGAATGCATACTGGGATCTTATTTCAAAGTTTGCGGAAATCTTCGTCTCGTCTGGCGGCATTCGTCAGGGCTCCGGCGACGCGGGAGCCAAGGCAAAGACAGAAGGACCATTAATGGAAAAACTTGCCCTGAAAGGCCTGCTCCTCCTCCGTGCCTGCGTGAGAATTGCCTTCCAGCCAGTGCAGACATTCAAGTATCGGACGCCAGAGACAAAGGCCGAACAAGAAGACGCCAAGCATATTGTCAGGACGGAGCTCTTCAAAGACGATCTGGTCATCCAGATCGTCAATACCATCATTTCACACCTATTCGTCTTCCGTAGATCGGATCTCGAATCTTGGGAGGAGGACCCGGAGGATTGGGAGCAACAGGAGCAACACGAGGGCAACGCATACGAATGGGAAGTCCGCCCATGCGCCGAAAAGCTCTTTTTAGACCTTCTCACCAACTTCAAGCAGCTGCTAGTGCCACCGCTGCTGTCGTATTTCCAGACGGCACAATCTCCTCAGGCAGACATTGCTACAAAGGAAGCGGTGTACACCGCCATGGGCCTCTCAGCGGCGCACGTGGTTGGTGCGTTTGACTTTGATGCGGTATTGGCCTCGACCATTGTCAACGACGCCCAGCAGCAAGGCGGTCTCTACAAGGTGCTTCGGCGACGGATTGCCATCCTCATCAGTCTATGGGCGCCAGTGAAGCTAGGCGAAGAGAGCAGACCTATCGTGTATCAGATTTTTCAGCATTTCCTCAATGCAAACGATGAGACGAACGACATCGTTGTGAGGATCACGGCGGCACGGCAGCTTAGGTGGGTCGCCGACGAGATTGACTTCAGCGTCGACGCATTTCTGCCGTACACGTCGGATGTTCTCAAGAACCTTACGGAGCTCATTCAGCACGTGGAGAGCGACGAAACCAAGCTGGCCATCCTGGAGTCGATCCGAATCCTGGTGACGAGAATGGAGGAACAGGTGGGACAGTTTGGAGACCAGCTCATGGTTGCTCTGCCTTCGGTGTGGGAAGCCTCGGGGACAGAAGAATACATGATCAAACAGGCTGTGATTGCTATTTTCTCGGCGCTGGTGATGAGCATGGGTCCCGAATCTCAGCGTTATCAGGGCTCAATGCTTCCCTTGCTGGCAGAGGCGGCAAGACCTGGCTCAGACCTGCACCTGAACCTCATTGACGAGTCTCTGGAGCTCTGGCTTTCCATCCTCTCGCAAAGCAACCCCCCTCTTGCCCCAGAGCTCATTAACCTGGCGGAATTGCTACTCCCACTACTAGAGTATCAATCTGAGATTGTGTCCCTCGCAATCTCGGCCATTGAATCATACATCCTGATTGCACCCTCAGCGATGCTAGAGGATAGACTTCGACGGCCGACGCTCATGGCGCTAAGCACCACTCTAGACTCCAAGAGCCGAGAGCATGTTCGCGTGGGTACCGTGTGCATCGAGCTACTCATCCGGTCGGCTACCGAACTAGGAGGGGTCGAGGGAGTCTCGGTGATTGTTCGAGACATGGTAGAAACCGGTTTCATGAACAAGATTATGGCCAATCTTCATGACGCCTGGGAGGCCAGCCAGACCACCGGGCCTAATAGAAGACAGAGCAAGCTCAACACGGTCACGCAGGGCGACTACTTTGCGATCCTTGCTCGCTTGATACTGGCCGGACCAAACTTGTTTGTGCAGATGCTGGGCACGGTTGGGAACGTCGAGGAGGTGTGGAGCTGGCTCTCCGCGGGGTGGTTCACATATCAAGCGAGGATGGATAACATAGATCGCCAGAAGCTCTATCTCCTCGGCTTGACGCGCCTGCTGGAACTCGGTTCGCCAGTGCAGGAGCTGGTCCTGGGCAAGCTACAAGACTTTTTGGATTTGTGGACAAACATCATCATAGATCTTCAAGACGGTAGCGAGGTCACCGGCAGTGATTGTTTGGTTTGGGGGCCGGAAATTGAAGTTGAGGAGTATGATACCCCGAAGACGATTCTGGAGAAGCAGAGCCTGCACAAGGATCCGATCCACTGTGTGCAGGCGCTGCATTTTGTAAAGGTGAGGCTGCACGACGTCGTTGCACGAATCGGAGGGGAGGCGGTTTTCCAGGAGAAGTGGGCCATCAACGTGGACAAGGAGGTCATGGACGCTTTCCAGAAGCTGATGAATGGGAGTCCGCAGTGAGGGAATTGGGCGCTTTTTTTGAAAGCTGATGGAGGAAAGGGGGGCGCATTGAAGCAACTTGGGCGGGCCGCGTGACTTGGGCATTGTAATGAGAATATGACTTGGATGACGAGCCTGCACGATTTTGCGTGAGCGAGGCATTATTAGAATTGTCCGCTGCTATGAAGGGGGTGTTGAAACAACGAACATGAAGCATACGTGATGCTGAATTAGGGGGTACATTTGGTCTGCCGGTCTGTCTCCCGTCCCCCCTTCTTTACCTGTATATCCATGAATCGTTCCCATTTTACAACCGACTGCTGCCCTCCTGAGGAACCTTGATGACGACTTTTCCCCAAGTTCCTCTTCCTCCCAGCGCCATGAGCGCATCCTTGACCCTGTCCAGCCCAACAAACTCCTCGTCCGTATACTCGGTGCCCCGAATCTTGCCCTCCTTGACCAACCCCATAATCCCCTCCCACACCTTGGGAATCGTCTCGCGCTCATGGATCGAGTACGCGCCCCAGTGAATGCCCACGAGCGAAATGTTCTTGAGCAGGACCTTATTCATGGCGACCTTTTCGATGGCGCCGGCGGCGAAGCCGACGACGAGGATGCGGCCGTTCCAGGCGGTGCACTTTGTGGACTTGTCGACGAGGCCGACGGGGTCGTAGACGATGTCGACGCCGCGGGACTTTGGGGTCAAGGCTTTGACTTTGGCGGGCCAGTCGGCGTCGGCGTAGGAGATTATGTGGTCGGCGCCGAAGGATTTGGCGATTTCGAGTTTGCGCGGGGTGGAGGCGGTGGCGATGACGGTTGCGCCAAAGGCTTTGGCGACTTTTGTTTGGGGGAGGTTTGTGTTAGTTTGTTGGTTGATGGTGGTTGGTGACGTTGAGTTGTGTGGTGTGGCGTGAGTTTACACGAGTTGAGCCTCATGGTGCAGCTCTCGCTCTCACTCTCACTCATTGCCCAACTCAAACTCACTCACTCAACTCACTCACTCAATCACGTCACATAAAGAATCATAAAAAAACTCACCCTGAACAGCCGCAAGCCCGACTCCTCCCGCCGCCGCATGCACCAGCACCACATCACCCGCCTTGACGCCCGCCCTCACCACCAGCGCGCCGTAGCTCGTCGGCGCCGTGACAAACAATCCCGCCGCGTCCCGGAACGACCAGCCCTCGGGCACGGGCAGCAGCGCGACCTCCTTGGCGCACAGCTTCGTCGCAAAGGCGCCCTGCCCGGCACCGAAGACGCGCGCTCCCACGGCGAAGCGCGGCTTGGCCTTGCTCTTGCGCGGCGTGGACACGACGGTGCCGGCGAACTCGGCGCCGGCGACCCATGGGAAGGCTGGATGGAAGCAAAGGATGGGTCAGCTATTTTTGTGCTTCTTCTTCTTCTTCTTCTTCTTCTTCATCATCACCATCACTGAAGAGAGGTTCAATGTAAAAGAAACTCACGCGGCTGGCTCTGATAGCGGCCCTGAAGCTGCAGGATATCGAAAAAGTTGGCTGCCGCGGCGTGCACCTCGATGACATACTCGTCGTCTTTGGGCACGGGATCGGGCAGCTCCGTCACCTGGAGCTCCGCAGGGCTCTGCAATCCAAAGAGTGAGACATTGTCAGCTTTTCTTTCTCCCTCTCTTGCATTTGAGATTTTGAAGTTGAGATTGAGATGAAACCAACGACAAGGTAGAAAAAAAAGGGGGGAGAGAGAGAAAGGAATGTGTGTGCTTGGTTGGTTGGTTGGGCACCTTACCTTGACATATTTCTTGATTTCAATGCCGCGCATCGTGTCCAACCCGATGGCAAAAAGTGATGAAAGAGGTGAAGAAAGAAAGATGAAAAGAACAGCTGATTACAACCGTATCAAAGTAAATATAAACCCTAAATACTGCGAGCAGATACAAGTAATGTAAGCCGTAAGAATTGATGATGAAAGAAAAGTCCCAAGCCTCTCAGACACGAATCGAGAATTGGAGACGTTTAATGTACCGTAAGCCACCACCCCGGTCCAGAAATGCCTAGATCCGGGCCGGGGTACGTACGGTTCGGCGGGGGAGCCGAGGCATCTCCAAGTCCGGCAGCTCTTTGCCGAAAAGCGCCCAGCTCCGAAGTTTCAACTACTATTTGGAGATGTTACATCCCCGGATTTTATTGAATTTATCATGACATCGGCCTGATAATAGGTTAAACTGTGTATTTGGCTTGAGAGACGTGAATTTTCTCTTGATTTTTTCATCGTACAATTTATATATACATGTACACATGCCTACTCAAGTAGCATGAAGCTCTCTGCATCCATTATTCGCGTCCATTTTACGCCCCTGCGCGCGCTCGGCATCGGTACAGCTCACCCGGACAGTTTCGAAAAAGGCAATCTTCACCGTCGGCCACGCCATTTATACACAAAGATTTGTCATTACCATCACTGAAGCAGAAAAAAAAATACATTGAGTGAATCGCGCCCAGTTGCCATGCAAACTCTCGAGGCCTAGTCCTTGAAATAAGAAGATAGAAGATAGAATGAGAAGAAAAGGCCCGCGTCCATAGTCTCCCCGCTCAGCATGGCGCGCTCCCAAAGCCGAAGCTTCGCGCTTGTCGATGGCCGTCATAGGCCAGAATATGTCGACATCTCCATTATTCACGCTGCGCGCTTCGTCCGAGGCCAGACGCTGCCAATATCGAACACATAGGGTTGTCGTCAAAAAGAGCTAGTGGACAGCAGACGCTAATTCCCGCCCAGCAGGTGCTCGACGGCACCTTGCACGCTTCCTCCACTGCGTCTCAAAGCGGCCACGTTTCGGTCAAAATCGTAGAATCCCATGTCGTTGAGCTGTCGGAGCTGCTCTGCGTAGCGCTCTTCGGGCGGTCTGTTGTCCGGTGGGGCGGCGGCTGCTTGTGGTGAGAACATCTGCATCATCTGCTGGAACTGCTCCGGGTTCATGGCAAACGGATTCGCCCCTGCTCCTCCCGTTGCGTTTGGCGGGAACAAAGCCGCAAAGGGGTTCGGCGGCGCCTGGGCTTGGCCCGCACCCGCGTTGCCTCCGGTTCCTGCTGCCGCCGCTCCTCTGTTCTCTGTCGTCCCCGTCGTCTCGGTACCGGCCGGGTTGCCGGCTGGTGCGGGCGGAGGAGGGATATTCAGCAGCTGCTGGAGCATGCTCAGGCTGTTGGCGCCGCCAGCACCCCCCATGAACGGGTTCATAAACGGGTTCGCAAAGGGGTTCTGCTGCTGGGCGTTTGCCTGGCCGGCTGCACCATCTGCCGCAGGCGCACCGTCGGGGGTCGTGTCTGTGGCGCCGGGGGCAGGGAATGCCGACTCGCCTCTGCCCATGCTCCGCTGCATCCGCATCGCCTGTGTCATCATCTGCGGGTTGCTCATCATCTGTCGCATAAAGGGTGATGTAATGATCTCGCGAGCGTTGGGGATGTTGCGCAGCATGGGGTTCGCCTCGATGAGCATGTTGACAAAGTCGGGGTTGTTAAGCGCCTCGTTCATGGACTGCTGCACGTTGGGATCCGCCATCATGCGCGACAATCGCTCCTCGTCCATCGGAGGACCCATCTATTAGATTTCAACAACCAAGAGCGTCAGTCGAGTCCCCCTCACAAAGAACAAGTCGAACCAGAATTCAGAGGAGCGGGAGAGCACTTACGCCACCGTCGGGGCCAAACATGTCCATCCCCGGGAGGTTGATCTGGTGGCCAGCGTATCTGGCGCCAGTGAGGCCGGCGAGCGGGTTGTTGGCGGTGCCCGAAGCCATGTTGGTCGGCACGGCCTGGGGTGTCGAGGCAGCGGCCGCAGCAGCCGGAGCGGCATTGCTGGCGGCGCTCTTGACCATGTGGATGGTGTTGTTGGGCTTGATCTTGTACGTGGCCAGCGTGTCGTCGTTCTTCATCACACGGCCCGAGTAGATGAGGCGCTGTCGGTCGACGGGAATATTCTCAAACTCGGCGGTGGACAGCTTCGTCTTGAGGTCCAAGACGGTCGCCGACTCGGCCATGGTGATGGTGTGCGAGCCGTCCTGCGCCGTCTTGACCCGAAAGGTGATTTGGGCATCGCCGCCCGCCTCTGCGTTGTCGGCCATGACGAGGCAAGCGAACCGGGAGGAGGCTGTGCGGGGAGAAAGAGAGAGAAGAGAGAGAGAGAGAGAGAGAGAGAGAGAGAAACGGACAGTGCCGGGAGAGGCGGCAGATCTATCGCTATCGGATGGACTCGGCGAGGAAAAGAGCGTGCTACCGTGGGATGGAAATGTCGCAGCGGCTGGTGATGAGATCAGATCAGGCTACCTGGACGAGTTTCTGTGGCGAGATTTGCGGTGGTTAATAATGCGATGGAGGAGGCTGAGAGGCCGCAGGTTTGGTGGGGCAGAGCGAATGGAGTGTGTTGTGTTGAGTGTGTACGTACTCGTACATGTGCAGGCCAGTGATGGGCGGTGCTAGTGCAAGTGCAAGTGTTCAGGCTGTCCTCCACTGTAACTGAATCGCCAGCCAGTGCCTCTAGCGGTTGTCGCGTACTGTAGATTTGGGGGTTCAGTTCCAGACTCAGTGCTGCATGCAACCAGGCGTTCAGTGCTTCATGTAGGTTGTCACAGAAACACAAAATCCAACGGACATCAATATCAATGTAGTATTGGATGGACCTTTCATATGCCCATGCGCGAGGTAAATAAGAAACTCGAAGCTCAGGGGGCTGGAAGACACGCATCAGTCCGCCGTCGACTTGAGTAATCACCGCGAGCTTCTACCACAGTCGGTTGGCTTCTACGGCCACAGGCCTCGATCCATGGAACTCATTCAGTCGTACGCGTATGTCCAGCGGTTACCTGCCTGGGCGGCTGTCAGATGATATCGACATGGATCCAATGATACCGAGAATCCGATAGTGTTAATTAACATGGACCTATTGCACCTGTGCCGTCTTCTTTCAGCTATTGATCCTTTTTGGTGCAGTCCAGTCCAGCCCAATCACAGTTGCAGTCACAAGCTGCAGTCTGTCTACATGTACCAGGCAGTATACATGTGCATTAGGCCTCGAGTTCACATGCCTACTAGCTTGAAGAAAGAAAATATATCCACCTCAATTGAAGATTATTCAATTTAATCCGGCATCAATTCTTCATCTTTAGATGTGCTGGCTACAAATACTGCGCTTGTGATACTCACTCACTTGAGCCACATCATTGAAGCTCTAATAGCGGCTTAGCGGGGCAATCATCAGATCGAGACATACATACTGTAGAAGCTTATTCAAACGTCCATCTCTTCAACTCAACTCATCTCATCTCATCTCATCTCATCAAACGTACTCGCGGGATAACATTCACATGCACTTGCGTATCCCGCTGTAAATATAATATATGAATTACCACCTCAGCGCATCCCATGATTTGTCAACCACAGGCAAAAGACGTTTCTCTCATCGCACCATGAACGCGCCGACATCACCATGATTCAAGGCATCTTCTACGCTCGATTCTTCCCCCAAGAAGGTCTCTCACACTCCCAAGCCATCATCCCTCATCAAAGCTAACCTCGCACCCTCTCCCCAGGCCCCAAAATCGTTGCCCAGGCTCCCCCAGGCTGCATCACCGCCTCCGGCACCGAAACTCCCCTCGTCGACTTCGACGTCTTACAAGAATACATCATCCCTCGCCAGGCCTTTTGCAACCGCTATGTCACCATCAACTCCCCCGACGGCAAGTACACCATCCTGGGTTTTCCCGTCGTCATCCCGCACACAAAGTACATGCGCAATGAGTTCATCTTCAACTTTGGCCTGCTGGTCGAGACCGACTGCGACCAGACGCCGTTTGAGCGCGTCGTGAGGTGTCTGGCCGAGACCTTTGCCGAGATGGAGAAGCAAAACGAGTATCTGAGCCTCAGCGAGGCAAAGGGCCCCGAGGGCGGCGACGGCGTACGAAGGCCCATTGAGAGTTTGCTCGAGATTGTCAAGGAGGATCTGAACAATTACGGCGAGTGCATGATTCCAGTTGGTCAGTTCACCTCATCAATCTCACAATGCATTCATCTAAGCATCTACTAAAAAAAAAAAAAAAAAACTTCCCAGACGAAGCAAACACCATCAACATGAAGCTCTTCCCCCACCACGCCAACCCCCCCGCCGTCAAGGGCTGGCACGTCCCCGTCGCAAGGACAAAGTTCCCCGAAATCGTCGACCCAACATGGGACATCACCCTCCAAAAAGTCGTCGCGAAAATCGACGGCGTCTCCGACGTCCGCCGCATCGCCCACGAGGCCTCCGTCTCCCTGGACCTCGCCAAAATCGCCATCCGCCACCTGCTCTACTACGACACCATCCTCCTCCTCGACATCTTCTTCTTCAGCTCGTGCTACGCGCCCCGGCCCGGCATCCACGACTTCATCCGCAACGTCGACGGCATCGTCGACGAGTGCGCCGGCTACGTGTCCCACGGCAGGGCCAGGGTCAGCAACTACCTCCTCATCCGCTTCATGGCCTCGTTCTCCCCGGGAAAGAGCATCAAGGAGTGGATCATGATTCACCGCGAGGCTGGGTTCGAAATCATGTCGTACATCGACATACGCCGCTTTGTGCAGTTTGGCATCATAAAGGGCTGCCTCTACCGCGTGCACAAGTATGTCGTTTCCAAGCAGTACTTGGCCTCGCTCGCCACTGGGCAGAGCAAGCCGTTCGCTGGGGGTGATCCTTTGCAGAAATATACAGACGGGTGCCATCACATGGATCAAATCATGACGGAGCAGAATTTGACTAATGATCAAGTTATGGAGAGGCTCAAGATGTTGCCCGTTCCTAGGGGTGACATTACGGTGTTTTACAGATAGTATTTGGTTTTATTCGTCGTACAAGGGAGTTGTGGGAGTAACAAGTATCATTATATACACCATCTAGGCTTATGAATTCTATGTCTCCATCGCATCATATCATACATGCTACTTCTCCGTCCGCCTTTTTTATATGTCCAGTAGTGTTACATCGCGATCAAGTCGCATACAGTAGTGTTCATAATATCTTATCTATCGCCTCCACGTGTCATCCTTCTTTACCTTGCCACGTTTAAGGTACGCGGGCACCCTCTTCGGCAGCTCAATGTCGGGGTTATTCGCGACCTTGACAGACTCTTCCCTCTTCCTCCTGTTGAGCTCCACAACAATCTTCCTGTCGCTCAAGGTTTCACCCTTCTCCTCGGCCTCTGCTCTGAGTTGCTCTTTAACCTGTCGAATCACGCCACTATACGGCTGGCCGGGGTAAATCTTCTTACTCGCCGTCCAGTCTTCGTCGCTGACGAGCTCAATGATGCGAATGTTGTGCTTGCCCTTTCGCAGAATCAACAGCTTGTCGTCAATGACAAACTTGGTCGTTTCCTCGGGGAACCACATCTTCATGGGCGTCCAGTCGAGGTTCCCCGGCACGAGACCCCGCTGCTGACCAGGTCTGGCAGCAACATAGGCGCCCTGTTGCGAGACGAGGCGCTGACCCTCGCTGGCGCTGTTGACGAGGCCAGCTGCGTACAGGATCTTTGCGGGTGACAGTTTCAGTACAGATTGAGGAAGCTCAATGTCACTTCTCGGTGCCGTGTTTGGCGTCAAGATGCCCGTGTCGGGGGCAGGTTCCCTGATGAAGTAAGGAAGTTGCCCGCCGAAGCGGAACTGGTGCTGCCGGGCTTCCTGCACGGCCCTCTGAGAGCCGTGTACGAGAGACAAAACCTCGAACGCCAGCGTGTGTTGGGCAAGGCGCTTTGACGGATCAGCCTGGTGCTCAACCATTACTTCTTGGATCTTGGCCATTGGCATAAAGGTGAATAGCTTGAGAAGGCTCTCGACATCTTCGTCGGGCCGTCGCATAAAGTAGCCGTAGAGCTCAAACGGCGATGTCTTGAATTCGTCCAGCCAGACTGCGTTGCCCGTGCTCTTACCAAACTTGACGCCGGAAGAATCTGTAAGCAGTGGCACGGTGAAACCGACAGGTTCGTGTGTCCAAGTAGAAGGAATCTTCATTTCGGGCATTTCCTCCGATTCCCGAATAATCTTCAGGGCATCGATACCGGCGACAATGTTTCCGTACTGGTCCGAGCCGCCAATCTGCATCTGCACGCCCAGCTTGTTGTACATGTGCCAGAAATCCCAGCCCTGGAAGAGAGGGTACATGAACTCGCCCAGAGACATGCCATCTCCCTCTGTCATTTTCCTCTTGACACTGACATGAAACAATTAGCATCGACAAAACCGATGCCATGAAAGAGAATGGGAGTGACTCACGTGTCGCGCGTTAACATTGGCCCGATTCTGGTATATCTCGCGAGCCTCTTGGTAAAGTCATACATGGTCAAGCCCTGCAGCCACATGCTGTTGTTGAGCAGGCGCTGTTTCGCAGCCCAATCCTTCTCGTAGCCGTACTTGTCTCTCAGGGCTGACACGTTGTGCCATAGCCTCGACAGCTGGTAGTGTATCTTGGTGACGTTCTTGGAAATATCCGAATTGGACATGATCTCGCGGGATTGTAAGCGGCCTGACGGGTCACCGATTCGAGCGGTTGCGCCTCCGAGAAGAGTCACAGCTGGGTGGCCGTGGAACCACAGCCAGAAGAGGGGCATCATGGGAAGCAAGTGTCCGACATGCATCGAGTCTGCCGTGGGATCAACACCGACGTAGGCGCCTATTCGTTTGACTCGCATGAGTTCCTTGATCTTGTCGGGAGTTCTACGCGATTCAATCAGCCATTGAACAATTCATTCCCTGTACACAATTGCAGTCCGAAGCTGACAACATACCCCGCGACATCTTTGATGTAGCCTCTCTCGTCGAGAATATCCCACACATGCGGCTGCTCGCCGTTCTCAATCTTGACCGCCCGCTCCTCCCACCGCTTCTCGCCCTCGGCAACCTTTTCCAAGTATGAAGTCGCTATGCCGCGCGCTCTGTGGGCTTGGCCCAGCGCCCAGGCGGATCGTCGGATTCCAGGTCGTGAGCCGGCGCATCGCAATGCGAGCAGGGCCTTTGATAGCGCTGCCTGAGGAGCCATTACAAGCGGTAGAATCGCAGCAAAGGGCCGTCAATGAGCTGAACCCGAAAACAAAGAATTCCCCCAATCACCATGCCCACATTCTTGGGCGTTGAGTGTGACCGCACGGGCGAAAGATCAAGTATTCATCAATCGTCAACCAAAAAGCTTCATCCCACCTTGGATTGCCTTTTCCATGCAACAAAAATTCACATGCCATATCGAAAACGCCCAGCCAATCAGACCGGCCCAGCGTCTTCGATCGCGGAAATACATTGTTGCGCCCCGGTGGGCACGCTTCGGAACCGGCTCAGCCAATCACGGAGCTCCTAATTCGAGATCCTCGGCAATACCTCATCCGTTCAAGTTTCGTCCATCTGCGCCCGTCATCCCGAAACCGATTCTTGCTGGAGCTGTCGATTCTTTGCCAGCGCGAAGCGTCCCGGGTGCCAATTCCTCACCACTGCAATCACAAAGTCCGACTACCTCTGTCAACCATGGCCTCGATTGTGCGACCTTCCCTGCTGCGGCAGACTGCGCTGGCGGCTCGTTGCGCCAAGCCAGCCTTCCGGAACAACGCCATCAAGGCTTCGGCTTTCCACACCTCGACCCAGCGCTCTGCCATTCTGCCTCCCGGACCTCGTGAGAACTTCCCCCCAGACGCTTGATGAATAAACGCAATTGCTTTTGGAGCCCGGAATCTTGCTAACATGACGCCTCCATAGAGCGAATTGAGGGCACAGGTATGCCGCGCAAAACGTGTTGCGCTCCTCTCACATGCCGAACCGAACCTATCAAATAGCTAACCACGAGCCCTACAAACAGTCAACGACCCCGTCCCCATTCCCAACCCCAACGCCTCGCACGGCTCCTACCACTGGACCTTCGAGCGCCTCCTCGCCGCCGGCCTCGTGCCCCTCTCCATTGCTCCCTTCGCCGCCGGCTCCCTCAACCCCACCACCGACGCCATCCTGTGCTCCGCCGTCCTGCTGCACTCTCACATCGGCTTCCAGTCCGTCATCATCGACTACATCCCCAAGAACCGCTACGCCGGCCTGCGAAAGATCTTCTGGTGGGGCCTGAACCTGGCGACTGTCACCGTCGGCGTGGGATTGTACGAGTTTGAGACCAACGACATTGGTGTTACCGAGGCTATTAAGAAGATTTGGAAGGCATAAAGGGTGATGCTTGGAGAGGAGAAGGATGGAATGAAAAACTTGATATCTTGTGATTGCTTGCTGGGGAGGGAATTCGTTGGGCTTGGAGGCAGGCTGTGTAACTGATATTATGCGCCAATTGGGCCATGAAAGGGCCATGAGCGCCTGTATAGAAGTACGATTAAAGAAGAAGCAAAACCATACCACTTTGGAGTCTGTGCAATTGCTTCATGAACAAGCATTGTAGCTGTAAATGATGCCATCATAGCTCATGCCCACCCGTCTTTTATTTAACTCTGTCTAGCTTTAAGCATTTATACTGCTAGCGATGAAAGTGAAGCCCAACGTAGTCTTGATACTTCTCTTTAGCTATTTCTACAACTACTTAAGCCATGCTCAAAATCTCTTCCCAATCCAACAGTCAATTACGTCAAATCCCATAATCCTCAGCATTTATTAAGAGCAGTTCGCAGCTCCATACATACAAATCCAAAACACACAAACAGAGCCTCTCAAAATCTCCACCAACTCGTGCCCACATACTAAAAGCCGCCCGCCCGCCAATGAATTTTTACCCCGCATGCAAAAAGCTTACATACCAATTACAGAAGCCTCCCAGCAACTCTTCTACATCCTCTGGGTGGTCTAGTTGGTTCATGGCGTTCGACTGTAATGGGTATCATCTCATCGAAAAGTCGGCGGTTCGATTCCGTCCCCGGAGAACAATTCTCCCCGGAGAAGAGTTACATTTTTTTTGGGCTTTTTGGCACTTTTCACTGTTAAATATTTACCTCGTGTTTTTCTTTTCTTTTTTCTCTCTTCTTCTCAACTAGTATTTCGGAATCTTGCTTTTTTTTGTCCCATATTTCTATTTCAAATGTAGAAAATTGCATGGTTATTGAAATGGCAGAAGTAATAAAGGGTGCATCTTGCCGCCTACAATTACACCACTCAACTACTAGGTAGGACTCATCACATACAATGTCACTCACTTGATTAAAAAGATCATACAATCGAACGGTAGGTTTTATTTGTTTGTATCAATCTTCATGCTACACGCATCAACACTCCTTTTATCCCATTTCATCAGAATCCCCGGGTACAGTGTTGGACGATACCCCCATGTTTCAATCACTGTCCATCCTAAGCAATCCCATCCAGACTCTAAATAGTCAGACTGGTAATGTCAGTTCCACCAATGCGGTCAAACTCAGGGGTAGGAGGAGGCAAGTTCTCCGTCTTGGTGCAAATCCAGCAGCTGGCATACATGTTCACACGGTCGATGCAGGCGCCGTCGACGCGGGAGCCGTGGCACTTGGCAGTGAAGCCGTGAGCCTCGAAAACCTTGATGTACCAGGGGCTCAGAGCAGATGTACGAAGGAGCACACGGCCGCCCATCTGGAGAGCCCTGTTGAGCTTGCTGATCTGGGCGGCAGCTGCTTGAGAGCCAGTATCGAACCAGTCCATGCTGTCCATGATGACTGCAACGGTGAGGGTGCCGGGAGTGATGCGTGCAATGACCTCTTCAAGCTCATCGGTATGAATGCGAAGACCATCCAGAGCACCGGGGCGAGACAGCTTGGCGTGAACCTCAGGGCGGAGATACTCGAGGTGGCACTTTTTGGAGAACTTGCCATCCAGGCAGACGTAGTAGTAAGGGTTGTCAGTACCAATGTGAGTCTCTTCAGCAACGGGGTCCAGTGTGTTGACCATGTAGTGCCAGATGGCATGGGAGCGAGTGTTCTTCGCCTTGCCCTGCTTCACAATGTCCGAGTTGGCGTGGTCATTCTCAATCATGGCCAGTTGGTTCTTGGGGACTCCGAGAGCAGCCCAGAGGAAGCTCTCTTGCGCAACCACCAAATTGCAGATGAGCTTGGAGAGCAGAGCGGGTCGGATCTTGTTGCGCCAGATATCTCGCTGCTCATTCAGAGTCCGAGCACTGAGGAGCTTCTGGACAGTAGACTGCAGACCAAAGATGCGAGCAATCCAGCGGAAGGTGCGAATAGCATGGCGAGAGCCACCAGTATCGTAGAGGCCATAGCCCTTGTTGTTGTGGAAGACGTGGGTGTTCTTGAGCCAGTATTGGAATGCGCGGCCAGAGAGATGAGGAGACAGCTTAGAGATGAGCAACTTGCGAAACTCCTGGTGCTTTCCCTCACCAAAGATCTTCCAGAAATCTTCATACGGTAGAGCGGTGTACGCGGCAGCCTTGAGCTCCAAAAGGTGGTTTTGAGTCGGGTTAAGGTCAACGGCATGAACGCGAGCAGGGCTCTGAGCAAGGTAGGAAATGATGTTGTCTCCGGCAGAAGTGATGGCGAGAACCTTGTCATCAGGGCCAAGCTTCAGCAGGCGCTCGTCGACACGTGCATCTTCCCAAGTGAAAGCATAGATGTACTCGTCATTGAACTGGGTGTGCTTTTGGAGCCTGTCATCGTAGTAGATACGCCAGTGGTGGTTCTGGTAGAAGAATGAGGGGAGAGGCAGGTTGGCAGACAAGTTCTGGACCGCAGTGATGAAGGCCTTGGAGCGGATCTCTGGTGCGGATCTCTCAATCGCACGGGTCAGAGCATCTCCTTGGTTGGCAGGGTACAGGTAGGGCGACTCGGTAGCCAGCGCATCGATTCGCTCAATAATTTCATGAGGCAGACTCGACGGCGAAAACGGCTTCTTATGGCATCCAACCCAGACATAGTAAGGGATAAAGCCCAGAGTGCGGTTGCGGAAGTTGAAGTTGAGAACGGTACCAAACTTGTACTCGAGGTAATCGCGGCGGCCAGGCTCAAGGCCAACACGGTCAATGTCGAACCAGGCACGCCAAAAGTTTCGAGACAGCATGTTGACGTGACGATCCACGAGGCCACCAGTATAGTTACGGAAAGAGTAGTCAGTCTGGTTCTGGACGTAGAAATCAACGACGCCCAGAATGCCATGAGGAGCCAGCAGCGAGTTCACAGAGTCGACGACAGAGTAGTAGTCGGGCTGCCACGGGAGTCAGTTGGAGTTTCAGTCAAATAGAGCTTCTTTTCGACGGCCAAAACTTACAATCATAGACAAGCTGTATGAAAAGGTAACCAAGTCAGCACCGCCATAATCCTGGCGCTGCTGGGTGAGGTAGCTGAGCGAAGGAGATCTCGGAGCGACCTGCTTAGACATGCCAGTCTCGTAGTCTTCGAGGCGGAACTTGCGAGCGTCTTGGCAGACGACGCGGACGTTTTTCCAGCCGAGCCTCTCAAACCGCTTCTTTGCTACCTCGCAGAGAGACGGGGAGAAGTCGACAAGGTAAACGCTGGAGAAGAAGTTGGGGACGTCAACGAATTGGGACATGGCTTCAATGTTCCAGCCAGTGCCGCCGCCAACCTGTTTATTTGCTGGTCAGTTTCGGCTGTATTGATTATCGCCCAGGTCTAGCAGTATAGACCCAGATGAGACAATGGAGGCACTCACGTCGACCCAGATACGCTTAGTCTTGTTGTCGTCAGCAATCTTGGCTTTCGCCTCAAGCTGGGCAGCAACAAGAGCAAGCATGTCTTCGCGTCCGCGAAGAAGAAGCTTGCGTGTGGCATCATAAGCCCCGGCCTGCTTCTTGTAGAAGCTTTCTAGAGCGTCCTGCTGGGAAGCCTTGGAATCGCCCTGATGGGGTTTGATGAAGCAAGAGTAAAAGAACAGGAAAAAGGACCTGAGAACTCCAGGATTATTATTGTCCTGTCCGGTGCCTCGCGAGGCAACCAAACCTGAAATGGCAATGCCACCTAGAAGAGTGGCTGCTATTCCAGCATATAGAGGATTTATCTCGGTGCCGAAAGGCATAAAGTTTATGTTACCACCCTGGGGAGAAGAGAGCGTCTGGTCAGCACATGAACCCCTCAATGGCAAGGAAGAGGAATTGGAGAGCATCGGAGAGCTTACAGGAAAAGCCATGGTATTCTCTCATTTTACCAATTGAGAGAATAGAGGGAAAAGATTGATCACAAGCTAAGGATGTGTTGAACTCAGCTTCGGGCAGAGGTTGAAAACGGTAGGAAGATGGAACTGAGAGAGAACAGGTCGAGGGGAGAGGAGGAGACAAGAGGATAAATAGGGAAACCGGGAGACTTGGCTCTGTCCAGTCCAAGCCCAGACATGCACATGGACATGTAGAGGTATCAGTAATAAGGCACAGCAAGGTACTCGTGTACAAGTGCGTGCATCATCTCCAACTCTGGCACCTCCACGGCCATTTAGACGCAAGCGAGCCCCCTTTTGGGGTTGCAGCAGGCCTGGCAGCCCACATTGAAGGCGGGCAGCATTATCTTTGGGCGTTCAGTTTGCCCGTCCGTCCATACAGGAGTCTACAGTCCAGAGGCGCGTATTGCCGGCCGTGCTGGGCGTTGGATGGATTCGATTAGCGAGTTGAACACAGTACGCCTGTCCCTCACAACCCAGAATCACATGTCAAAGACTTGCTGTCAGCGAGATGGAGCGCAGGGATCATCGTCTTTTTGCAATGGCTTGTGACTGCTTCAGATCCATGGACAGCGCGCGAAAGAGCTTCTGGAGCTCGGTGGTAGCCAATGGCTGAACCACATGCTTGGGCAACGAACGGTGCCAGGGGGGCATATTGTTGGGCAACACACGTGCAAAATTGTTGAGAGATTGCCATCTGGGAGACGGGCGAGCTCCATAGCAGTTCCGTGGTAACGGCTTTAGGTCGTAGCTCCATGCGGGACGGAGTAGCTCAGGGATCTGGAGGGGCTCTGTGTCTGTCTCTGTGTCTGCTTGGACACTGTCCACCCTGGTACTGCATTGTATCATTGAGCAGGTGAGCAAGAGAGCAAGCAGAGGATAGCACTCCACTAGCAACTGAACCTGGGGAGGGGAATTGAATGCAGGTGGGCTCATCGCGAATAGCTCCGTGTTGGCGGGGCACCGCGAGTGGGGGATCCCTATGGGTTCAATTGTATCGTGCCATGCCATTGAGCTCCGGCGTGGGGAACTCCAGGCATTTTGACCCTGTTGATGTCATTCTTGGTACGTGTAGCAACTCGTATCGAGCAGTGCTTGCATGTGAAACGCATGTATCGTTGCACCGCTTGGAGCATGCATTCACTCACCCATTCGCGCTTGGCAGCCTCAGCGGATCGGCTGGAAATGTCTCGGGATTGCGGTCAGCGCGCTACTGTACAAGACACCACAGTGCAAACATGGTGACACCGGCAGAATGCAAGCCACAGGGTCTCTGTTTTCCATGCTAGAGGCCCCCCGTGTACCCCAAGGCCATGTTGAAGTTGACACTTTGTGAGGGCGTCTATCAGGCTATTTGTGGTTGGAACAAGTCGCTAAGTTAGTACAAGTACGAGCCCGGTGGAGCCAGCATTGTCTGGGGAGCGCCAATCAAGCATGGCATCCACAGCACATGCAGCGGAGGGCCAGTTCCGTAGGGGTCTTGAGCTGAGCTGAGCTGGGCGAGCTGGTTGTGGGAGAAGTGCCTTTCACACGACACCATTCCAGGCTGTATCGTTGTCAAATGCAAAGGTGAAATGGGCGTCTCTATTTTCAATGTTGGATGGTTTTAATTGACAAGGATCGGTGGGGCAGTGATGTGGCTCGTGTGGCTGGTGCAAAATGTAACTGGTATTGCTCAGGTACTACTAGGTACTGAATGTACCTACCTAGGCACCTAGGTACAGAAGGATACATCATATCCTAAGATTGATATCGCCAAGTCACCATCACCTCATACACCAAGTCAAATTTTCTTTCCCATCAAACATGCTTCGTCAACGACGACCTCAGCAAGGACCATGGCTGAGTCTTCATCAGCTTCTGGAGCTTCAGATTCTCTCAACCATACTTCATCCAACTCGGCTCCTGGTTAAAGCCGTTCCTCTTACCACTTCGTTGTCAAGTGTCTCCGACCATGTGTTCCAGTATTTGACTTGAATTCGCATTTGTTTTTGCATTTCTTGAACACAACTGGCTCCAGATGTTCGGCCGTGTCTATTTGAAGTAAGTATTTTGTACGCTGGAGAGGTATATATACTAAGTAGCTTCACCTTGTTTTCCGAACTGCCAAGCCGCTTCAACTGCTGCGCTGTCCGTTTGAAGATTCCACATCAAATTGGGTACAGTGACATTAGCCCGACCAGAGGTGAACTCCATTGTTCCAGCACTTTGGATATTGGAGTTTCCTACATGGCAGAGGCCGAAAAGCTGGTCGACTTGCAGGTTTCGAAGGGAATTGCCCAGTTCCTCCACAAAAGCATCATAGCTCTTATCGCTGGGCAGCGACATGGTCTCATCACCACTGAATTCATACGGCACAATGCCATCAGCAGTATAACGCCAAGATATTGGCGTGATGCGATGCATCTCCGCCTTATTGCTTGTAACATCCCATGGTACGGAGACGTTGCCAAATCCGACCAATATCTCATGTGCCTCCATATCGAAGTGTCGATGTAAGAGAGTCAGCCCGAACGTGTTCTCAACCCCATATTTGATGAAGATTTCGCCAATGGAAGAAGCAAGCGTATGGATGATTCCTGTAGATGCAAGTGCATTGGCAGCATCCATGATATCTGGGAGGCTGTCATAGTGCTTATAAGAGTAAGGTAATGCGGTCAAAGTCGCCATTTCAATGCAATTGAGAACGAGATGTGTGGATGGGGAGTTACCGAGGAAGTGCTTGTTGATACGGTCTGGGCTCTCCGGAGAAGCGGTTCATATACTTGCGGTTCAACCAGGTTCCACGAGAATTGTCGTCCTGACCTGCCCAAAAATACGAGGGAGCTTTATTGCCTTGGGGTTGCACAAGCCTGTGATTCGTGTCGTTGATAAGGGGTGCCGTCCACGAAAGACGTGTTTATCTTTCATTGTTTGGTGAATTATGTGGCTCGCCTAAAATGATATGGCTAGTCCTGTGTGGCATTTTTTGAACTGTTGTGTATCAGTGTATGCGCATCTGTAGACCAGCTAGTATACTACAGGTATTGACGCTGATTGCAGGTTGGCGATAATCACATACTGTCCGCAGCTACCTTACTCCGTACGTGCCTACCTACCTTAGTACCTGTAGGTACCTTATAGGTTGATGAGACTTTTGCCTGGAAGGAGCCCATACTCTAGTACTAAGAATTACCTGGCCTGTGCCCCAGCACTCTGTGGTGTCTAAGGTACCTGTATGTATGCGCCTCTTCGTGCACTGCGACATGAATGGATGCCCCCGTCTCACCAACAACGACTGCCTTATGGAGCTGCTGGTTTCCGTACAATCTCCCTTGTGCCCAGACTGGCCACACCTCCTTCGGCCAGCAACCTACCCCACCAGGTTTTCCTTCGCCGTTTGCTCGACCAATCTATATTGACTCTCATCCGTCAAAACCAACCGTTCATCAATTTTCAACATCGGAATCATCATGAGAGAAGTACAAGCCCTCGAAGCGCTTGGCGTTGCCCCCGACAGCATCTGGGGCGATGAAGACGAAACCATTGTCTATGCCCAAGTGCTTGGACAAGGAAAGGCAATCATTTTCCGTTTCCAGCGGAGCCATGACAGCTCGCCCCAGTCATTGCCAAGCCGGATTGTCTGCTGCTATCACGACCTCGAGGTGCCAGATGGGGCATTCACTTTCCAGGATCGCAGCTCAATGCGAAGCGCCTTATGGTCTGCCATAGCCACGGTTTGGCCTCATTGCATCATGGATCTTGCGATTACCGACCCTGGAGTTGTGGTTGATATCCTTCCTGGAGAGATCCAGGAGATTGTCTGGAGGGTTTACCAGGAACCACTCTTTGATCAGTATCTCGCCCTCCTCCGCGATATCCAGTCAAGCGACCTGGTTTCTGAGGGCCACTCTCCTCGTACGCTTGACATCTCCGAGGTTACCCTACTCGAGGTATTGGGCGGTAGAGGCTGCTCTAAGCGGGTGCAGGTTCAAGATTCAGGGAAGCCATCAACGCTTGTCTTCAAAGGAGTTGATTTTCAAACATACCTGCAGCTTCACGATGACGACGACGAATTTGCCCGCACCACGGTCGATGTTTGGAGACGTTCTAGCAAATTAATCGCCAACATGCCACGCCATCCAAACATCCAATCGCCACCGCGGTACCTAGTATCGGTGCGCGACTCCAACCAGAACGCTGTGCTTGTTGGTCATCTATCAACCTATTTCGCTAGAGGCGACCTCGGTAACGCAATTTACGCAGTCAATGCAAGAAAATCGCAAATCCCCTTGCAGCAAAAAGCTAAATGGTGTCATCAAATGTGCCTGGCAATAAGGCACACCCACCGGGTCACGCATACGTTCCACATGGATATAAAGCCCGGAAATTTTATTATTGACGACCAAGAGAACCTGATCCTCATTGACTGGGAGCAACACGGTGCACCAGCAACCACACTCGCCCCCGAGGCCGACGGAACCTGGGACGTGGAAGAACAAGATACGAAGGAGAACGGATCGACGAAGCTGGTCTACACCAAATATACGGGCCCAGAGCGTCGGAATATGCCGGAAGGCAGTGGACGGGAGAGCTTCAATGTTTGGAATGTCTTCCCAGAGTGGCAAGCGAGTTGCCCTAAAGCTGTTGAGTTGGCCGAGGTGTTTGCGTTAGGGAGGACCATGTGGATGCTTCTGAGCCAGACAGCCACCGACTTTGACGAGGTTGAGCACCCCGATGATGTTCAGGTCACCTGGGCAGGGGAAAACGATCCTCCATCCCATTGGGTCGAAATCGTGGAAAATTGCATGAAGGTCGATCCAAACGATCGTCCATCGTTGGACAGCCTGGTAGAGTTCTGGGAAGGCGAAACATATTCCCTTGAAAAGCAACGCTCCCCATTTCGGCTCAGAATACTATAAGAATAGTTATTGCTCAATTGCACCTGCGCGGAGTCGCGGTAGCGAAATCTGACGGAAGGAATTCAAAACTGATTGGACATGGTACACCAATCCATTATGGAGCATATGCCTCAGCTACTACCTAGGTACCTACTGAGGTACTAATCCACCTAGTAGGTGAGTAGAAAATGTACTATTCAAGTTGATGTGGTCGTAATAGGGTAGGCTCTTCTGTTGCTGCCCAGAGAGGCTGCCAGGGAAAACACTGAGAGCTTGCGTCCGAATGCAAGGCTATGTGATTCACAGCCTATAACGCTAAAGTTGGAACAGCAAATTTCCAATAGGTAGTTTCAGATTCAATTGAGTTCTATGGCCCTTTTCACTTTCCCCTCTCTTTTTCCAAATATACGTGTATTGTGTCACCACACAAGTATAAGTTTCAATAAGAGCATATTGTTGCTTTGGTAGCAAAATGCCACACCACCTTTACGCTAACCCTTTTCGGTTGAGCTCATGGTGATTATGCAAGTCTGCGCTCGGAAAAATACCTCTTCCGACGTCATCAATCCCTCGACCGCGACAGCCCCCCATTCGATACGCTGCTTCATGCGCTTACATGAGGCGTAGACGCGACAATGGACCCATGGTCTACTGCCGGCAACTACAGCGCCGGGCTTCCATCAAACAGTCATCGCAGGCATTTTGTTCATCTGCGACTCCATCTGTGAGCTGCTAGGTAGCGTCTGCGACTCACATCCTCCATCATGCCTCCCGGATCTGGACAAAAAGGCACAGGCAAGAAGAACTCGGCCGCCATGCAGAAACAGAGCCGGAATTCGACGCCGGTGCCGGCCCCGGCGTCTGCACTCCCACCACAGGAGTTTTACGATCCGGACTACCTCAATACTAGAGTCATATTGTTTTCGAATCTCGCCTTTGACAACCTGGTGGATCAGGGCGCCTCTAGCGCTGCCGTCCCCGACTCGCGGAGCATCGACGCCATGCTTGATAAGCTTAAGACGCTCATCAATATCATGGAGAAGCGCTCCACGTTTTACGACCGCGGAATGAGATACCTGGCCGACGAACGGAAAAAGCGCCCCGACGACATGCGTGTGGATGGAGGAGAAACCGAGACGAAAAAGTCCAAGCACAAGCGCAAGAAGGGCTCCGATAACCTTGCGCCGGGCGATGGTAGCCATGGTATGTCCAAGCTCATGCCACTTCGTTGTCGCATCCAACGAAGCTAGGCTATTGGATGTTGAGAGCGTTGAGAGATCTTTTGCTAACCAGTCACAATAGAGCAGTCTTCTCCGCTGAGGGATTCGAAGCGGAAACACGTGCGCGACAACGACGACGCCAGCTCGTCGCTCTCTCCCATCGCCGGCGGAGCATCACCAAACGCCATGGAGACCGACGAGAAACCCAAAAAGGAAGAAATCGAAGAGGAGGAAGAGAGCTCGGAAGACGAGGGCGCACCCCCTAGACGCGAGCTGCCCCAAGCACAAACGTTTGGCGAAGATCCATCCACCTACCCGGACCCCACCGTCTACGAGATTTTACCCACCTACGATGGCATGCCGGATGAAGAGAGAAAGAAGATTTACTCTGTTGCGGTGTATCCAAGGAGTGATCTGGCTGATATGATCGCCGGCGACCCCCCGGACAAGGACTTTAGTAATACGAAGCCGAGCAGTCAAATCAACTTTTCGACCTTTTCCACGTACATTGACCCCTACTTCCGGCCATTCTCAGAAGAGGACTTGGCGTTTTTGCGAGAGCGCAGCGATCGTGTGACACCCTTTGTCATGCCTAAGCGCGGCAAGAGGCATTATACTGAGATCTGGGCTGAAGAGGATGGTGCCATGTCCATTGACACACCGCAGCAGAATCGCGACAAGTTGCCGCCAAACCAGCCTCGCGGCAGCATTGATAATATGAATGACGGCGTAGCTGAAACGGATGCGCTATCTATCGGGCCCCTCGCCACAAGATTACTACAAGCACTGCGACCTGAGTCGCGAACACAGTCCTCCGATGACAAGCCAACTACTAACGGGGTTACAAATGGCGACATCAGCATGAACGGGGACATAAACGGCGACGAGCCGAATGGCGTTGACGACAAATCAAGTCCAGTGCCGCCTGCTACCTTCATGGTGGAGTCATCAACGGAGTCGTGGAAGAAGGCGACACATCCAAAGCTTGAGTACGCCCAGGTTGAGGAGCGGCTTAAACAGGAGCTTCGGCATATTGGGTTTCTTCCGCAAGATGGCATTGAGAGCGAATATGATGGCCATTTCGACGACGAGGTCGCGGGTAGACTACGGCTGCTGCAAGCCAGACTAAAAGAGCAAATGCTCGTCAACGGCGCGCGCAAGGCACGACTGATGGACTTGGTACGCGAGCGCATGGCCCACCAAGAGTACCAGACTATTCTCGAAGATCTGGACTCGCAAGTCAACGCAGCCTATCTCAAGCGGACGCGGACAATGGGCAAGAGCAAGAAGTCCAAGCGACCCGGAGGTGCGGGCGGAGGCAGCCACTTTGTCGGAGCGGCGGCGGGCATGGCGCGGCCGGGAATAGGTGACCTGACCAAGACGCTGATGGAGCGGCGGAGGAGGTGGATCGACACGATAGGATCTGTCTTTGAAGACGAGAATCTCAACAAGGTCCCCCGAGCTGAAGATCCAGATAGCTCTATTTTCAAGCCGGACGAGATGGCGGAGTTGATAAAGAAGGAGAAGGACCAGTGGGATGACGAGATTGAAGAGGAATAAACCAAATTGATCGTGGGGGATGGTGTTTCTGGTATTTGGCAGGTCATTTCGGAAGGGTTGTATTGTTCGTTTTGCAAGGGTGGACTGGCGTTTGGTTATGAACCGGCTTTAGGTATGAAGCGCCTCGAGAGAAACTTATACATCTATACGAATTGATTTATTTCCAGCAGCAAATGCACGAGTAAGATGACGAGTTTGTTAAGATGAACATCATAATAGTAGGTCTGTCGATCCATTGCTCAAGTAATTGTAGATGATGTTCATTTCAAGTTCAGGGTCCAAATGCTTGATTCAGCACATGCAGCGGACACAAGCGCGCTGAGCCACAGCGGCTTAAGGCTTGACCCGGACGCGGCTCCATATCACTGGCGGCAATCTCGATAGATAAAGGTGATGAGGTAACATCTACTCAGTACAGGCGCCTCCCCCGTATCAGCGATCCTTATCTCTGGACGAAGAATAGGCAAAGACACGCATCCAATGGTTGACCTGCGGGGAAAGGCTGCAACGATGATTACCTTGTTCTTCTACGGCTCAGATCTTTGTGGCTTTTCATTCTCCCTTACAGCTAAGCCTTGCCGCTCGATTGATTGATAGACAGAGGTTTCTGTGTTTGAGTGAGACACGATGCACTTGGTACCGAAAGAGGTGCGTCTGACGCTATTCCCGGCCAAGCCCTTGGCTACCTAGCAGCTGGAGCTCTGGTGGATCGATCTGTCTGTGGCTAACCACCAGCAATTGAACTTGTTGCAGCTCGACAAGCTCGTCATCTCACAGGTGGGCTTCCTGGCGCAGAGGCGCCTTGCCAGGGGTGTCAAGCTGAACCACAGCGAGGCAACGGTACGGACTTTATTGATTTCGCTGGTGTTGTCATCCAGCATAACCCAAGTCACACAAGTCACACTAACTATATCCAACTGCTTTGCAGGCTCTCATCGCAAACAACCTGCAAGAACTCATCCGCGATGGCAACCACAGCGTCGCCGATCTCATGGACCTCGGGTCTACCATGCTTGGCCGCCGTCATGTCCAGCCCTCCGTTTGCGCCACCTTGACCGAGATCCAGGTTGAAGGCACATTCCCCATGGGCACGTATCTGGTCACTGTCCACAACCCCATCCGTACAGACGACGGCGACCTGGAACGCGCCCTGTACGGCAGCTTTCTGCCCGTCCCGGATGTTGACCAGTTTTTCCCTCTCGCCGCTGCTGAGGAGTATGAAGCTACCGCACAGCCTGGCGTTGTCGTGGCCGTCAAGGGCAAGGTGTCGTTGAATCAGGACCGCAAGCGAATCAGGCTCAGGGTGACGAGCAAGGGAGACCGGCCCATTCAAGTCGGCTCGCATTACCACTTTATCGAGACCAACCCGCAGCTGGATTTTGATCGCGAAAGGGCATATGGCTACCGGCTTGACATTCCGGCAGGCACCTCAGTTCGCTTCGAGCCCGGGGACACCAAGACGGTGACCCTTGTGGAGATCGGGGGGAACAAGGTCATCCGTGGCGGTAACCACATGGCAACCGGAGGCCTGGAGCTCTGGAGAATCAACGACATCGTTGCCAAGTTACAGCAGGCTGGCTTCGCACACACACCAGAACCCCTCACCGACGCTGTTCACATTGATGCGTTCCAGATGGATCGTGCCGCCTATGCTACAATGTTTGGCCCAACGACAGGCGACTTGGTCCGCCTAGGAAATACGAGTCTATGGGTCAAGGTCGAAAAGGACTTTACCGTCTACGGGGACGAGTGTAAGTTTGGTGGTGGCAAGACGCTTCGCGAGGGCATGGGACAAGCAACCGGGCGACTCGACGCCGATTCTCTGGACATGGTGGTGACCAATGCTCTCGTGGTTGACTGCACGGGCATTTACAAAGCCGACATTGGTGTAAAGAACGGGTACATTGTAGGAATCGGCAAAGCAGGCAACCCCGATGTCATGGACGGCGTATCGCCGGGGATGGTCGTGGGCAGCTGTACCGACGTCATCGCTGGCGAGGGAAAGATTATCACGGCTGGCGGCCTCGACACTCATATTCACTTTATATGCCCACAGCAGGCGGACGAATCTCTTGCATCTGGAATCACCACGTTGCTAGGAGGAGGCGTGGGACCTAGGCAAGTCTTAATGACGTTTTCTCTATCGCTCCGACAAGCCCTCTCACTCATACATGCGATCGAATTTCTCCTATTTGATATGTGGTCTGGATCTTGGCTGATATAAGTCCTGCAGTGCCGGCACCAACGCAACAACTTGCACCCCGGGAAAGAATTACATGCGCCAAATGCTCCAAGCTTGCGACCAACTACCTGTCAATGTCGGCATCACTGGCAAGGGCAATGACAGCTCTCCCGTCGCCCTGCGTGAGCAAGTCGCCGCCGGAGCTTGCGGCCTCAAATTGCATGAAGATTGGGGCAGCACCCCAGCCGCCATCGACTCGTGTCTGACGGTTTGTGACGAGATGGACGTCCAGTGTCTCATTCACACCGACACGCTCAACGAATCTGGTTTCGTCGAATCCACTATCGATGCCATCAAGGGCCGCACCATTCACACATATCACACCGAAGGTGCAGGCGGCGGCCATGCCCCAGACATCATCTCCGTGGTCGAGCACCCCTATGTGCTCCCCTCGTCAACCAACCCCACTCGGCCATACACCAAAAACACTCTCGACGAACACTTGGACATGCTCATGGTCTGCCACCACCTGTCCAGAGACATCCCCGAAGATGTTGCCTTCGCCGAGAGCCGGATTCGCGACAAGACCATCGCCGCCGAGGACGTGCTTCACGACCTCGGCGCCATCAGCATGATGAGCTCCGACTCGCAGGCCATGGGGAGGTGCGGCGAGGTCATTCTCCGGACGTGGAACACGGCCGACAAGAACAAGTCGCAAAGGGGGCCTCTGCCGGAGGACGCCGGAACCGGTGCGGACAACTTTAGGGTGAAGCGCTACGTGAGCAAGTACACCATCAACCCTGCCTTGGCCCAGGGCTTCAGCCATGTCATTGGCAGTGTCGAGGTGGGCAAGCTGGCGGACTTGGTGGTCTGGGATCCAGCCTGGTTTGGAACCAAGCCGTCACTCGTTATCAAGAGCGGCCTCATTGCCTTGGCTCAGATGGTCAGTCTACACACACACATCTCTTCCCCCTAATTCACCTTTGAAAACACACTCTTTATTGAACCAACAACTAACAATCCAAATCCTTGCAGGGTGACCCCAATGCCTCCATCCCAACAGTCCAGCCCATCATCGCCCGCCCCATGTTCGCCCCTCTCGTCCCCCAAACCAGCATTCTCTTCGTCTCCAACGAGTCCATCGTCTCCGGCGCCGTTGCGTCGTACGGCCTGCGCAAGCGCGTCGAGGCCGTCAAGGGATGCCGCACCGTGTCCAAGAGCGACATGCGCTTCAACGACACCATGCCCAAGATGAAGGTCGATCCGGAGAGCTACATTGTCGAGGCAGATGGGCAGGTGTGCAGCGCCGAGCCGGCGACGACGCTGCCTCTGACGCAGGCTTATTACGTATATTGATTGATGTAAATAGAATGAATACAATACCTGTAGTGTCGAGTGTTTCAAAGCCAATGTCATTTCAAAAGTCACGTTCACCATAGATAGGGACACAAGATATGAAGTCATTTTGCTTAATCATTGCTTTCATTATCGCATACAAAGTTCGGCCGTTCAACAACGAACTTGAGAGACTTAGATACACGACGTAACAAGTTCCGCCCATCCCTCCGTTTGGTCCCAGAGAACTACCTAACGAAAAAAAACGAAATCCGGATGCCCCCCTTGTTTGTCCCTTTAGAAAAAAAAAACCAAAAAGGGCCATACGTAAATGGAGGAAAAAGTAGAAACGATGCGCCCTAAAAACCCTGATTTTATACGAACCGCCATATGCCGGGCGATGGAAAGTCGGAATGAAGCGAGAGATATAAGAGGGAAAAATCAAATCAGAGATTGATCTTTCCCCCTGGTTCATGCTCAAAAAAACAAACGCAAGACGGACTGTATCAACAAAGCCCAGCAAAGGGGAAAAGGGGGAGGAATGCCCCATCTCCGCCGCCGTTCTCGTCTGAGGTATCATGATTCCCTTTTCAACCAAAAAGAAAAAACCAAGAGCCAACTTTGAAAGAGAAGAAGACACCAACAATCCCTTCTGCTAGATTTTGCTGTCTGCAGATAGTATGGCATGGGGATGAGTCGTAGAAGGAAGCTTTTCGCTACTCCAGGGCGGCCCCTGTTGCCAAATGGACCTGGGGCAAGAATGCGGGAAGGGCAGCTCGGATTGCCGCTGGTTGCCAAGGTTGCATTACTCAAGTGCTCTTAGTCTTCTTGCGTCCTGACTTCTTGGGCTCCTCCTTCTCGGGCTCGGCCGCCTTGGCCGACGTCCTTCTCCGCTTCTTATCCGGGCTGGCAGGCGGGGCGACCTTTGGTGTCTCAACCTCGGCAGCAGGAGTGGCAGTCTTGCGCTTGCGGCTGGAGGCGGGCTTCTTGGGGGTCTTGGCAGGAGTCTCCTCCTCCTCGCCCTCTTCGGCGGCGGCGGCAACCTGCTGCAGCTGCTCGGCAATGGCCTCTTGGTCGTTGACGGGCTCAGCCTGGGCGGTGGCCTCCTTGAGCTCTGGCATGGGGATGTGGAAGTCCTCGGCGTACTTAAGCGCCTCCTCATCGGTCATGTTCTTGGCAATTGGGTTTCCGTTCTTGTAAGAATGAACGCGGGCATTGTACAGGCGCAGGTTGTACTGGTAAGCATTGTTCCAGCCCTGCTTCTCCTGGGGAGTCATGTGTGCCCACCGTCGCTGGCCCTCTTCTTGAACGGCGCCCTTCGGGGCATCAGCTCCCAGGTCGTTGGCAATGATGGAACGAGCATGCTGCATGTAGAGGAAGTAGGGGGTCAGGGGGCGCTTGGGGGCGTTGGGGTCGTGGGTGCGCTTCTTGCGCTCCTTCTTCTCCTCAACAAGAGGGGTCATGTCAGGGATGGGCATGATGAGCTGGGCAGCAGCATCAAAGGTGTTGAGAAGGTCGCCCTGGGGACCCTCTGCAGTGCCCTCGCCAAGCAGCAGGTTGGTCTGGCGAATGTAGTCATTGGTGAATGACCTCAAGAGCTCCAGAATGGTGGTAAGTCTGCCAACGGCCTAATTGAGTTTATTAGCAAACTGCTCTTATTGTTCGAGGGAAGTTTTCAGGCAAGGAAGACGAAGAGCAGTGTTTTGAAGTGAGGCAAAGCTGCTGTAGTATTGCCACCACTCGACAGCTTCAGGCGGCATCTCAGCGAGACGCGGGGCTCGGCCAGCCTCAAATGTAAACAATGAGGGGCTTGCAGTGAGTGCTGGTCGTGCGGAGCCAGAAGCAATGGGCAGATGTGATGGGGAATAAAATCAAGCGAAAATATGAGATGCACCAAGTGAGGCTGGACGTGTGTGTCTGTGTTTTGACTCTTGCTGCCCGGTTTCACGCCACCTGAAGCGAGGTCTCGCCACACAAAGAGGCCCAGCCAACTGCCGGCTCACTCAACGTCACTCGAGCAAAGAGAAGGAAGAAAAAAAAAGCAACAGAAGTTGAGGAGATGCGTCTCGACACCAGCGCGTGTCTCTGTCTGTCTCTGGCCGCATCGCCCCGGGCAAATCATTGACGGGGAGAGTGAGAGTTGAGGGTTGAAGCAGAACATTGGAAGCTCTGGAAGCGATCAAACTTACCGAGTCACGGACGCGCAAGAAGCTATCGTTGTCGACCACGCGCTGAGGCACGCCGGGAACAGGCCCGGGAACTGCTGCTGGGTGCAGGCCAGCGACGACGGGCGCGGGCACCATGGTGGGAGGAGGCACAACGGCCACGGGCAGCGCCTTGGCCTTTTCCTCTACGGACTTCTTGGGCGGGCGAGGCATTGCGGGTGATGCTGGTAACTGTCAAGTGTTCTAGCGGCAAAAAGTGGCTGCTGGCGACGTTGTGAAAAAGCCGGCGCGTTGCTGAGCGGGCACTGGCTTTGCGCTGGTGTTGTTTTTTTCCCTAGCTGTAGCTGGGAGATGCGCTGCTGCGATGGGTTCTGAAGAAGCCCGCTGAGAGCGATCTAATGGATAGCGGGATGAAGGTTGAGGTGGTGGATCAGGGACCGCGGGTTTGGGTTTTTGGGGGATGGATGAGTGCTGAAGAACGGGGGGAAAACAAAATTTCGGGGGTTGGGGCTTGTGGTGGGCGGTGCGCGCAATAAGTACCTGCGCCGGGGCTTTGGGGGGAGCGCGCAATCAGCGCAAAAGCGGCAGCCGCAGCGGTCCAGTCGACCAGCTTTTTTTTTCTTCCTTTTTTTTTCCCTCTTCCCGCGGGCTGGGCTGGACTGGACTGGCGCCCCTCCTCTCCCCTCCCAGGGCGTGGCACTCCGTTGCTTGGTCCGCTGATTGATCGTGCTAAGAGGCACCCACAGCATTTCTGGCGCGTAAATCCATCCATCCATTGCCCCCGACACATGCAACGCACCAGACAGAAAAATTTGCGTGCGTAGGCGCCTGGCCAAGCCCAACCAGTCGAGCCAGTGATGTCTCGCGCGCCCGCTGGGAAATACCACATCACGCTACGAAATCCCATCCCAGGCCGTGCTCGACTCTGCTCTGCTCTGCTCTGCTCAGCCAGCTCAGCTCAGCTCGAGTCGACTCCGGAAGCACGGGCGGCCATGCCCTGGGCCCTTCTGAGAGACCCCGCACTGCGCTCGCCAGCTGGGCTCGGGACTGCTGCTGGACTCCAGCAGTAGAGCTCAGCCCGACCTCGGTGTTTCCCCCAGGGCCCTGGTGCTCGATTTCTTGGTGCTGGCCGTGATCCGGCAAATCGTGCTGTCTGCCCGGTCACACTCTGGTCTGGTGCTACTGTACAGCGCTTGCAGCGGCCCCCTCGGCCTCTCGTCAGCGCACGCTGGTCTTCACAACTGTACGCTCGCTGAGGTGCACTGCCCTCGGCTTGGGTAGTTCTCGGGCTCAGAACCTGACACAACGATGATTGTCGCCTCCGTAACGTGCAAATCTGCCAACCGTAGCTGTCAGTCCGTGGCCTCTTTTCCCGCGACAACGTCCACCTACCGTACTTTACAGCACACGTCCATCCTCTCAGCGGCCATGGATCAAATTCTTCCATGCAACTACTACTGCCAGTCTCCAGCATAGCCACTACATGATGCAGCTGCTTGGGCGGTCAGTCGCTCGCTCCACATGCACCTACGCTCTTTCCCTCTGAGCTGGATTCCCGCCTGCGCAGGGCATTTTTGATTCATGTCGGGTCATTTTTTACAAGTACCGAGCATGTACTTTGTGCGTGCTCGCTTAGTCTTATTTGGTGTCATGGCATTTTGTCTTTCTCTCGTCTCCGGTGATGCTGTTGTCGTTGTTGCTCCTCAACTGTCTCATGCTGTCTAGCTGAGCCCGGCGCGTGTCTTGCGCTGGTTCTGCGCGGCCAACAGCGCCGTTACCGACCTTCTGGAAACGCCGCTTCACCACGGCTTGGTGGTTCGGCAATACCTGCTAGCTACCTTCTGAAGCACCTAGACAGCGACGTCCGATCAGTTCTGGGATCCGACGAGCCAGCCGCTGGTTACACTGGGACAGCAGCCAATTGAAGCCCAAGACGGAATGCTAGCGGTCTCTCGGCGACTGCTGGCGCCGCGGCGTACGTGGCGTACATTTCAGCACGATGATGAACGCCCCTCACCACTGGAGTTTCAGCGCACGCCTAAAAGCGGCAAGTGATCAATGGGAGCCTTGGAGCAATTCTTGTTGACGTGTCTGGTCTGTAGCGTCCTGGACCGATGGCCGCTGCTGCTCCTTCGCTGATCCAGCCCCCAGTGGACGAAACAGCGCGCCTTGGGCCTTTGTTGGGCGCCTTTGGGTCGAACGACTTACCCCGCCTCTGCCGCGCACCACCTCATCGTTCGATGCTGTTCCCTCGCTCCTCTGCGTTCCCAAGTCCAGCTGAGCGGTATCTTGCGCTGGAAAAAGATGGATTATAGTTGAGGCTGGTTAGCGACGAGACTGTCGTGAGAGCTGTGGAAAGATGGAGCACGCGCTGGAGCGTGAGTGAAACATGCGGATGGCCGCTGTAGTTGGGCGTGGGCTGGGCTGGGTGTAATCCCAGGTCAGAACATTGCCACGCTGCTGGGGAGCCTGTAGTACGGCGCCGTTGAAATCGAATCTTCTCAGCGTGGAACTGCCCCGAGAAGCATCATGTCGTACAATGAGCACTAGACAACTTGGAAACTGGATCTTGCTCTAGTTCCACGTGCTCGTGAAGATTGACTATTTCTGGTAGATCAACAAGGACGACAGAGCATAGGAAAAGGCTAGAAACGTCCTTCAAAGTCCCAACTTTCATACAATTCGGGCATCCATTAGTATGCATTGGAGCTCATGTTGACGTTGCTGCCATTTGTCGAGCTTAGCTGGACGATTTGCTGTAGGTTGGAGTTGATCTTGCACTCCGTACACCATATACCAATGATACAGGTGCTCCTGTGTAACACATGGACATAGACCTCAGCACTTCTAGGTATTGACACGACATTAACTGCCAAAGTTGGATACAGATACCCATCAGTACCATGCCGGATGGTTGACAAAATAATGTATATGCGTGTGAAATAGTCAGGTCGATACCACTCATTGTATTGAACTCTTACGTGGTACTGGAGCAATCTCCCTACCTACAGCAACGGCATGTGTCAGATGCTGTCAGCTCTTCTTACAGAGCATTAATGGCTCTGTGCCAGCAGATGTGCGCACTTTCTACCTGTCCTAGTGCATGCATCGATGCATGCACAGCAGCGACAGCTGTGTCTCTCATCAGAATGGCGATGACGTCGATATATCTGTTTGGGATCTGGCTTCATCGTCTCTTAGTCAACTCGGCTCATCGAGGTTGTAATGAGTGTGACAATGCCACCATCGCTGCCTCCACTTAGATTCGTGGAGAGTATCAGTATTGTACGTCGATATGAAAAGTGTGCTATGCTGTGCTATATGCAGGTATTCCGGCAATTATCACGTCTAACAAGTACCGACCTCCCAGTACGATGAACACCAAGGAATACACGTACCTATGAAGAAAGAAGTGACAAGCTCTTAGAATGAAATGTTCCAGCTACTAGAGGTACATAGATACACCCATATTCAACAGCTTGAGGCGCCTTTGTGCCTAGTTTTATTCACGGTGGTGAATAAATATTGATATCAGAAATATGTAGCACGCTCTCATCAATCTTTTGGCGGGGGCATGAAGCTGTGCAGTGGCATCACGCGGTAGGTCATCGGAGTCAGCCTTACTTAGTACATGTACCAAGAACCCTTGATCACTCTTACACTGGGCACAGAAACAGGTTGCTGTACATACAGTACGAGTACATACATGGCCACGCAAAGTGCCCGATTCACGTCATTTCGCCTCTGCAGATCTGCTCTGCCTGGATAATCGTGACATACGAGCACTCTTCCAAACCAACTTGCGACCTGTGCGACGCGTTGTCGCATTAAAAACAAAGTATCGAGTAACCTTACCGACCCTGGCCGAAATAGCGTCTGCCACAAGCGTCTCGCCCGTATACCCGCCCTCTGCGCGCCGACGCCACCAAGCCCGAGGTATCTTGATTTCTTGATCCCCCACCAAGGCGTCCCAGTCCAAGCCCGCCGGCATTGTTTATGCCTTGTTGCCCCTCGCGGCATGAAACGGCGCCGGCATGGCCATCCCAGAGCTAATCTGCGGAAGAGGAGCTGTTTGGTTGGACCTCTGGACCGATGCCAAGACTCCTGACGACAGCTGATGCGGCTGCCGATTGGTGTGAGATGAGGCGGATTACTGGATGCTAGCATGACCTTGTGCTCCGTCCAAATGCCCCTCCTAATGCTCCGTTATGCCCCTCTCCTCTCTCCATTTTCTCCTGTGCCATCTCTTCAGCAATCCACTGGTTCTACCTACGCTTCCTCTTCCTCCTCTTCTCTTCTATTTCTACGTTCGTTGCCAAGAGAACTTGGGTATTGGCCAAGTCCCACGATCTATCCTATCCTATCCCATCCTATCCCGACAGCGACGGGCTCGCTATAGCATCGCTCAAATATTGACGATCCAAGCTATTGCCAGCAAAGCGCGCCACCATGATCGACTTTAGAGCGCCTGGCTTCCTTTTGGGGCTGGTGCTCCTTGTTTGCTTGGTCCAGCCGGCAGCTGCTTTCGGAGCTGGCAACATTGCGTCTGTTTCCAAGGTCGAGGGCCAAAACTGTACGTTCAGCTCTACCCTGTTTCTCCATATCGCTAACTCGCAATTCCACAGGGCGACACGGTGACATCGAAGATGCGTTATTAACCCTGGCCATGGCCCATGCCATCAAGGGCGGCAGGAAGTTCAACAAGCGGACCGTTTCACGAGTTTACTTTGGCAACTGGCTGCGCGACTACTCCCAGGCCATCGACGTGGGCACCGTCAAGATGGTCTCTGCCGAGGCTATTCGACTTCTCCTCTGCGTTCTTGGCTTCATGTCCTTTGGCTATGGCTCTGGCGAGTTTGAGGTTACGGCCGAGCGTCTCGGATGCTACCGCCCCGAAGATCACATTGACAACCCCAAGGGCTATGGAGAAGGTGTCGACGCCCGAGACTATGACCCCCGCCTGAGAGGTCCCATCGACGAGGAGGTCGAGCTTGCCGTCGATCCGGAAACTGGAATGAAAAACTACATTGCCAACGAGCGAGCTGGTATCATGACGTCCGCTAAACATGTGCGGAATCTCTTTGGTCGATGCATCGAGCTTGGTCGCCAGTACAAGCAATCTGGAGAAAAGCCAGAGCTCTACGAAGCCCTCCGATTGATGGGAACTGGTCTCCACTGTTTGGAAGGTAAATTATAGATCCCCTTTCAAATCGTCTGCTTTGATTTAGTAGACCGTGGCACCATGAATGCTTATGACAGCTCCCTTTGACTTGTTCGAAAAACAGCTTCTAACCTCAACTTGTTGAATAGACTTTTTCGCTCACAGCAACTACATTGAGCTTGCACTCATTGAAATGGGAGAGCGTGGAATCTTCCCCCACGTTGGCCGCAATACTCAGATTGAGCTGCAAGGCGCTCGTGGCTCCGTCTATCCTATCGTGACGGGCACATTTGGAGGTGTCGACTTCCTCCACTCCGTCACCGGAGAAGGTATGTGCTGATTATGTCTTGCATCTTGGACAGTACCCTCAAACTAACGCTTGCGCGTAGTGTCGGATAAGTTGACTCAAAATGAAATTGACGAGCTCGAGGGAGCACTCAACGAAGGCAAGACCGGCGACACGAGCATGCTCCAGTCCCTTCTCAGCAACCTCCCCCCTGGAATCATTGGAGGCAACCAAGGAGACAAGATCAACGAGCTTCAGTCCAATGCGTCTGCCGCCCAGGAAGAAACCGTCCCAGTCTCTCCCAAGGATCCCGAAGAATTCACCGTCTACATCAAGAATATCTTTCGACAGATTATGCCCGTCATTGAATTCCACGATAGCATTATGAAGAGCATCAGCGGTGCGATTGAGAACATCCCTATCCTTCCCAAGATTATTGAACAGCTGGAGGAGCAGCTTTCCATTTTCGTCTTTTCCATCATGGCACCTTTCATTGTTCCATTGATCCACCAGATCAAGAACGAACTTCAAACCGGATCCTCAGAAATCATCGAGAGCAGCAAGAAGGAGCAGCACATCGTTTTTGACGATGACTACTCTTCTGATCCTACTCATTCAATGCTCTCCAAGGACCATTTCTCCAACGTAAGTGCAGCATAAAGATACTAAGATTCGGCTTCCTAAGCTAAACGATGGTGTAGATTCTCAACGAGATTGCCGGTCGAACTGCCGCCAGGATGCTCCACTGGGTTGTGCCACAAATCATGGAAGCCATTGATGACGATTCAGTTGATATCGACCGCTTGCTGGAACGCATTGTAAACGGTGTCATGCACCACCCCGCCCAGCGTGATATGGGCTATGATGGTGTTGCCGAGGCGCGACAGCTCATCTTTAACTCTGTCCAAGAGTGGTGGCGTGATATGGGTGAGGACCAACAGGAGGACTATCGTCGCAAGCTCTCTCCACAGGGAATTCTCAACGGTGAAAACCACAAGGAGGGTGTCCACGATACCGGCCACGGCTGCTCGGGTAAGTTGAAGATGCGCAAGGAGTTTGGCGAGCCTCAGGGCGTCGAGGACCAGATTGCTGGCGCCGCCGCAACCGCCATCTTCTCCGGCGCTACCGGTGCCCTATCTGGGTTTGTTTCCCAGAATACCGGCGTCGACATTCCCTTTACCCAGCAACAGCAGTCAGGCGGAGACGATGGCGGCATCGGTGGCCTCATCAGTGGCATGGCCGGTAGCCTCCTGGGAGGGGCCTTTGAGCAAGGCTCGACCCAGAGAGAAACTAGTTACGAGACTGGGGAGGACGGCTCCTATACGCAACGCCAACGGGAGTATGGCCAGGAGGGAGATCGATATGGCCAAGCTGAATACAGCCAAACTTATCGCCCCGACGGTGGACGCGAAACCTCGTATCAACGCTCCGAGCAGCAGGAGTCATACGGCAACAGAGGCTATGGAGAGTCCAGCTACGAGGAGAGACGAGAGACTCACGAGAGCTCCTATGAATCGTATGAACAGCGCACCGAGCGAAATGAGTACCGTTCCACCGAGGACAGCTACGGCGGTGGTTACGAGCAGAGAAGAAGCGACAGCAGGGGGTCTGATGATAACCGTAAGAAGCACAGCCACGAGCACCATCACCATCACCATCACCATCACCATCATCATAGTCATAGTCGTGGGTCTGACGATGAATCAGGGAGAGGATATAGCCGCCGAGACGATGACGAAGACAACAGCTATGAGCGCCGTGAAGAATCTAGCTACGAACGCCGCGAAGAGGGCGGCTACGGCAACAGTGGTTACGGACGCCGGGACGAGGATAGCTACGGCGGCGAGTATGGATCTCGTGAGGAGGGTGGTTATGGCGGGCGACGCCACCACCGTGATGACGATGACGAGGCCGACGATTCTGAGTACAGATCCCGCGACCGAGGCGGCAACAGCGGCGGCTACAGGTTTTAGAAAAGGTTCATCAAGTCATTGTGGGGTTACTGAAGCCTTTTGGGAGACGAAGGTGACTTGTTGATGTGTTGGTAGGCAAAAGCACAACGTCCTAGCAGGGACTTAGATAGTGATACTATATACCTATTCCTTGAAAGAAGGACACACTAACCGATTGAGCGTGATTAATGAAATACTTGTAAATGAAGAACAACACTGTTGTAGCAATAGGCTAGCTGTAATGGACAATGGAGCATATTGGTAGTTGAAGCTCGGTATTACGGCCTGAAGAAGACTTCATGATGGCGAGTAACAGAGCCTGTATTGCCAGGTCTGGTTAGCGATTTGTAATAGAGAACTACATGTAGAAACTAGCAGTGCTTGTAATAGCGAAATCTACTCTGTAAAACCGCTTGGTTAACAAAGCAGGGATCATTTCTGAACATGGCAATCCAGCATCGCTATCCACTGCCATCGTGTCGGGAGGAGTTGGAATCTCAACGCCTGAAAGCCGATGTAACACAAGATACCCCATATTAAAAACTCATGGGGCAAATAAGAAGAGGGGGAAAATGCCATTGATTGGGGGCCAATATCGAAAATTGGAGTTGTTGCACAGGAGTATGGGAGAAGGAAGCAATTCCGCTTTAGAATGTCGGTGCCTGGACAAGTTGTGTGATGGCAAAGGATTGCATGTGCAGAGAGTACATGTATGTATGTGTGTGTGTGTGTGTTAGTATGGGGGTACCTGGCGTGGGTTGGAAACACTACGCGCCAAGCACGATAAAAGACGTTTTGAAAGTGGACTGATTTTTTGGGAGAGTGTGTGTAGTATGACGAGACACAACAACGTGTCAATGGAGATGCGCGTTGTGTGTATCATGTTAGTTGCTGTGGAGAGTCTGGCCGCACCGCTCTGGTGTCTTGATCCTTACTTGATCTGCAACAATGGCCGGCTCGACTATCGGGCATCTTCATCACAAGCGAAAGACAAGAGAATTCAGCTTTGTAGGTAGGTCTGAAGAAGGATTAAGGAACAGGCTGGACATTTCATCTCTCTTTTTTTTTGCTAGCTCCACATGTCCCTTTAGAAGGCATGCGCGTATGTTCTAGTTGCTTCGCTTGGACGAGAGATTGGGGAGAGCTAAATGTAGTCGAGATGGCATCAAATCTCAGAGAACGGAGCCCCCTGCTTCAACGGCATACTCGTACTTGGCGTCACCTCTGCGTGCTTCAGGTAATTATTCGTATTGGGCGTCATGTGTGTGTGTGTGTGTCTCCCCCCTGACTTATACCTGTACATGCACTATGTCGTAGTCTTGGCTTTCGTTCTCGGGGAGAATTCGTTTACGGACGGGTTAACGGACGGGAAATTCCGCAGCCATGATTGTATTCTGGTGTTTTTACTGTAGATCTAGGCTACTTTCCATGGATACTATATTTCGCACCTATAAACGACTCGAGTTATAGGCGCTTTCTAAGGAGGAGCCCGGCAGCGCATTGCCGGGCTGTGGAGGGGGCTAGCAGTAGTCGAATCAATAGTTGCGAGTTTGTAGGGAATTTGGAAAGATGATGCGAAGTTGCTGTGACCTGGAACTCTAAAGGAGGCGACCCAACTGAAGGATCAAGTACATATACTCTGTAGTAATAATTGCGATATATCACCTGAGCGTACATATGCGGACAGTAATCAGAACATGTCGAATCGAACAGCGTCAGTGAGCACTATAGCAGGACCCATCCAAGTCGGTGTATGCCGGCACACCCGTACATACCAGGCAGTACCTTTCCATACATGTACCTATGGATACGACGGCATATAAAACATTAGACCTACGTGATAGTATTGATCGTGTGTGATGGTGTAGTAGGAGATGATGGGTGCGGGGCATCAAAGTGATTTGTTTCGCGGTTACGAGACAAAAAGGCAAATGACGGCGTTAACAGGAGGAACCTTCGGATGGTGTACAAGGGTGCAGTCTATTTCAGCGATTTGCCGTAGGTCCTTGGCTTGGACGTTTGCAACTGCTCTCGAGGTTAGTATCCGATACCTATCCGTGTAAAGCTGCATCTTCCACGTTACTGTGGATGCCATCAAAACAACACACTTCAACGGGAACAAACGCGCGCAAGGGCATGGGGGCCAAATGGCACGGCACGGCTTGTGTCCAGAGCTGCTCGGCAGACAAAGCTCAAGCCTTCCAATCCCTCTCGCCACCCGATTCGCCGACGTCTGGTACTGTAAGTCGGGAGCGCGAAGCTGCGGCGCTTCTTCTCACTGCATGAGCTGTATGCAGGGCAGGATATTATTAGTAGTAGATGCGAAAAGGTATACTATCCTGCTGTGCTTGGCCGCTACGTGGACAGTCGTACGGGGCGCCGTATTACAACACAACACGAGACGTTCCGGGCGTTCTGTATCTATCGAGAGTGATAAGCGTAGACGGTGACAAAAACAAGAACTCGTCGCTCGCTGGCATCCAGGCCGAAGGGCTCGGGTTGATGTCAAGGCGAGATCCGTCGATCCGACATGGTGGAGGGTGGGAAAAGACAACCATTTACCGGCACTCTCGCAACTCGCACACGTGCAATACCCACCTCGGGACGGGATACATGGCATTTGCTCGAGATCTGCTTTGCGCTCGCGTTTTGCTCTTTTTCCATGTTGAAAAGATGGAACTGCCGGCTCGGGGCTAGAACAAAGAGACGATATACCCACCAGAGCGGTTATTAGGAGCGCGCAAGCTGACAAAAGATCCATAGGTACTTATTTTACAGTCATGGATATTGAGGAAACGTAACGACGGCAGAAGTTCTGCTAACATACCTGGCAGAATTCAACTCCGGCCCCCCCTCAGTGTCATATTGCCCGCAGCCTCGATCGCTCCATGCGTTCACCAGCTGTTGTCGGTCTATTGAGATTGAGCCGCCAGCGCCCGTCCAGGATTAGCGCCTGGATGAATGAGGGAGCCTCCGAATTAGACATGTCAGAAGACTATGGAGGTAGACAACTGCAAGTTACGTGGGGTTTCTGGAAGGTTTGGAGTTGGGACTTTGGGGATTTGCGGTGGCAGTACTCCGTAGGTTGATAAGCGAGGGTCTGGGTACATATTGAAGGTATAAGATTGAGCTCGGCGTTCGGAGTGAGGGGCCATTTTCAATGTTCCTTGCGTGGTCGCTTGCTTTGATGTGACTATACTTACTATGAAAAGATGAGGCATAAGCAGAATTGGGTAGTAGTAGTAGCGATTATAGATTTGTTTATGGCAGGTGCATGTATGTATATTACGTTGATCAGACATGGATGTATTGATGCTGGTGAGTGACCAAAGCTTGAGTGTGTTAAGCTTGTATGGATGGATGGATGGATGGATCACCGGCTACGGATAGGATAACCTCGATACAAACCACTGATCTAATTCGTCGACGTACCTCGACACCTTTATCAGCTCTAGCACGAGGGAAACCCTTGACCAATTAATTACGCACGCAGTCATGGGGAATGCAGCAACTCCAACGTGTGCTGGGGTAGCGGCAGATGGCAAGATAGATGGATAGGCTGCCAGGATGATGGCCCTCTGCAGCCTCCGATCGCCAAACCGCTTGGCGTTTTCTCCATGTAGGTACGAGTAAGGAAGAGGCATTTGAAGAGAACTTGGTTGTGCACAAGTACGAGGAAATAGTGTCTTGCTCATGTGTCAACGGAGTCTTGATTCCATCCATCTTGCACTAACCCTCTACTCTACTCTACTCTACTCTACTCGTACTGTTTGTAATCATTCAATGACATCAATCCATTGGATCCTCTTTAGCTTCTGCAGCAGCAGCAAGGTACTGTTCCTTGGCAACACGCTACAGTACATGTACGATATACGCAAGGTTCTGGTGCCTTATCTCGCGCGGCTGTGCCAGTCACTGCAACTTGTCAACGTCAAGCCCCCCGAGACGCCCGATTCGACTCTTCTGACTCGCTCGGAAGCGGCAGCGGCAGCCCATCCGCCTTTTCTGCAGCCCGGGGCCTTGATTCGCCCGCTGGTTTTCTTTTGGACTGCACTGTGCCTGATTCCCGGGTGCATGTACCCTTCCCGGTGTAATCAGCGGCAGAGGGTACCGCGATCCCCAATGACAGCTGGAGTTGCAGCTCCTGATCCAGCACTGTCCGGCAACCACCAACGCCCACCGGCCCTCTCACAGCCCAGACACGCTCACACCAGCTCCACGCCTCCATATCGTCCTGGCTTCCGACTTACCGTCCAGCCGCCCCGCCTTGGCCTCCACCGGCCTGTTTTTCAGGCGTGTCGACGGAGCTGCTAGGTAGCGGTACGAGCGGGCTGGCCTTGGTAGCGAACCGCTGTGGCTGTTTAGTGGCTGCCTCACGTTGCTAGCGGGCTTCTCTCCGCTGAAAGGGCCAGCACGGAGTCCGGAATTGCTGCACCGGCGTCCATTCGTACTCCGTTCCAGCGCCCATCAATCCAATCCACCATGTACCCCGTACCAGCACCAGTACCTGTACCTGTACCTGTGCTTTTGCCCACCGCAACCGCACCGCAACTGCAGCACTACAGCACTACATTACAGCACCAGCACCAGCCAAAAACCTCGCCCGCCATCCCTGCTTAGCACCGCCGTCTGTCTGGTGCTCTCTTTTTTTTTTCCTCATCAATCCTGATCTCGACTCAACCTGTGGCCCCCCCTAGGCCAATTTGCGTCCTTGCAAACCACGTCGTTGCTCGACCTTTGGCTGCCCACCGCGCTGCTTCGAGCCTCTCTTTCGTCCTTCATCCTTCCGTCCTTCGTCTCCCCTCCCGCCGCCGTCGCCGTCGCCCGTGGACCATGACTGCCGCCTCCCGATTCGCCCTCAACATGTGTTAGAATGTGTGAGTTCTGCCTTCTGTCGGCCAAGATTACCCCTACGTGACCCCAGTCTTGGCGGCCGGCAACTGACGTCTCACAGCGCTCTCCGAGGTTCGAAATGTCGTGTATGTCCTCCAAGGCACGAGATGCCTTTCTCATGCCTCTCTCTGCTCCCCTTTGGCCGTCGCCGTCGCCTGCCGACTCAACTGGCCTCGTCGCCGCTGTCGTTGTTGCTGCTGCCGTCGCCTGTTTGCTTGCCATTGGCCTTGTTTCGCTTTGTTCTCCGCTCCATTTCCCCGATGCCATCTTCAGCCATACGATACGCCCGCGGTCCCACCATCTGTCACCACCACTGCTTTGCTTTGTTGCTCTCACTGCCGCATCGCTGTTCCCTCTCACCAGTCGCCCTCTTCTCTTCTTCGCCTTCTACTCTCCCCTCTGCTGCTGCCGCGTATGCATCACCTACTGACTCTCTGCTGCCAGGCTTCTCTTCAGTAATCCGGTCTGGGGTGGTGCCACCACCGTGCCCACCACCATCATCAGAAACATTACCGCGCTCTCCGTGCGTTGCGCCCGCTCCCCTGTTCCTCCAGATTCTCTGCCGCCATGGCCAAGCACCGCTGACAGTGTCGGACCGCGTAGAGTCAGATAGCATACGAGGAGCGCATCGACAGCAACATCACCACCTTGACCACCACCAATGCCGATACCCTCAATGGAGTCATCCAAGGTCTTTTATACGTTCCCGACATTGCTCGGATGCCGTCTTGTGATGCCCAGCAGTACGACTTCATCCCCAGAAATGTCACTCGCCGCGCCAACCTCCCCCCTACCAACTACAACCTCATCGCCCTTGCTCCTTGGTTTAGCATAGACTGCACCGAGGCCTACCTCGCCGCCGCCCGCGCCGACCCCATCCGCGCCTTCATCTTCTACAAGCCAAACAACTCCTCCAACAAGCCCCAGGATGTCTACTCACCCGTCTGGAACCTCGACGATGACGGCGCCTGGAGGAAGCAAAACCAGTATCCCGTCTTTGCCGTCTCGGGACTCGAGGGTCAAAAAATGATGACTCAGCTCAGCCTCTACTCAGGAACCGTCAACCAGATCCCCCATGGCTCAGAGATATCGCAGCTGTATGGGCCCAACCCGAAGGACTATGTTCGGATATGGACCGAGTTGAATATGAAGAATCCCACCAACATCCCGGCTCTGTGGATATTCTTCCTCATCGTCATCGGCGCCTTGCTCGCCATCATCGGTGGCATCTCACTCACCATGCACCTCATACAGAGGCGTCGCCGCATATCGTTGAAACGTCGTGTCATGTCTGGCGAGGTTGATCTCGAGGCCATGGGTATTAAGAGGCTCACCGTCCCGACGACCTTTGTTCAGGGGTTTCCGCTTTTCACTTACAACCAAGACCCAGACGCACCCAGTGGCCCGCCGACTCCCTCTTCTCCGGGTATGCGTGGTACATCTCGTTCTGGAAACCCCTCAAGGAGAACCCACCGACACGACCGGAATGCTCCCAGCGACATCGTATCTCCCAGTGAGCACAGCGTCCGCAGCACACGAAGCGTTCGGAGTAAAAGGTCAAGTATAACAGGGTCCGATACCACCGCCACAAACTTCCAACCGAAATGCCACATTTGTCTCGACCGCTTCGAACATCGCGTCACCATCATCAAAGAACTGCCCTGCGGTCACATCTTCCATCCCGATTGTATAGACGAATTCCTGCTCGAAAATAGCTCACTATGTCCAATGTGCAAGCATTGCATGTTACCCCCCGGCTACTGCCCTCCCATTACCAACGGAATGGTCCGCCGTGAACGGGCCCTGCGGAAATTACGAGGAAGGATAGATTTGGATTACTCGTCCATAGAATCTGGCGAGACCAAACTCAGAGGCTGGGGAAGGAAAATCTTCAGTTCGGGCAGTCATGCGACTTCCCCTGACGTTCCCTTGACTCCCGTCAAGACCAGCAAACAGGGTAGAGATGCCAATGCCAAGAAGACGCCGACGTCTTCCGGACAAACTGTCACAGATACGGAAGCCATCAGAGAAATACCCTCGACAACGCCGTCTGGGACAACGATTATGGACATATCCGAATCCGAAGACGATTCCATCAGAGAGACAACACCAGCGGCGATACCCGCGGCGCCGCAGACTCCGGCGCCGACGACTCCAGCGCCCACAACACGCGCCAAGCGCAAGCCCCAGCCTCGTGCCTTGAGGCTGCTACCTACGGCTACCGAAGGTGTTGAGCTGGTAGTGACACATCCCGCAGGGGGCCACAGTCCATCGTCGTTTGCTCGCGAGCGCATGCGAGAGATTGCGAGCCAGAACGCGCCATTTGACGATCCTGACCTGAAGCGTCCCAAATGTGAGTTGAACATTTCCCCATTTCCTCCCAAGACCTTGATTAAACCCCTGACTAACTATGGTATCCAAGGGCGTCGTGTTGTTTCGAGCGTATTTCCCGGATTCGTGTAGCCTGCGCCTCTTTGATTCTCACTTCTTGATGACACCGTTTTTTTTTTTACTTTAAGGAATAGCATGGCGTCGGCGTTTTTTACTCCATTGGATTTCTCTCTCTGGTTGGCCTTGGTTTCATCATCTTTCTTTTCGGCATCCTTTATGAACTGCTTTCTCAGAGTTCAGTGGGTTCAGGGCGGGTGGAGTTGATGTTGGAAACATACAGGTCCTATTTCACCCCGTACATTTCACATAACGACAACTCCTCCCCAAGGGCTTGACCACAGTTGGGGGAAGGGTTAGGGTGGGCTTTTCTACGACAAGCATGTTTGGCGCGATGATGGCTGCGGCGAAGACATTGCCCGATTCACGATGCAAATGTGCACTCTTCATCTAGACTTCTTCGATAGGAAGAATGGCGCGCGATATATATATAAAGAGGCTCTTGAGTAGCTGCTATCTAGTACGTTGTAATACTGGGGCTCTCTGGGAAGGATTGGGCGTTTTTTGGGGCGGGCGTTTTTTTGTTATTCACGAGGATTTATTCATCCCTGGATGGTTGCTTGGTGGTGGCCACTTTTTACATGAAAAAGTTGCCATATCTGGGGCGGATATGGAAGGGTTTCAATATATACGTAGTGTATTCATTCATATGAGGCCGCGGTGCCTCGTCTTCCCGCTACATCTTATCTGTCTGATGTATTGATTTACTTGTGAACATGATGTAGGCAAGCAAAATGATGCATTATATCCATTGTGTCCATCATTGAATCTTATCCTATGTTGATGAGGCTATTTCAGAGAAAACGCATGGGCATCGAAAAAAGAAATCCAAGCTCTTGACACAAAATATAAAGTAGGACAGACCTCCTTCAGGTATTTTCCGCGGCCATAATCATAAATATGTTTGAGTAATTCTCCATCTCTAATTATACATGGTCAAAAGCATTCTGGTGAGTATACCTCTTTCTCAAAAAGGGAGCAAGCTTCTTCCCTTTTAGATCCTTGATCGAAGGGCCGATATGTATACTCCCATAGTCGAGGCCCTTTGCCGTAGCAATAGGGGTATGCAACATGATTCTGGCATGGCTCCTCAACTCCGTCGTGCTAGCAAGAGGTAGCTTGGGTGCCTCTGTTTGATATAAAACTTGAGCTTCGCGGTTTGCCATGTCCCCTTCTCGAGATGCTTGGAATTCGTATGCGAGATTGAGAGAGGGAGAGAGAGGCAGGAATAATATGGGGTCTATCCAAATGCCCAGCCCTCATGGAAGCCTGTTGACATCTTGGCCATGGCGATATGATTATGCCTCCATCTTTGCATTCTCCTTATCCGTAGTGTCGTCCTTGCTCTCATCGTCCCCCTTCTGCTCTTCAGAATCGGATGTCATGCTGGTGTCGCCATCGCCGCTGGGCTCCTCCTTGACCTTCTTCGCCACGACATCCTCCTCAAGATCGTCTTCTGCTTCGCGCTTTGAGCTGACGCTCTCGGCACCGGGACTCTTCGCCCGCTCTGAACAAGACTGGCTGGTTTCGTCTTGCTGCTCTGCCGCGGAAGATTCGTCTTTTTCGTCGACGTGTTTCCGGCCAACCGCGGCTTCGAGGTCGATGCCCTGCATCTCGACACCATCCTCACCCATGACACTTGTCGTCTCGGACTGAGGACCGGTATCGCCAACGCCGATTTCATCTGGTCCTCTCGCGTGCGGGGCTTCCTCCTCCCCCCCTTCTCCTTCATCATCCATGGGATGGTCATCTGATGCCGAACCTCCGCGCCCACCCTCGAGCAGCATATCGTGGGACTTGGTGAGCTGGCTGACAGGGACGATACCGGCTCTCTGCTCTTGCCTAAGCAGTTCGCCTTGAGTGACGCCCCTAGAGTGCCCCATGGATGGCACACCGTTGATGCTGACAGAAACGGTCTCTATGCTGCCCACCCCGTTGGGACCATCGATTGTCTCCGTACTTTCGCTATGAATCTGTGCTGCTGGCGGCTCGCTGGGGGTGGTCTCTGGCGGTGTGCTTCTTCTGATGAGCCAAGGAATAGGCGTTAGCAGTGCCCCTCCAAGGGCCTCATCCGAACCAACTGCCACTGCTGTGGGGTTACTCCAAGAGACAGCCATGGCAGGGTCGTTGGGTTCATCCCCGTTGAGCTGAATCGAGGACATGTCTGGGATCGGGGGCGGTAGCGGGTATGTGTCCGTTCCTGAAGTCACGGCCGCGACTCTATCCAACGCGTGAAGATAGGACGGCAGAGCCTTGTAATGCGCGCGCGGGTATAGAATGAGCTCGGCGATTCTCTGGATCGTATGCGGCGGGTACGATTTGAAGCTGCCAATGTGGTTCTTGATTTCGTCGACCATGTCTGCTAGCTGTTTGGGCAGCACACCGGGTTCTTGACCCTTCGATGGCGACTGCGAAGGTTGCGACGGTTGCTGCTGAGCAGATGTGGATGGTTCTGCGCCGGCCGCGGATGGCGGCTGCTCGTCTAGGGGCGCATTCTCCTTGTTGGCGTCGTCGGAAAACGGCTCGGCGGGCGATGAGGACGATGAAGAGAGGAGTCGTGTGTCCAAGAAGCGAGAGCGCGGCAGGGGAGGTGGCAGCTTGGGTATGGGGAATTCATTGCGTGCGATCTGGTAGATTGAGGGTTTCCCGTCAGCAATCCCACTCGATTGGCTCATTGTTATGCTTCCTGATGCTTCTGCTGCATGGTAAGCAAACGTACCTTGTCTAACCGCACAAGAATGTCATCGCGCAAGGCCGGCCACGCCTCTCTATGAAGAAGCAATCAGTTAGCAGAAGCGCGATAACAACGGGCTGAAACGGGCTGCAATGAGATGATGCGCCACGTACGAAGCTGGAAGCTCTCCGGCGGCGGTCTTGCTGAGCAAGTCGCTGTCGCTGTCCACTTCCATGGGCAAAAGTCGTGCGTTTCTGGGCACGCGATGCCGGTCTGGTGGTGATGATTTCGAAAGGCGTTGGCGCAGATGCAGGCCGTCGTCTGGCTCGGTACCGCTAGGTACTTAGCTAAGGTTAGATGCAAGTCGGGAGTACGTACCGAGTGTGATCTTTAGTGGGGGTTATGCCTTAAAGCGAGCCTCGGCCATGATCCCTACAAGGGTACCAGACTGCTGGGACTGGGCTTTGATGGTGACCACCGCTGCAGGCATTTAGGTGGCAACTTCACTCTAGACGTGATGCAAATTCTCAAGAGATGCTTCTGCTTAGAATACAGAGTCATATTTCATTCAATGCTAATGCTACTAATTGCAAAGTGACTATTCCCCCCCCAGTCATATGGCTAACACATTCCTGTCCTTGCTAGGGGCGATGAACCCAGATCGTCGCATTTATATCATTCACACCACACAGCCCAGAGTCGGCAGGTAAGTGATATCCCCCGATATCAAATACCGGACACGACAAGCATGCATATAGCCAAGGAACATTCACGTACATGTGTGTTCAAGTCGCATCTCCGAAAGTCACTGGCTTTCTAATCTCACCAGTGGCGCCACTTCTACCCGGCTCAAATCCAGGGATTTCGTCGACATGTTTCTCTGTTTTCGGGTCTTTAAATCCATAGTATTCCACTTTAGTTCTCGCCTTGTGATATGCAAGTGGCGGTTTCATAGTGGTACTGAGGCCAAGGGTATATCCGCTCGCGAGTCTGGGTGCCGCGGATCGTTGCGCTTGTAACGCTTGGTTAAGAACCGAGTTTCATCAATCAAGGCCTCTTGAGTATTTGTCCTTGATTGTGGAATCAACAACAATGTCGGCCTGTAATTTCACGTCCCAATACTGCCGTCTTCTCTGAGGTTAGCTTCAATAGCCGCAGATCTACGTTGTATAGTGGGTTCCTCCATCGCTCTGATACCATCAATAGTTGGTATGCGGTTCTTCACCTTCGCATTTTCCTCTGTCTTGATATCAGAATGCGAAACGGCATCCTCTGCACCAACTTCATTAGGCAGCTTTGGATTACCATACTTTTGGATGAGGGCGTTTGCTCTGTCGTTGAGAACAGCCATCTTTCTCCGGCTGGTTTCCGCATATTCCTTTGCTATATGGGCGTCATCCCAGAGACTTTGAGGCCTTGTAACGGACGTATATATATTTTTGGAGACGGCCTTGACCCCATCCAATGTAGCACGAGCATCCTTAATCATTTGATATGCTTCCGCCATGATAGCCTGTGCTTCTGTCAAGTCTGCTTTCGCTGAGTCGATGACGGCGTTTTTCTCGTTGATAACAGACATTGCCTGATCCATCTCTGTTCTAGCATGTTTGGCCAAGTCGGCAGCTTCTTCTTGAAAGGTCCAGATCTCGAGGGGCGCGAAAGTACGGTCGATTTGATCGCACACGCGATCTCTCTCCTTGTTCCAATCCAGCCCCCCCACGTCGAGAAGATCGGAACTCGTCACTGATCCAAGAAATAGCAAACGAGTGAGGTCCCAAGAGGCGGGACCGTACAAATAAAGGTGTTGGGGGTAGATGTTGTATCTCACCCCGTTGGTGTACATTGCCATGACAGATCGGTAGAGCTGGCTTTTGATGTTTTGTATTTTCCTGTAGGAGAGTCCCAAGAGGCGTACTTCCCTCTCGAAGGGGATCAAGTCGCGGCACGGGTATCGGACGACGTAGGTTTGAGTAACGGGATCGTTGCTGACAAGATGAGGTACGTGGTCCCTGAGCTCGGGTATGCGGCGAAGAATCTTGAGGATGGCGACGTGGTTGCTGAAGGATTCGCCGGCATCGAGGTTGGAGATGACTTGTTCGCGCCAGCGCCGATTCAGGCTTCGATGGACGTCTTTGGGCGCAGCTCCCTTGGAGCGAGCCTTGAGTCTTTTGTGAGAGTTGGTTTTGAGCTCTTGTACGCGACGAGGCACGGCTGACAACGGCGCAGAGGGATGGTCGCTCTCACCGGCCTCGGTCGCTGAAGGCGTCGGCTGATGGCTAGCCATGGCATTAGACGAGGCAGGAAATGATTTCGGACAGGAAGCGCATATGCAAAGTAATCAGAATGCGGTTGAATGATGTCTGGTTGCGATGATCCGGCTTGGGGTTGGCTGTTTGTCCCTTTGTTTGGAGGGAGGAGAGTGGTATGTCATGGGTAGAACTTGACTGCCATTTCGTGGACCGATTCTCTGCAATTGCAAACAGGAGATCGGGGGGGCGGCCGCCGCCTGCGGAAACATCCATTAGAGGTCCACGGGTGCTAGAGGTACTACTCTACCGAGGCGTCCAAACGGCCAAAAAAAAAAACAGAGTGTGCGCCGCATTTCCAGACCAAACCCTATCTACCTAATAAAAGAGCATAATACATCCTCAAGAAAAACCATACGTTGCCACAAAAGAAAAGGATTTGAAAGAAAAATCGAAATTACAGGACGACGGGCCATGGACGCTTTGTAGGTAAGTTTCAAGAAACCACACTGCCGTCATGAGAAGACGGGAGAGAGTGTCCTGTGCACGCTCAATGGCTATACGTCCAAGAAAACCAAAGTTGCCCAATATAGCCTAGCTCCTACTAATGCACCCTCTCTGGACCGATGCCAAGACTCCTGACGACAGCTGATGCGGCTGCCGATTGGTGAGTTCCGGATTCGATGCAGGGATATGATGTTGCCCAAGTTCCCGTATTACCCTATTACCTCGCAGAATTCGTAAATGGGTCTGTAGGTTTTTTTCGCTTAATTATATAAACACAGTTAGCTGATTACTACCCTAGGAAAACAGTGGCCCAAAAGCTGGAGAGACCCATGTACGAATTCTGCGAGGTAATAGGGTAATACGGGAACCCAGCGAAGCCTGGTGGCGGATGATGCTGGAATGGGTCAAGTGACCTCCAGATCGACCTCTGTCTGTCAGCCGTTTTATGAATACTGCTGCGCCCGACCGCCTCGCCTTACCGCCTAACAACCCGCGAATCGAATGTCCGGCAATTACTACCCAAGTAGTATATGCGCTGCGCAGCACCTATTTCATTCCAATAACATGCAATCGAATATAAACAAAAAGATGGAATGCAAATGAATGCGTTTATACAATGATAATATAACCCGAGAAGCATCCCAAACCAAGTTACTATAGGTACTATCCACCTGCCAAAGTGTAACAAATGGCATTGAAACAAATACATTGAACCCTTACACTAGCTTTGCTCCTGCAGCGAAATATGAATAGGCAGCTGTTGAAGCTTCAACGCACGAATCATCATCACAAACATAAACAATGCCCTATAAGGGCTATCCCCCTCCTTACCCTCTTCTCCCCAACCTTTCATGTCAAAGCTCTGTATTTGTATAGCACCCACTTCAACGTCTCTGACTGATGGGGTGTATCTGCTATAACTTTGGGATGACGACGACGCCTGAGACGCTTCAATGACGGGGGAGCTAGGGATCCGATGAGAGGTTACCTGATGAGAGGTTACCTGATGAGAGGTTACCTGATAAGAACCTATCGGATGAGAATTCATCTGATGGGAGCTTGAATCGCTGCCCGACAAGCTGCCGCTCGCGTTCTGAAATCTTCTCGAGGAAGCAACAATAGGGCTGGTTTCGGGGCTAGTCGACGGATGTGGCCGCTTGTCTGAAGGCGAGAGTAAAGGGGGCAGGCCATACTCATATGGGTCTTCATTACGGCCGTTGAGCCCCGACATTGGTGAATCATCACCGTCCTGATCCATCGAATCGAACGAATCCGTCCCTCGCGAATCTAAGCTGGATTCAGGTTGATGCTCCCCGTTTGAACGGAGCCCCCTCTGCTCAGCCTTACGTGGGCTTGCCTCCTGTGCGGCCATGACTTGCAATACCACCAGCTCCTCGTTGGAGAGAATGAAACCGAAGCGCGTGTACAAGTTGAGACAGTATTCTTGCAGCTGGCGCAAGAAATCATGGTGGCACGCCTTGGTATAAGGGACGTTGCCGTTGCCGATGCCGCCCCCTTTTCGGACCAGCTTGGTATCCCCCACTGCAAGTATCCTGCCTTGTGTCGCAACATCTTTGAGAACGGGGAGCGAATCAGCCTTCATGCCGACGTCGAAATCGCCTTGGACCACTATCCAGTCTGGTATGAGCCTCTGCACGCTGGCCTCGGCAGAGACGCTCTCAAAGGCTCCAGGGCCAACGAGGATCGCGATTCGCTCCTCATTGGCCGGGATCGCCTTATCGAGGGCAATGTTGACCCGAGTAATGAGCGTCTGTAGAAATAGAGCCTCAAGTTGCCGCTCGCTATAGACGATACGTGCAAATCTGGGAACTTGGGGCTCCCACTCCACCGCGCATGGTCTTGAGAGAGAGGCTGCGATGGACGGATGCGCGGAAATCCTTTCAACGTCAAACGCTGACCACTTTTCCCGCACATCGGCGAGCGGCGCAAATCGACTGTTGTCTGCATCGCGCGTTTTCTGTGCTTTGCCAGAAATGTTGGCTGGATCGTATCTTCTCTGGACATGTTCAGACATTTTGACCACAACAACATGGCCAAGTTCCAGGGGTCCGAGAGGTGGCCCAAGGAAGTCTTCCACCGTTGTCGCGAAGCCTTCCACCGTTGTCATGTTGAAAAGACACCTGGTTTGAGTATAACATCGATGTCAGAGGCTCAGTGTAAGCAGGTGAGTAGGTAGGTATGCATCTTCAAGAGGGGAAATGCATGGGCGCGGCTGCCATACGCCGAATAGGTCCGATATCAGGCTCTGATCCTACAGCCTGATGGGAGCAGCAAATGAATGCACGCCCAATCCCGTATACAGTATCCTTAATCTACCTACCTACGCGCGCCACGGGGGTTTCTGGTCATTGCTTGGCACTTGTAACATGGATTTTTTTTTTTTCGTATTATAAGGCGCTATAAATCATTTCTGGCCTCTATAATCGTAATAAAGCAAGCAAAAGGCTTATGGGGCCTATGACAAGAGAAATCAACAATGACCGGAAAACGCTTCGGCGCGCGATAGTAGGTACATGGCTATCTTTTAAATATCTCGCAGGTACTACAGCTACATTTCTCCAATATCTGCTACTATAGCTACCTATCTATATACCACCTTTTAAAACAAAGCCTTATAGCGGAGAGATATCAGAGTAGAAGCTTCTTCTTCTACTTAGCATGCAAGATTGGTCGTCTGTCGCTGCAGTGGCCGTTGACGTGGTTGCTTCGGGCTTTGACTTGGGATATTAGATTAGACTATAGTAGTACCTTAATTGGGCAGATCCCCTTCATCAAATTCAGTATTGAAGCGGAACCGTACGTAGACTCAACCCTTCACCAAGACATGCACAGAAAGGCCAGAAGCTTATCAAAATAGTGATTCGTAGAGTCCCCCGCGTCTATTAAGAGCTATATCAAGAGCTGATCGAATACTCAGCCATCATCGCAAATCCATCTATCCCTATAACATCCCCCGAACATTCATTACCACAGTCCCGCTATTACGAGTCTCGTAATGTATCTATCTCGACCGACTCGACTACCCATCCTCAATCGTCATCAAACGACAGCCTCAGAGATCGAATTTAGCCTCCCTGTATAGCCACTTAGCCGGATCAAACACAACCTCAAAGCTCGTCGCATCAAACGCCCCAATCGCGCAGCTCACGTCGTGGAAGCCCTCCAGACCCGTCACCGGCAAATCCTGCTCCGCGTCCGTCTCCTCATGGAGATCCCACCCGTCAGATCGCTGGCCGTTCCTTGTAAAGAAGATGTCGACGCGGGGATGGTGGGTACCCGTCGGTGTGAACGTCATACCAATGCCATAGGTCTCGCCCACGCGGTACTCGTTCGTAAAGTCTTTGCCTCCCCAGCGGTCGTTGATGTACTTGTGACCGTCATCTCCATGGACACCCAGACTGCCGCGATGCCATCCTGGAAGACGGAAGGACGGGTAGGGAAGGGCAGTGAATCCCAACGCCAGGTTGATGGTGCGGCTGTTCTTCCGAATCTTTACCTCATAGTAAATAGTCTTTGGCTGATTCGTAATTGAGGGGTCGTGCTCATTGACCACGTAGAGAGGAGGATAGCCAATGATGCAGCGGTCGGGGCTGTTCTTGGCCGTGCTGCCCTCCCAGTGACCCGGTGCAAGCCATTTCAAGGTGCCACTAAAGCCTGTTGGTTCCATGAGTCGGATGTTGTTGGATTGCAAAGCCTGCTTGCCGGACTGGTCGAGCGTCAGGGACGGCGTGGAGAGCGGATACTGTTGGCACCACTCTTCTCCAGCCTCTGCTTCCGCTTCAGTCGCGTTGTTGGCATATGACGCGTCATGGCCACTGAATAATGGGGGAGGCGGCGGGAACAAGGAGGTATCTGGGACGGCAGTCTGCCAGTCGTGTGCCGCGCTAGATTGGGCAGCATAGGGATCCGATGGAGGCGCAATCCAGTCGCCCTTGGCAGCAGATGGTGGCGGTCCTGGAGGCGGGGCATAGTCTCCCTGCTGATGAGAAGGAGGTGGTCCTGGAGGAGGGGCATAATCGTTATGCTGGTGAGATGGAGGCGGTCCAACAGGAGGAGCGTAGTCATTGTGCTGATGCGAAGGCGGCGGCCCTGGCGGAGGAGCATAATCACCGTGCTGCTGCTGACGCCCTGGAGGCGGCCCAGCCGGCGGCGCATAGTCTTCCTGTTGCCGTTTCCCAGGAGGCGGTCCCGGCGGAGGAGCGAAATCTTCGTGCTGCTGTTGCTGATACGGCTGCTGATATGATGGCTGCGGCTGCTGCTGCTGATACTGCGGCCGGCCCTGGCTCTGGTATCCCGACGGGCCTCCCGCTCCATCCTGCGGCGCGCCATACCGACTCGTCTTCACATCCGGCCTCCCCTCGAGATTCTGCACCGGCCTGGGCGGCGGATCATTGGACCTTTCATTCTGACCGCCAAAACACATTGCTGACGGTTTCGTTTGTATCTGTATCTGTGGGTGTGGGTGTGGGTGTGGGTGTGGGTGCTTCGCTAGAAGTGCGAGAAAGGAGAAAGAAGCAAGTAAGTCGAGCTGCCTTCTCTCACAGCTTTATAGTCGTCTTGTCTCACAAAGAAAAGTGAAGATGGAAGGGCTAAAATGTCACTCCCAGACTTGAATGCAAAGAGGAAAAGGGACGGACTGGACGGCTAAACAAAAGGCGAGAGCGGAGGGCAATTAAAGTCGTCCGTGACGTCTCTTCGCATGTGGCTGTGCTGCTGCTGGTCCCTGCCTTTAGCCCAATTCTGGCAAACCCCGGGGAGGCGCTAGTTCTGCTGCTTAAATAGTGGGTTCGAATTTACACGGAAAACAGCTGGCAACGAATCGAATTATTCTGTATCACGGGTTGCCTCAAACGGCATTTGGAATACTTCACTTGCACAGCCCAGTCGGTGGGTGAACTCATTTTACGCTTTACGCGTCATCAATGAATACGCTTCACGGTGGTAAACTTGAACAAATTGCGCAAAATACGCCATCTATTTCCAAGGCGTGCGTTTGGATGTGCCACAGGGCTGTACTAAGTTAAGATATCAAGGCTACTATATTTCTTGCCAAACTCTTCCCACCCTATTCTCAAAGCCATCTCACCAATGGCTTGCTTCACCTCTCCAAGGTCAAGCACACAAGAGGGGTATCGTGAAGGAGAGGATATCGCCGATAGCCATCGTCATCGGCGCAGCGACTAGCTGCCCCACGAGTTTGCATCGGCCTCGGATGGGTAGAAAAAGGCGACAACGCCAATAATGCAGTAGACTGCACAAAGCAGGGCTCCTTCGAGGTAGTTGCTTCGACCGTCCAAAACAAGAAAGTTGACCATAAAGGTCGACACAAAGAGACACACCGTCTCAAAGAGGGTAAAGTACAATGTCATTTCCTTGTCCATGATCCAGCCCAAGATGACGACCAAGGGCGTGACAAAGATGGCAATCTGAATGGAGCTGCCAATAGCAACACCGATAGCCAGATCCATCTTGTTCTTCATCGCCACAGTCACCGCAGTAACGTGCTCCGCCGCATTGCCCACAATGGGCAGGACGATGAGACCAATAAAGATTTCGCCGACGCTCGACGTGGCGACGACGTCTTCGATGGAACTAATGAGAAACTCAGCGCATGCCGCGACAAGACCGGTGGTGACAAGTAGAAGAATGATGGCAGCCGTCTGGGTGAGGTGTTCTTCGCCTTCTTCCCCTTCGGCGCCGTCTGCTGTCAAGGCGGTCAAGGGCACTTGGGCTGGCAACATGGCGCCGGGAGGTCGAATTTGATGGTTGAGCCTATCGGGAAGGGAGTTGGTGCGTCGAATGCCGTAACGAACGCGGGGAACAGGGCCCCCGACGGCCAGGACATCATCCTCGGGTTTCTGGACAAAGACGGCGGGTGCCAGGTTCTTGACAGACATGACACGTAGAGCGGGGAATGGCCGCTTAGACGCCTCGTTGCCACTGTCCGCAACTGGATCGTTGGGGATAGCAAAGTCGACACGGCGAGGTTCTCCTTCTCCGCGCGGATTCTGCAGATTCTGTTCCGGTTGTTCCGTGATTGCCTGCTGAGCATCGCCCTCCGCATCACGATGGCGGTGGTGACGACGGTGCTTCTTGTACTTCTTGCGCATGTGTCGAACACTAGGCCGTCTGTGCTTGTGAGACCTCTCTTCGTCCTCAACAGCCTCCTCGTTTGTCTCGTTGGATCCAAGTCTGGGGAACTGTGGACGGGAAGAAGAAGTTTCTGAAGACTCTTCTTGGGGACTAGTAGTTGCGGTGCCAAAAGATGAAGTCCTAGTGGGCTGCAAATCGCTAGTTTCCACAGAGGCAACAGACGACTTTCTTCTGCGTCCATGGCGAAGAACCTTCCTCATGGCACGGCGAACTGTATCCCGAGAGTGACTGGAGTCGTCCGAATCCGAGCTATCAGACGAGCTGGAGTCTGAGCTTGAAGAATCCAGCCAAGCTGCAGCGGGGCCCGGAACGGACTCGGCATCGACGATATTCTGAGGAGTCGACTCATATAGATATGCGTGCGATTTCAGCTGGAATAGGAGATAGATGATGTAGACTAGTAACAGAATCTGGCGTTTGTTAGAGACTGACGGAAGCAGTGTGTGAATTAGGGAATCCAACTTACAACGCTGGTGCCGCGGCTAATCTTGAGCGATTGGCGGTCGGCCAGGTCTGGATCAGAAAAGGAGGCGTGGAAAGCCGTCTAAGAGCAAGTTAGCAAGAGCTCAAAGAGAGAAAACACTAGTATTTTGTGCGAAAAAGGGAACGTACAGGCAAGACCAGACTGATGACGCTCAAACTGAGAAGACAGGCACTCATCTGAGTAACAGTGCTGTTGTAAACCTGTTCTCGGAAGCGTAGTCCACCAAGGAAGAAACCCATGCCCAAAATGAGCAGCAGGTTGGCCAGGATGGAACCCAGGAGGGACGCTTGGACAATACGGATTTCGTTCTTGACCAGGGCAATGATGAAGATGATTAATTCCACGGCGTTGCCAAACGTCACATTAAGCAAGGCGCCAAGAGCGTCGCCCATCTTAAGGGCCACGGACTCGGTCGCGAAGCTGAGAAGGCCGGCGAGGGGGATCACGGCAATACAGTTCATGGCAAAGATGATGCCACTATTAATGCCATTGATGTTGGCGAGAATGATGCCGAGCGGCACAAACACCAGCAGGACATTGAACCAGCTGTGGGTGAGGACCAACCAGAAGGATCTACGAAATTCTTCGACAAAGGTACGCTTTTTCTTTTCGTCACCATTGTCGTTGTCATTCTCGAAACTAGCCGTCTCGGGGGTGGTGGAGGCGTTTGCTTCTGCTTCCTTGGTCCCTAGGATAGACCCCTGCCTCTCATCCTGCGAGGATGGCGCTGACAAGCGCTTCTTGGCGATTGTCGGCTTGAGGAAGTCGACGTCTGGGATTTTGTTGACGATGGGAGGCGCATCAGGGTTGAGGGGAGACACGGCGACGCCATTGCGGCTGTGGGAGGTCTGGTTGCTTGGATTGGATGTTGCTGCGGTGGTGGCAGTTGCGGCGACGGGCGCGTTCAAGGGCGGCAGGTCGCGAAGCTCAGTATCCGGCCGGTCGGAGAGTCCATAAGCTACGGGCTGTACATCAGAGCCTTTGGTAGCTATATCGGGGTCGGATGAGGCTTTCTTCATCGAACAGGTATTGAGTTTCAGCGGGGCAGACAAGTGCAAACAAGCAAGCAGAAATCGTTGATCGCTTGAAGAGAGAGAAAAGGGAGAGAAGCCCAAGAATGAAATGGGAAGGGGAGTGTAAATCCCCCGAGAAGAGAGGAGGGAAGCAGGATCCCTTTTAAGCTGGAAAGAGGCGGGCTGTGACTGAAGTGTGAGATAAACGGGGAATGTGGATGACGCTGTGCGGACGTGTGGACAGGGGGGGAAGAGGCGCCACGATACCGGATTCCCCCAGTTGCAGCTAAAATGGACGGCTAACACGTCCACTATTCCAGTGCCTGTACTAGCCTAATCACGGCCTAACCACCGGCTTTTGGCCACCAAGTCGCTGGACTGTTTGCGCCACTCGACACCAGACAACAATCAATGGCTGAGGTACGTGTAGCACCAACTCGAGGTTCTATTAACCAAGGTCCAGTGCCACTTTGTGCTGCTACTGCTACTACCACCACCACCACCACCACCACCAACACCAACAGCTGTCCTCAGCGTCATCTACCAAGCCACTGCCAACATCCTCATACGTAGCCGTGGACGTCAATACCAGCAACAAACGCGCCACACGGTCCCTATCTTGGTTTTTAAGCTTGGTGGAGATGGCAAGGCGGTGGGCTGGCCAAGTTCCGCAGCAGCGCCCAATCAATGCCCGTCCTCCAGCGCTGGAGCTACGAGTAGTACCTACATCATAGAAAGGGCCGTCATGCGCCAACAGCAAACCAGCAGGCGTTGCAAGCTAGCATCCAATGAATTGATGATACTACAATCAATACACACCGCGCTGCAATCGAAACAGTTACTCGATATGGCTCCAATTGATGCTCGCATAGCGTCATGTTTGTGCGAGTACGAAGCTGCCGTAACACACAGTAGCTACTAAGACAAAGAAAAAAAGAAAGAAGAAAAAATCTTGATCCCTTGCACAACGAAGCCGATTCCCGAGACAAGACCTGCCCGCGACAGGGGGGGGCCAGACAAAGGCGGTCCTGAATGTCTACAGATACGTACACCACCAAACATACCATCTACAAGTGCAAACACATCCATTTGATAGATCGTTATTCTGCACCAAATGTCCGTCTAACAAAGACAGGCAAACTCTGCAAATTACCCCTATGCAAACCACCCAAAACAGTCCCATCTTTCCGAATCTTTTGGAATCTTCCAATCGCCAAGACCTACACGCTCCGACTACTGTATCCCCATGTCAGCCCATCCCCACACAAAGAAAAGGTCGTTCAAGCTTACTCGGCTCGAGTAGCACGAGTAGGTACGGTACAGTAGCATCACAACAAAGCAGACCCACGCGCCAGCAAACGTTCTCCCAGTTCCCCCTGAATTATCAAGAAAAAAAAACCAATCCGTTGATAGCATTGCATGTATCCCCCCTAGCAGGAGCCCATGGTTTGCTCAGCCCTTGGGACCTATCGTTCAAACAAGGTTACGCGTCAGGCAGTCCCGGGAAATAAATCTCCGTCATCCCACGCTTCCCTCGCACTCCAAAAGAATAATGCGAAGTCGCCGCCTCGGAACACGGAACACGGAACCCATCAATGTACCTACCTAGTAGGTACCTACACAAATACAACACACGTCTATCCCCCAAAGCAGGCAATTCCATGCGAGCCACAAAACGAGACCGCCGGCAATAAACCGCGACCGCCTTTCCCCCCTGTCACATCCACCTACCTAATCTAGTCTCACCAGCTTCGCCACAACAAACTCGTCGCGCATATCCTCCAATCAGCGCAAGTCTTGGCATTCGCTTCAGCCACAACTTACGTCCGTCATGATTCCCTCAAACGTTCAGCAAAAGATGAATTATGACGTTTTCCACTTTTAGGCCTCCCGTCCCGTGCTCCCACTCGGGTGAATCTGAAATCGCCGTGTGTCCCTTCAACTTATTCACATCTTTTGATTTGATTTTGATAGGGTCCTTCGACCACCCGATGACGTTATCTTGATAGGACGCGACACGAGAGTAAAAAAAACACTGTGAAACAAAACGGCGAGGCTGATGATCTCATTCAATGCGGAATGCAATGCAGTCTCGCGCCCCTCATTCTCGGTGAGTGCAGCAGTGAAACACACGACTCGGCATCTCTGATCCGTCGAATGCATCGAACCATGTATAGCAAAAAAAGTCAGACATGTATTAAACAAGATATAGAGTAGTGCAAAGCCAAAAGAATAGTATTACAATTGCGTAAAAAATGCATCACAGCAAACTCCAGCCAATACAACAAAAAGCCAATACACAACGGGGGATAATGGAGAGAATCTATAAACTTCTTACAAAATGGCCATCACGTAGGTAGGTAAGGTAGCACGGAAGCAGAAACAAGCAAAGCAAAAACTTCATCTCGCGCGCGAAAAAAAATTCCTCATATTCTTTCTCTCTCTCTGCTCCCCTTCGCAAAAGAAAACACATCTCTTTCCACCTAAATGCGCACGCAGCCTTGTCATAAATGGACTCCGCTCAATGTCCTGCCAAAATGCCCAACACAAAAGAAAGGAAAAAACAGAAAAACAGAGAAAAAGGTACAAATACACAACACTTCAGGTATACCGAACAACAATCCCAACACACTGGATCAGCTTTCTACCAGTTTTGAAAGAAAAGAGAATAAGAAAAAAGGAGAAATAATGTACCCCGGTCTTTCTGATACCACATCACGAAATCCCACTCCCAGATCTAGTCGAGGCGTCTGTGTGTATTTGCTTCATAACAGCCACCACATGAGCGCAATATACGATTTGCAAGATCATGCTAGACGAAATACAATACAAAGGAAAGACGAGAAAAGAAGAAGAACAAATTTTTGCCAAATAAAGGCATGCCATGGCTCCCCCATCCAGCGCAGCAGTAGTAGGCCGTAAAAGGCGCGGAAAACTACTTTGACCAGTGTTGGTAAAACGGGAGTTATTAAATAGGCTGAATGATATCTGCTTTGCTTTGCGCGCTTTGATGATTACAACTTGGTGTTGGCAAAATACGGCGATGCCTCCGGTATGGAAATGAAAAAATAAAGATAATGACACGGCCACCAAATCGTGTCCTGTCGAATCCATGGAGCCGGAGCTACCAGAAAATGCCGAGATATCGAACCTTCTGATTTGCTCCAGCGCGAATTCGTGAATTCTTTTCGCCTTTTTGTTTCTCAGGCCATCCGTTATCGCTCATCTCCGCCCCGGGCTTTGCCTCGTCTCCTGAAAAAGTCCATGACACGCTTAGCAGCGCCACTGCTTCCCTCGTGGCCACGATAGTCTCCCTGGTCGTAGGCATCCGTGAATCGCTTGTGGCTCTTCTGCAGCACTCCTCTGCCAGTACCAATTGCTCGCCCGTCAAAGCCCTCGGACTGAGTATATCCGTACTGGTACGGTCCCTGCCGAGCTCCCGCGGGGGGCTGGCGCATGTCGACCGAAGTCTCGGAAGAACTGTTGAGATGCGTGCCCTGTTGCAGATATTGAGGGATCGCATTTGGCCGCCTGTCCGCAGGGGCCAGGTTGTGATTCTGGTTCTGGATAGGCGGGGTAGACACGGCCGCATCGGGTTGCTGGGCATCGTAGGCGTTGTCGAAGAAAGGTGTGCTGCCTCCGTGGGATGTGACGATTCGTCCTAGGTCAGCAGTGCGAGGGTTTTGGATGGGCAGGTCTTGCTCGGAAGGATGGGCGCTTCCATAATCCTTAGAAGCACCAAGGGACTTGAGAGAGAAGGAAGCGGGAAGAAGCGAAAAGCGCCGACGCTCCTTCTTGTCGATGGAGTCCTGGGAGCCGTTGATGCTGCCGCTCGCCTTCTTTCCAAGGCCAAGAGTAAAGGAGCGACGAGATGCCTTGGAATCGATCGAAGGTCGCGAGCGAGGCTCGTCTCCCGCAGCCATGCCCGTATTGGCCATGCTGATGGGGGGATACTTCTTGGCCTTTTCCGAGGCCTGTTCCGTCTTCTTTCCCTTGCGCCCAAACATCGATCCGCTGCGGCCCAAAAGCTTGGAGCCGATTTCTCCTATCGTGTTGGACCTCTTGTGTCCCTTTCCATCACTGCTCTTAGGCTCATGAAAGCCTGACATCCGCGCAAACTTGGGGGGAACGTTGGTGCTGGTTCGCCCTAGAGCTTCATCCTCGTTGGCATTGGAAGGCTGCTGAATACGGCCTTGGACGTTGGTGTCTGCGATGGTAGGGGGAACAGGTTGGCCATAATTGCCTCCAGACTGCAAACCAAGAGAAGTGGCAGACTGCATAGAGTTGCCAGTACGGGGACGAGCGGTCGCCACGGGAACACCAATGGCATAGTTGTTGTCGGTAGCCGCGCGAACGTCCCGCACAGGGCGCGTTGGTTGAGGAATTCCGCTCGTCTGCGCCGTAGCTGGCCCCCTCTTTGACTGTGGTCGTCTGTCGTCCAGCGACAAATCTTCTTGGGCTGTCTCGTAGTGGTGTCGAGAAGTTGGCGGAGCCTGGTGCCTGGACATTTCTTCGGAGCCGCCGCGTTGCGTCTGGGTGACGGGCGCAACGTATTCGACCTGGACGGTACGGCGCTTGGCGTCCTTGGATGTGCGCTGGGTAGTTTCGGGAGGGGAGTCGATCTTGCCGTGTGTCTTTGCCAGACCACCAACGACGGCGGACTGGGGAGACTTTTGCTTTGGCGCTTCGCGAACAGAGGCGCTCCTGGTAACCATGGGAGCCTCAGCATAGTCGGAGCCCGTGGCGCTGACGCTTTGGACTTCGGATGGCGAAGTGGTCGAGCTTGTGATGAACTCAACAACGTGAGCATACTCGCTCAGCCAGCTGTGACGGGCCACCTCGAACAAATCAGCTCGCTTTCTCGGGTTCGGTACGAGAATTCGCCTCAGGAGATCTCGAGCATGAGGTGTCACGTATTCGGGGAATGTCAGCGGCGTCGAGACAATGTACTTGTACAGAAGGTTGATATTATCGCCTTCTGGGTTAGCAGGATCGTCGTCGAAGGGCAGATAGCCAGCAAGCATGGCATACTATATGTTTCCAGACTCATTAGCGACCTGAGACGAGAGAGGGGAAAAGCATTAGAAATTGAGCCTTTGATCACTTACCAAGATGACACCGCAGCTCCACACATCAACTTTTCTTCCGGTATACAGCGAATCGCTCACCACAAGCTCGGGCGCAGCATAGCAAGGGCTTCCACAGCTCGTCTGCATCAAATCGCCCTTGCGCATGCCGTTGGACTTCACCTTGTCGATACCCAGCCTCTTGACATATTCACGGTCCGACAGATTGAGCTCTTCCTCCTCAGTCAACTCATCGTGGGGGTCAAATGTGTTGGCAAAGCCAAAGTCAGTGATGATGATGTTTCGGTTGCGATCCAGGAGCAAGTTTTCCAGCTTGAGGTCACGATGGACGATGCCCTTCTTGTGGAGGTAGCCTACTCCGGAGACCAACTGGGAGAAGAGACGGCGCGCTGAGTTGTCTTTCAAATAACGATGGTTCAAGATGTAATCAAAGAGCTCGCCTCCAGATGCATACTCGAGAATAATGCCAATGTATCTATCGGTCTCAACCATGTCTATCAATCGCACAATGTTGGGGTGGTGAATGCCGCGGAGAATGGTGACTTCGCGCTTAATCTTGGCCAACCGCGACGGGTTGTGGCCAACGGTATCTCGTTTGATAAGTTTGATGGCAACCTGTATATCTCATTAGCGTTGCACAGCTTTCCCAAAGGGCGTCCCCGCCAGGTACTGCGGAGGATGGGGGGGCAAGCAAAACTCACCTGCACGTTGCTATCCTGCTTCCATCCCAGCTTTACCTTGCCAAACTCACCCTCACCAATGGTATTTCCCAGGATGAAGTCGCCAAACTTGGTGGTTGCCTTGTTGTTGCGACTATGGTCGTGTCGGCTTCGACCACCTCGTCGCTGCTCCTCGGAGCCTGCATTCATGGATACAACGGGGGGAGGCGCCGCTGGATCGTCGTCGTGGTGGGATGAGTTGTGGTAGGCAGCGCTTCGGCCGTTTGCCTCTTCGCCGTTGGAAATGACCCGGTTGAGGCTTTCGCTGGCCTCACGCGAGGGCTTGGAGTTTGTTGCCGTCTGATGAGTGCGGATGGGGATGGGGATGGAGGAGTGAGCTTCGGCGGCGTGGCTCGCCCGAGTGCTGGCGGGCTGGGCTGAGGCCGAATCCTGCGGCATGTGGTAACTCTGAGCCCTCTTGCTCCTGGCCTGGTCGGCGGCGCCGTTTGTGTCACCGCGAGAGGCGATCCGCGAGCCATCAGGCTGGGCACGGCGCGGTGAATTGTTCATCTTGTCGCTCGAGTGGGCGGGATTGCTGGACGAGGTTCGTGGAGGGGCGACGGGCGCAGTCGACAGGCGGTCAGCCCTCGAGTGCTGGTCGGCCGCACGAGTCGCGCTGGTGGGAATGCGGGAGTTTACAGGAGCGCTGGTGTCGGATGCAACGGCGGCGCCTGGGCCGCTGTTCTTGCGAGAGGGAGGACGCCTTGACGATGGTGGTGTTGATGCGCCCTGGGCATTGTGGATTTCCCGATTGGGGGAAGAGTGCGTCTGCGTGTACTGGCGGTTGGAGGTTGGCAGAGAAGACGACAACGCGGTTGGCTGGTGAGGAGGGGCCGTTTGGAGAGCAGCCGACGACATCCTTCCGCGTTGCTACGCGTGATGGCCGGCCCACTAGGGGTCAGTTTGACGGATCACTGCGGAGAACGGCGAGAGCAGCTGCGAGAGAGAGACGCCGGCGTTGCTTTCGTTGTGAGGCCGTAGTCGATGTTTTTTTGATTTGAATCCGAGAGCCGGGCAGCGGATGAAATGAAGCCCGTGTATGTTATAACGATTGGAGATGACCCGATGTACAATCTTGAACTCGCTCGTCAGTCAAGCAAAGAGGAAAAAAGGATGGTCCAGCGGCACTACGCAGCGGACGCTTGAGCCTCAGCAGCAGTAGCGGCTGGATGGTGTTGAATTAGAGAGGAGGATCGGAGAGTGAAAACGGGTCAAGAGCCAGACGGCGGCTACTAATCCTCCGTGCTAGAGAAAATAAGGGCGGGCCAGAGAAATTGAGGACAAAGACAGAACGAGGGAAGCGCGTGTTGTAAGCGTGAGGTGCGCCCAAGGAAGCAATTGCAACAGGCGCTACTATTTCATGGCCCGTTTTCGACGACGAAGACGAAGACAAAGACGACTTGGGGGTTTCTTTTTTTTTCCCTTCTTCTGGCGGTTGTTTCACAGACGAACGTCGTGGTCCAGCAGATGGCAGAAAAGCGAGTCCCCTGAGTGGGCAGGCCGTTCGGACGCGCGCAGGGCCAAGGGGGGAGCTGACAGGGTTGTGCAGCGTAGTGTAGCAGTAGGGCAGGATGAGCTCGGATTGGGTGCCTGTTTGGTCCTTGAATGTCCCCCGTCTGCGGCCCCGATGGACGGAGCTGGAGAGATTGATCAAGGCGAAGATTGCAGGTGATGTTTTGGAGTCGTGAGTTGTGGTTGAGCGCTGCGCTGTGCTGTACTGTACTGTAGCTTTTAGCGATTGAGGCCCGGGGCTGACCTGAGCTGAGCTGACCCGAGCTGATGGGCAATCTGACGAGGCTCGTTGCCACTGGCAGCTACCAAATTACAGCACCTGTACTGTGCTCGTAGAGTTTCGGAGGTACAGCAAGTACAGGTACGGCTTCAGTTTGATGCTCATTTGATGTCAACCTGATCAATGTCAATGCCGAGATGAGGCAGGCATAGCATTACAAAGAGCAGTCCAAGCAATGTCCAATTGAATCATATAACTCTAGGTAATCTTGGAATCACTCTCACCGCGAAAATAAACAAACCTATCATAATAGTACCTACCAAGGTAAACAAAACTCCAGCCGGACCAGCCATGCAGCAGCAGCAGCAGCACGCACGTACACACCCTCGACGAGCACAGCCAATCTTGCGGTTGTGCCACAAAAGTAAGACCACCCGCGCGCGCACCGGACTATTGCTATTACTAGGTACGAGTATTATTTACAGTACCGTCCACTGCGCTTCATCAAGGCCGCACAAGGAGATTGGAGGCGGCTCAGCAAAGGGCGGCCGAAGCTGGAGCTGTCAAACCCGCGAGGCCAAGGGCTCAAGGACCAGCTTGGCGAAATTGATGGCCCAGCACGAGATTGAGACGTGGGCCTTTGTTCCCGTTTGCCCTGTACCCGGTACATCTGAGCAGGTCAATGCCTCCCCCGTCCTCGACGCCTCTGTTCGACCGACGCCTTTTCCCATCCCGCCGTCCGTCCCGAAGTGAAGCGCACACAATCGTGGTCGAGATACCTGCCGCCGCACACGTCTGGCCGTGCCGGTCGAGGTATCTGGCCCAAGCCGAAACGCGCTAGGTTAGGTAGATTTCAGGGGTGTCCCACGTCGTTCCTGCATGCATGTACTAGTACAAAGTACAGATTACAAGCAGCATGCATGATTGACTGGCTGGGCGGGAGCGTCACGATGCGGATGCTTGAGATGGAACCTCGCCCAAATTAGCTCTCAAGCAGCAGCCGCGAACCCTGCCCGGCATTGAAGGGGAGAGAGAGGGAAAAAAGGGAAGGCTGGGTCGCTGTATGTAACGGTGTTGTTTTTACGTATCAATTGTGAGCTGGTTTGTTTGGTGCCGTACAGAGAACAAAGAAAAGTACCTATATCGATGCTGATGAGGCAAATAACAACAACAAACCCCTTGTCTCTTTGTTTACATGCTTTGATGCAAGAAGCAAGCAAGCAGCATACACACTTCTCCAGCATCAATTGAGAACTGATAGACACAGCAGACACACAGACGGGACCTGTTTCGCCCCCCCAATAGTCAGTCAGCATTGCCAAACCACGACATCATCATCATCGTCACCACTACGAGTATTTCCTGCTCATCCCGTCCGTCCCTTGCTTACTACCTACTTAGACTACCACTATTAGGTAGGTAATAGCAACTTGTACTGTACGAGTACGGGCTCCCCAGACGAGGCTGGATACTACTTGTATTCCAGTTCCAATTTTCCTTCGGTGACGCCGCAAACCACCTCAACCGGTTGGCCTCGACGCAAGGGGCCCCCGTAGCGCAGCCGTGGGATCCATGCAGCCCTTTTCCCGCATAGTACTAGGTAGCTCGTAACATATCTCATACATGTTACTTGCACATGCACGACTACGAGTACACTAACAAACAATCAAACAAACAAACAAACAACAAAATAAACAAAGGCGAAATGTCGCTTGCACTTTGCCATTGAGCGTCAATAAGGAACAAAGAGATGAAAGGAGGCCAAAAGATGGGCGAACCCTTAGCCCGCGGCTTGTACCGCAATATTACTCGCAACACGCTCATCTACGAGCACACAGACGGAGACGGGATCTTGAATCACGTTGTTCCCTCTCGCGCTCTCTCTCCCTCGCTTCCTTTGCAACCCCGGCAAAGCCTGCGAAGAGTGAAATGCGGGCGGCTAGTATGAAGCACCACTAATCTCGATCCCGGCTGTGAGATTGCGATGCTGCGCGCTTTTGACCCCCATGCCGAAATCATCGTTCTTGCAACCAATCTCGCCACGCAAAATCATATGATTTGCTTTTTGTTATTTTATTTATTTTCCCGCCCGAGGCGGTCGTTGCTGCGGTCGGTTTTTTTTTTTTTTGGTGAATTCGGTCTATCGGGTTTTCAAATTTGCCTACATGATGTCGATTTCCCAATTGTATGAGCATTGATAGATGTGGACATTAGTAGCCTGTCTCGTTAAGATGAACTATACGGAGCAATTCCAAAAAGCTCATTCGCAAAACAGACAGACACTAACACGCAGCAATTGCCCAATATCGGCTCGCCATCACAAATCAACAACTGAAAAGAAAACATGACAAACCTTACATTGTCTCAGCCCGCCACTACCAGCATCAACAGAGACCCTGACCCCATCTCGTGTGACCTGCATCACGTCCAATCCCCCCATCATTACGCTTTCCGTACCTGCATGACCGATGCTACCCTGTTGATTTCTTGGTGTTTTACATGCGGCTACCCTATTTGCCTATCGATTCGAAGCATTGAAAACCTTATTACACCTTTTACCTACTCCATCTGTCCAAGTTGGTGTCACCAGAAATAAACTATCATCATCCAATTCATCGTTTTGCCCTTTCCAGTCCGGAGCCACAGCATACGAGCCCCAAATGTCCCGCTTTCACCCCCTTTGCGAAAGCCGCACCCGAGACAAAACCTCATCCCGTCGTGAAACCTCCCCAATTTCCACATGCTCTCTCTTCTCGTAAAACAATGTTTCGTTGCAATAATGCAGCATGAAACACACACACACGCACACACACACACTTTTCTTCCGTGCTTTTTTTTTTTTTTTTGCCCTTCTCCTGTTCGATGCAACGCTAACAAAAGGACTCGTGCTGCACGTAAAGGATCCCGTAGATCCACCGCATTGTTTGTGGCGCGCCTGTCGTTCAAATCGCATTGAGGCCGGAAATGAGCGGCTTGGGCTTGGTTCGAGTTAAAATAGCTTCATCTTAGCCCGCAAGCGGCCCATCTTTTCCTTTGCAATGGATTACGGAACAGAGGCCGAATGCACAGCGGCGCCAGTTCGGTGAGCTGGAGGCATTGGCAAATAGCAACTACCTAAGTACCAGATACTACGGTGCAGGTCAGTCACGGCGAGTGGTGGCACTCATCCAAGTACGGTTTCCGCAGCTGGGATGGTGGATGACCCATGATATTAAATCTTCGATTAGCATCTGTGCATCCAAATGAGATCGCCTGACTACATTAGATACCAAGGTAGATATACCCGTCCATCTATTTAGCGCGCCAAGTTTGCCAACCCGCCCTCCAACTGGTGTCTTGCATGGAAAGCCTATTGCTTCATCAAGGGCGTTGCCGCCCAATCAGGGCATTGTCAGATCCTTGGTCTATTCCCAATGGAGACAATAACAATGCTTTTGTCTTCTTTCCAAGGGATGTTTCCTCCGTGGTGTCTTGGATTCCTCCCGGTACGTTCATAGAAGCGCCTAGGGGTGAACAGATGCTCCGTCGGCAGCGAGAGCGTTGCATCCCGTTCCTAAAACACACTGGCAAACGACATAGTATGTGCATGTCATTGTGAAAGATTCCACTGGTAACCACATCAGTCATCGTTGTTCCATATTTTTTTCCTAAATTTTACCCCCCTTCATGAGGATTTTACAGCTTAATCGATATGTCGTAGATATCTAGCAATACCGCAACCCCTGTGACGGTTGCCGTGTAAGCCAAGAGAACTCCAATGGCCACAACCGGTGTCGCATCCAGTGTTGGGATAGTCATATTGACCAGACCCGTCAGCAAGTTGGCAATGAGAAACACTGCCAGGCCGTTGCGATTATACGCCTTCAACACAAAGCTCGTGGACGCTTCATACGCCTCCTTCTCGGATCGCGCGTCCGCGGCGTTGTAAAATGCGGGGAAGAAGATGGTATCAATGGCACAAAAGGCGAGAATCTGCCAGCAGTTGAACGCCGCCACCCAGAGAACATAGGGCAGGTTGGCCAGCCGGCGCGAGACGGTCAACCCAAGCCCAAAGTTGTAGCTGGTAACAATGGTGTACAGCACGGTCCAGATTCCGGCCCAGACGGCTATCGTCATGAGAAGAGTATTCCTTTGCATGCCCGCGGTCGAATTGCTGCTTGACGTGATGTTCCGGGGAATGATGAATTTGCCGAGATCTTGTCCGGCAAGAAAGATGGCAAGATAACCGATGAAGCTAAAGATGCCCTCCCGGTTCATGGAGATGAGATCGACTCTTGGGGCTGTAAGGACAAATCCCTTGAGAGCCGTATTCTCGAGCAGAGCCTGGTATGTCCCCACCAGAAGCAGAGCGAGTGCGGCGTGCGAGGGGATAATATCAAAGATGGCCTGGAAAATGGCCACAAATGGGGGCAAAAACCCAAGGGTGAAGAAGAAGTTCCAATGGACGCCATATTCCGAAACATGCTCGGCATACTCGAGCCCTTTGACGCTGAGAAGGCGAATGAAGCCGAGAACCAGGAGTGGGATGGAATGACGTATCGACTGAAGTAGGCGGGTGGCCAGCGGGACTCGGCGACCCGAGGCTCGCTCTTTGAGAACCGGACGAGCCGCAACAATGCCGGCGGAGAAGACAAAGGAGCCAACGCCCATATCCATGAGGGACGTGCCCCAGGTTTCCACCTTGGCAAACCGCCGCGGGAAGAGCCGGAAATCCACGGCAAGAATGGCAACGACGGTGGTGATCATCATGTAGCCGCGATACGTCGTGAGAAAGGGCTTGATGCTAAGAGCCGGAAGAGGCCCTGCGGCAACCTTGGACTGGGCATTTGGCGGAAGCCTGGGCTTCTTCTTTGAACCCGCGGCGGATGAAGGCAGAAGCCATATCAAAAAGGCCGGCGCCAGGAGAAGCAGATTCAACAAGACGGGCGAGTCGGAGTAAAGGGTAGTGGCCAGCAGGAAAGTGCCGACGGTGAGTGAGAAGTCGACGACAAACCCAAGAACCGAGTACGGCTTGAAGAATGACTGCCGAGCCTGCAGTACAGACCACAGAAGAACGGCTGCCTAAGCATCCGAGGTTAGCATCTACAAGTCTTAAATCATTGGAATGAAGCCAGCGCAAAGCAAAGCAGATGATGCCGAAACTTACGGGCGCGACGAGCGTCACATAGCCGATCTCCGAGACGGAGCCTCCCGTCAAATTGGACACGAAGTCCTCTTTGCGCTGCTTGTAGCTCGCCGCATTAGACATTACGACGTATTTTTGTTTTTTTTTTTGCTTCTGAAAAAACAACAACCTATCGCATGATAGCTGGATGACGATGACGATGAAATGAAAAGCAAAACCCAGAGATGCTGGCCTCCAAGCAGCCCGAGCGTTTTGACTCTTGCTCCTTTGATGTCTTTTTTGTTGTGCTGTCAAGCTGGCCGGTGGTGATGGCCAATCAGTTTGCGCTTCGTGGACAGTTGGCACCCATAACGGGCCATCACGTGCGCGACACCATCAGTCATCCTATCAAAGGCCGGCCAGAGGAATGACGATGCTTCCATTCTTTCGACAAACCAACAATGAGACACTATGAAACCAAAAAAAAAAAAAAAAAAAAAAAAAAAAAAAAAAAAAAAAAAAAAAAAAAAAAAAAAAAAAAAAAAAAAACAATTAGAAAAGAAACAAAGAGTGACATTGAAAACTTTTTTTTCATACTCTAGAACTTGCTAAAAGGAATGACATTGTTTCTCCTTTCTTTGTTCTCGGTGGCATAGCGCGGTGACTTGCTGACCCGTGCGTCTTTTTGTCACAAGGAAGCGTCACCAACGATGGGAATCAAAGCTCAGCCGCCACGTCAGTTCCTTTGGCCTTTGTGATGTAGAGGAAAAGAAAGGAAAACAACAGAATCCGTGCATAAAGGGGAATGCGGGTTGATTATTGCCGTTGGCCCAGACGTGGCGTAATCAAAACAAATCGCGTTGTTGTTGCATCGTCAAAGCTTGATGATATGTATCTGATGAACAATCAGTAAAAGGGGCTGGGCCATTGTGATATAACTAGAAAGATATCCCGAAATATCACTCGCATTATAGTCCATGCTTCATTGCTATTTCTGGACTCAAACATTCAGCACAGATTTGTTCAACACTGAAACGTCTACTCGCCTTCATCATGTCCTTCTCAAGAAACCGCCGTCCGCGTCGCCCCGTCATCGAACCCATCCAAACGGGGCACGCAAATCTCGTGTACAGATCCCAAATATTCTCTAGCCGGAGACTCAGCCCTTTGTCGGGCGTCGTCTCAACAGAGGTCGCTTCTCTCGACTCGGTCGTGTCCGGTGGTTGCCGCACGAGGAGGGAGATGCGGTTCGTGGAGAAGCAAGCTTTACACAGGCTGCATATACCAGGGACCGCACCTAATGTGACGAGACAGGCAAATGTAGGCTTTCATCCTGCTTACTTTGGGCCATACGTTCGGCGGCCATCCATTGCCGTCGAGCCGCCTTCTTCTGCAAGGAGTCATCATCACATTCCCGCAAGTCGAGGTGACACCTCTTTGCCTTGTTCGCCTACTACTCTTCGCATGGCGCTTTCTGTCACTCTGTCAGCCAACTACACGCCGACATCTCCCTCTTGTGAATCCGATATTCGACGGAGGCATCTTGCGGATATTCAACGAGCACGCCTAGAACTCTGGCGGCAAGGAACCCAAAAATTCGGCCGCCTCGAAGATGCATACGTGTTTGTCAGGCCGCTACCACTCGGAAGATACCATGGCAACATCAGATCGCCGTCGATAGATCCAGTCTCGCCATGCACTGTGTCTCCTTCTTCGCCATTGCCATCTCCTACCTTGCCATCTCCAGCTTCGACACTGTCGAGACGGTTGTCTGTTCGAGCTATTGTCCTTTCAAAGTCACACCCGCCCATTGGCTTGAAGCGTGACTTTGACTTGGATGCCTTGAGAGCAACAATTCCAGATCCTCTGCCCTCTCCTCGGTCGCCCAACTTTAATGCCGAGGCACTGTTGTCCATTTTGGAGCCATTGAACAGAGAACAAAGGTCGTCCTCTTCTCCAGATTCCGACTCCGCCAATGCAAGCAATAACAAAAACGGTCATGAGGATGGAGAACAAGGGAGTGATGGAGACTCAAGAATGAGTGTGGAAACCATAGATTCTCCCCAGCCCCGTAAGAGTCCAAGAGTCTCGGCTCAACCTACTGTTGTGCCCATCCGTGAGTTTCCTCTTTCCCTATGGCTCACACTCTCGACGAGCTTCAACTAACATCAGACACAGATGTTCAATACGCACGGGCACAGTTACCAGCGTTAGCCGCCATCATCATGTCGGATCGAGTGCGACGAGGAGATACGATAGAGCTGGCATTGCCTCATCCGCAGGTATGGCCTGAGACGGCAGCATATGTCTACACTGGAGAGGCACAGCTTCTTACGGAGCAGACCAAGGAGAATATCCTATATCTGGGTGGAAAGATCTAAAAGGGGGTACATGTTTGGGCAGCAACTGAGGGTACATATCAAAAAAGCGGCTATTTTTCTTCTCTACTAGACACTTCTTCTTTTTCTCTTCTTCTTCTTAGACTTACCCTCGTTTCGGGAAATGGCGAAAAGCTCAACCAAGTTACAATGCTTTAGACTCTTCAGCTTCATAAACTGAATCATTGTTCCCTTGTCAACTACACACTTCGTTACTCCATCCTCTTTGTGGTGATGCTAGTCAACTACCTCAATCTTAGGCAGCCTCGCTCATCTTCTTCGTATACCAGAATTGATCATCTCGCGTGTGCTCCTGTCACATTCATTCATACGGCTTTGCCCTCGGAACAGCCGACATCCACATCAGCGTCTTGGACTTGATGACATTCGACTACACATACATAACACACATGTATGTTGATTAACACCTTAAAAAAAACCCCAACAGGTCACAAGCATCCAATACAAAAGTATAATCGCCATATCCACGCGTCTCCGTGTTCTCGTTATTCACAAAATGACTATTCACATAAAACACTGCCACAGCACTCCCTCAACCAGTAATACTCCGCAAAACATATGACCAATCCTGCTCTTCCATCAATGACACATCACTTCACCTCCATCGAAAACCAGTAGAAAGGGCGCAACAACCTCTTTCATCCCGAGCAACCCCATCCAATCATCTCAGCTCATCGTATTATTATCTCTCCCCCCCGTAGGGCTGGCCATCCCCCTTGCACCGATACGATACGATACAGCCCACTTCCTCTCTCTCTCTCTCTCTCTCTCAGCTGAGAGAAGCAACATCGCCGCACGAGAAACGCACGAGGTGGCGAAACACACAAGACAGCCATCTCTAGCTCTTACATAACCCATTCGGGGCTAAATCTTTGCGGCCGTTTGCGTAGCGCGCCCTCTAGAATTACGAAATACGGAAATCCTGGTTCACCCAAGTTGACAGATCATCAATCGATAGCCGGATCTCCCGTCGTCATTTTTGCAAATCCCCAATTTGCTTGTGGGTGACGCAGACCGGATGGTTGGATGTCATCGGGCTGGGCGGCGGCGGTTTTTTTCTTCTTCTTCTTTGGTTTGACAGACAGGGCTGAAGGGAGGCGTTACACACAGACATCACACTCATGTAAAAAAGGGCTGTTACTATAGTACCTAGGTAGTTTGATGTGGTCACCAGCTATTTGTCACGACACTTCAGTTTTCTAGCTCAATCGAAACAGGGAACCGGGCAATGGTTCAAGCTGAGAGGGGGGGAAGGACTTCCTTTGCTTTGCTCGGTCTTGTTCTGAATGCCTCGGGATACAACACAGCCGGCTAATGTGACAACAAAACAAGATGAGTCAAGTGAGTCTAGCTGTTAGTCGTGTGCCTTTTGCCGCCAAGTCATGTATGTACAGACATGGGACACAGCCTACAGGTACGAGGACCAAAGAGCAATGGCAATGACAGCAGCAGTTTGCGAAATCATCACACAAAAACGATGCCCGTCCGTGACACGTAGGTTCATCCAAGACGGGCAATGCAATGCAGATGCAGATGCAGATGCAGACGCAAAGCGAAGCGTCCCATGCAATCTGGAGCTGGCATACTCGTGCCAATCTGTACGAAGCAAAGTCCGTTCTGGCTCCAATGCATGCTTGATGCCGGATTCCAACATTTCGGCATCACGACAGTCTCTCTCTCTCTCTCTCTCTCTCTCTCTCCCCTTCTTTCACGCCCCCTCCATCTCCCATCTTCATTCCCCCCCCCCCCCTTCTCCTCATCTTGGGATCATGGCCCCCACTGCGTCAAGGCTAGCTCGGCTGGTTATGCACAGAATACCGTCTAGGCAATGCACACTCCCTCTTCCGGGACAATCCTCCCATCATGATGGTCCACGATCCATGACGGGCCAGCAAGCGAACGCCTCACCTGAAAAGCGATAAGCCCCGACCTTTGGTGGCCTCGAGGAGAGAGGAGTGGAGATGGCTCTTTTTGTCCTTTCTTTCTTCCCACGCCCATGTCCACCCAGCTAATCTGGACTTTGCCTCGCTTCTGCTTGCTACTCCAAACTTGTACAACACTCGTTATATACGCTACACACACGAATGCCCACTGCAAAGCATGCTGGCTGCGGCCGGCTGGGGTCGCATTGTAGCTGGCAAAGGGGGAAGAGGGCAATCAGGAGATGGATGCCGCAAAACGCAAGCGAGGGCGACTGTCACCAGGGCCATGTCACTGGCTGGTCAATTGAGAAGAACAAGCTGCGCGAGATATTTGTCCTCCCTCTCTCCTCTCCATGAACGACTGCAATCGACGGCCTCAACTCGAACAGCACAGCACAGCACGCAAGCAACATGGGATTGGTGGGCACAATGCCTGCCTGGCAGTTGAGTTGAAGGGCCTGCCACATGTATGCTAGCCCCGTGTCTGCGGCGCCGGTTTGAAGCCAAGTCAAAGCTTACAGGGGCACTCTATCTTGCCTACGTGCTTAGCTGTAGATGCACCCAGACGGTGTCTCGATGGCGCTCGTTACGTGGACAAGCCATCCATTTGATCGCTGCCGCGCCTTCTGCTGCCACCTGCAGCTTTCGGCCTTGGTGGCTCAGCCCGTACGTGTACTGCACTTCACTGCAACTGTACTCGTAAGCATCAAAGGCCCTCCGTAATCAGTCCGTTTTGCGCCGTCAGCTTAGCAAGCCTGGATCATACATATTGCATCGTGCGTACAGTAGAACGGGGTTTTTTTAGTCCCGCAGCGTCTTTCCCCCCGCGTTTGCATGGTTTGAGTTGAGCCGACTGCGGAGATAAACAACAACGATACGATACGATGGGCTCAACTCCCTTTTGGTGGATATCGAAGATGGAGCTCTAGTTTCCCTCTGCGCGCAACATTTATTATCTGGGGGAAGAGAGCCCGCTACCGCAAAAAGAGGATCGCGAAAAACAATCGGAGGAGGGAGGGGGGAGTCTGCTCGGACGGGACGCCGTATCGGGGGGTCAAGGGCCGAAAAGCGTTGGGAGGTTTTTTTTTCTTTTTCTTTTTTTTTTGGCTAGGAGGTACTATAGTTAGTTGGCTGGCTATGGCGGTTATGTACGGTGGGCATGGCGTTGCAGTTTGCAAGCATGATGCGATTCTAACCCATCGGTCCATGTTGACGCAGTATTCTTTTGTTGTTGTTGGCTCCCAGTGAAGATTTTCCTTTTTTTTTTGCGCCCTCTCTCGCCTCAACAACCAAAAATCAAGGAATGTTGCCAAGCAAGCGGTTTTTTTTCCACTGTGTGAGTCATTGTCAATGGAAGTTGAAAATGGCTTCCTGTTCTAACACTTTAGCCTTCCGGACGGACCGGCTCGTCGGACACCGTTTGCTCGACGGTCCAAAGTTTCTGTTTTTTTTTTTTGGACAGTTATCAACTGTGTCGAGGCTTGCGGGCTTTTAACTTCCAGCCAATGAATGAGCCCAGCTTGGCTAGGTAGTTGAGAGAAGAGACAACAACACCACAGCAGGAATAGGTAATAAAAGCAGCGTATAACTCCTTACAAAAAAAGAGCAAAAAAAAAAAAGAGCTGAGAAAAATTGCCATTGGACAGCCAATATCGTGCAGGGTAGGCGGGCACGCCAAAGCAAGTCGGCACAGGCGCGAGAAGCAACTTTTGCGTCTCAACGACTCACGCTTCAACGGCCTAGGCTGCAACAAGAGCCGTGCAGAGGACAATATCTGACCTGTCAGCTACAGATGCAGCCGCATCCAGTTTAGCTGGCAGTACATGAGCAGCTACTCCGGAGATACTTTTGGCCCTCAGCATCAGTACGCGCACCGGTACAAAGGCCAGAGGTCGGTCGTGTTGGAACTAATATTAGCCCAAAAGCAGCACAACGCACGCAGGCAAGGCACAGGCACAAGCGCAAGCATCATGTATCATGTATGCGGCACATTTCAGTCTTGTACACGTAGCCAAAGCCCATTTGACTCATCCAACGGCTTCACGTTGTTTTCCCCCACCAAGTGTGCAAGCGACGGGCCAAACCAAACCATTGAGTGAAAACGCAATCGCCGGCCTTTCGTGGGGGAGAGAGATTGGGCTAGCTGAAAGCCGAGACCCTCCACAGACTTGCTGCGTTGTTCCGCTTCTGCCCTGAATCTGCTTACTGGGACACGTTTGATGCCGTGCAGGCTGCCGTGCTGTACGAGAGAAGCGAAAGCGAGATACGATGCGGTGGGATGAGATGCTAATGCACCCAAATACCAAAGAGTGCCGTGCCTGGTCCAAGCATGTGTCAACGGCTTCAATGGTTGATACATCAGGGCAACAGTCTTGCTGCCAGGGCCAGCCACCTGAGCCAAGTATTAGCCCTCATCTTCATTCTTCGTAACTAATGGCCATCTTCTCGGCGCTGTTGGTCGTTACCGGGCGTGTGTATATGTGTGACGAGCCCAGATGGCATGCATTCTCCCGAGCAGCACTCTATCTTGACTTTTGCTTCGTTGGACCCTTAATTTGTGACTCCGACCGGATATCGACGTGGGGGCTGGCCAGGTATCTCTTCTCGTCCCGTCTGCGCTTTTGCCTCCAAACGACCGTGGAAGAATTGAAGCCATGCCTCTACGAGCAGGCAAGCCCGGCTCGAATGGTCCAAAGGATGCGCCGCTAAGGCCAGCCACGGCTGCTAACACTCGCGCCTCTCTCCGCATTTCATTTCGCAGCCATTTCTCTTTTCGAAATGTACAGGCGTGGTTTTCTTTTTTTTGCCTTTTGCTTTTTGCCGCCGCTCGCTTACTGCCGCAAGCCAGCCGCCCGCGCCGCAAAAAGAAACGTCTTAGTCTGTAGAAACCCAACAAATAATGAATGAGCATTTTGCGTGACCGAAAACCCGACCTCCTGCTTCTGTCGTGCCACGAGTTGGTGGCGGCGGCAAGTGGTGCATCATGGAGCTGCACATGTATCGACGGGCTCGCTGTGGATTACCTAAAGGGCTGGGCCCTGCATATTGGCCAATCTCAGCACGCCCTTGGCTTCCGGACCCAGGGAAAACAGCAGCATCTCAAGCGCCGAAACCGAGCAAAATACGCGCACAAGACCATGGACATGACATTGGATGACACGACGACCACCTTGCACAATACCAAGCACAGCAATCCATGGCACTGTTGGATGCGACTTCACCTTCGGCCAAACCACCCCGAAACGCCCCAATTGCTCCGAACTTGTCGCCGCTTTCTCGCACTATTTGCGGACGGCCAGACCCCTCTGGGCAGCCGCAAATGTCCCGTGTCTGCCCGGCCTTGTGGATATCCGAGAGGGGTGGCTCATCTCGTAGTCTTGCAGCCTCATCGGACGCTGCAAATCGCAGATGACGCTCGCCCTGTCGGGAGGGTTGACTCGAGCATGCGTGTCTCAGCCTCAGATCCGATCTTAGGGTGATGAAGAAGAAGAAAAATCAAGAAAAAAATACCCATCCATCCCATTGAGTACGAGTAGTTGGCGCCCCGTCTCCATGGGTGATCCCTGATGAAGGTGATCCGTCATCGATGGAAAGCGGAAGAATGAATACTAGTCGCTAATGTAAGACATCTTTAGGACCAAACAATCCCCTCACCACAAGCACAAAGCGCTTCAGCTCATGGAGACGGCGCGACCCCAGCGGCCGCCAGCAGCGCACAAGCCAATATGGGGTGCGGAGCCGCTTCTGCTCGCCGTGTCTCACCGTTCGTCTCCATATTCTGCCCTATGTACATATAGTACGCTTGGTGAGCTAGGTGTGGACTAGGTCCAGCACTTGGCTGTATATACTACTCGTATATACTCGTACGAGCATAGTACTCCGTACTAGGCAACATGTACTGTATTCAGCAGGTAGGGGTTGGAGGATCCTAGTGCGTGTATCGGCCGGTACTCGTCACATCATGATCATCAGCGACGCGCGCGAGCTCGGCCCCAGCGGGCACATCAATGGGTCTCGCGTTCGGCACGAAATAGCTCGAAACAGGGCCTCAGATCAGCCCCATTTCGGTAGCCTTAGTCGGTAGACGGGTCAGCCTGGCGCCATGACGCTGGATCGCACAGCCTCCTTGCTCTCCAGACGGGCCTCACACCAGTGCCAAATTGGTCCCAAGTCTCTTGACTTGGACTCAGCAGCACGACACCAGCTCACCTCAGAATCCCCTCAAGTCCAGTGACCACAGGTTCATGTGGCTAGCCGCCACAAGGCCGACGAGAGGGAGGGGGGGCTGGCTGGCTGGAAGGGCTGGAAGGGCTGTATTGATTCCTCTTTGGGCTGTCTGCTTGCCCTGCTTCGCCCGCCAGCTCGACCAAGGCTGCCAGATGACCTGGCCTTCGCTTCCTTGCCGGCAGGCCCAGGGGAGATTTTGCCCTGCACATCATCGCCCCAGGTTTGACGTTACAACGCGGGTACAGTCAAATGAGAAAAGTCCACTTTAAGAGGGCGTTTGTCTTGTCCTTTGACAGGGAACGGCCGCCGAGGGTGACATGAACGGCCGAGAAGGAATGGGCGTACATATACACGGCCTATGTCTATGTATAGCACTTGATATATCAGCCGTCACTCACATTCTCCCAATCTAATCTGCCTGGACTGTACTCGTACCTCAGCGCGTACATACGACAAGGCTGTCGGCGTTTCTGACGAGAGGCAATCGCCTCTGCTCATTGGGCGCTGCACGATGCGGCCATGGGGCTCAGCAATTGGCAAACAGTCCCCTCGTCCTTCTCCACCGCGTTAGCTTGGACCTGCGTCTGCATGCTGCATGGTTGACGGAAAGCGGTTTGGCGTATAGCAGCAAGATGCGAGGCCAGGCCACCAACGAGGCTAGCAGAAGGGGGTGGTCGCATCGCATCGCATCGCATCGCATTTGCATCGCATCATGGTCTCCACGTCTCGTCCGGTCTGCCTATCCAAGCGACCTGGATGCCGAACAGCGCACAGCTTCATCTCTGCTCCCCTATTACTTACATTAACCACGCAATCCTTCGAGGCCAATGGCAGCCGGGCCGGGCCCAGAACCATGCAATGCAAGGTACACGTAGGATGTTGAAGGGAGGTTGAAAAAATGTCCACCTCAGTTTGCACACACGGACGAGCCCACAGTGACTTGCATGTACTTGAGGTACTTGCGCTGATCAGCCACCCCCACTAGCCTTCAGCCTTTTCTGCACACCCCTCCCAGCTTTTTTGATTTCCTGGATTGATTTGATCTTACTTGCACTTCCCCTCCAATCCCCACCACCAGTCCAAATGTCAACGACTGACTTGTCGACCGGAGCAAATTACACAAAGCGAGGGCAGAATAATAATAAATAAATAAAACGACAGCGAATAACGGCAGATGCGCCCTCACGCACCAATCATGCATGCGGCTGCCTCAGCCCCCCCGATTATTCCCCCCCCAGTTCCTCCGGCCGCGAGAAAACAAAGAACGAGCCGAGGGCCGCGGGGCCGTTCGTTGATCGTGATCCGGCTTCCAATTCCCACGGCCGGCTATTACCAGATACCTCCAAGGGGATGGGGCCCGCCGATCAAAAGCGATTTTAGCCCAGCAGGCCATTTTGCACATCAACGTCCCAATCGAGGCCCCGTCGAGCATGCGTTCGAGTGCTAGCCCGGCTGCTAGCAACCAGCGTAGTCGTTCCTTATCGACGCTATAGCCTTCGCGTAGCCGATGTGAGCTCTCACTTTCAAACTTGGGACTATTTTCCTCATTCCTGATCCTGATCCTAAGGTACTCAGCTACTGTACATGATAGCGGCCTGTACGACTACAATCACGAGCTCACCGGAAATCCAACGCCACCGCAAAAAGGGCACCATGTCACCTTGTTTGCCAACCCTGTGCATCATCTCATCTCATCTCCTTCGTCTTGCGCGCGCCCCCTCCCTCCCTCCTCTCTCTCCCTCCCCATGACCCCAAAGACGCACAGCCCCGGCCGCCATCTTTTTCTTCCAGCCAAGCGGATTCTTCCTCGGCTGCTGTCGTGTAATTCTCCCCCATGCATACCATCGAGATCCTCCGCACATGCAAGAATTACATTGCCTTGCCTTGCCTTACATGCCTCCACCCTCCGCCTGTCTTTCCCCCCTTGTAGCTGATAACAAGACTCCTTGCCTGCTTTTTTTGCCTACCTATCAAAATCCCGCCGCCCTATATCCTACTTCCCACCGAACAGCCATTGGTAGGCCCTCCTTGCTTCAAACCCCCCCCGTCATACATGTCGTGCAACTTCAGCACTGCAGACACAATCGCATACGTAGTAGCACCTCATTTGATCTGCGTCGCACCGCAACTGCACCTCGCAACGTGAGCTGGAAGTGCTGTTTCGAATGGGAACCTCCGGAGTGCCCTTTGCTTCCTCCCTCGCCCTTTTCGGCATTGTTCGTATTTTTCGACCTTTCAGCTGTCAATTGCCTACAATATACATTACACATCATAATTGCTTCCCCCCTCCATCACATGCGCATTCCTCCCGTCTGATTTGCTCCCAATTCGCACTTCGTATAAGCCCAGACTCCGCACCTCACCTCGCCTTGCCTTAGGTTGGGAATTGCGTGGCAGCTGAAAGAAGACGTGTATCATTGAGAATGGATGCCAAGTTTTCCCATCATCAATAATGTTTTCCAATAAACTAAAGATAGCCTTCCCCCAGGCTGTCATCTGGGCGTCCAATTGGTGGCGACCAATGGCAGTACACCGTCTTGCACCCGACACAGCCCTTCAACCACCCCCTTCATCGGACCAATTGGCGTCTAGCAAGTGAGACAGGGCAAACCTAAAATGCCATGCGTTTTGGAACGGAAAAAAGGCCCATGTGTCATCTTGTCAACGGCTCCAAGAGACGTCTCACTGCCACGCGTATGCCAACATCACAAAGTGGTAGACTCGGGCTTGCCATAGAAATCACCAATTCTATTACCTATAGTAGGTAGTTCCGTAGAGAGATTTTTCAATTCCCAACGACAAAAAAATCATGTCGTGTTAAATGCCATTCTGTGTGATATGCTAATCCGGGCGACTTTCATCTTTTATTTTTGTGAATCCCGTCCTGTCCCTCCTGTCCCCCAATTTCCGTTGAGATGAGAGAAGAAATAGTAGTAGTAGAAAAAAAGAGAAAAAGAAAAGTAAAAGCAAGAAAAAAAAAAGGGCAGTCTAAGCAATCAACGCCTGATGGGTCAAATCTCAACGCCACCTGTTGTCAACAGCCATGAAAGTCCCCTTGGCGTGCCCTGGTGATCACAACACCACGCAGCCACTAGAAACCCAACCCAAGATTCCATCCGTTCCGTCCATTCCGTCCCAAAAATCCCGTCCCATGTGTTCCAATTGTTGCAAGCAGGCCCATTATTCTGCTGCAGTATTCCCGCCGTGGCGCAATTTGTGTTTGTTTCCACCCCGCCCTGAACAGCCCAAAAAACAAAGAACAAGGCATACCTTATTTACCATGCCTAAAATCTCATGATAGAAGGGGATCAAACCCAAGATCCCGTGAAACATGTCATTTCTCGTAGCTCGCATAAAATCAAATCCCCCAGCTGGACAAGCAAGCCCAGGGGGTGATTGGTCCTTTTGGAAATAAAAAAAGAACAAAAGGACGCTCAAAAAGTAGTAGAAGAAGCAAATATATATAAGTAAAGAGGGGGTTGTTCATCAACTTCATTACTCGGCAGTGTTGCTGAATCGCATCGAGTGTGGCTGGTCGTGGACATGTTGCACGCCAAAGTCCTCTTGCTTTTCGGAGGCGACCCTGATGGGGTTGTAGGAAGTGCTGGAATCGTAGGCAGCGTATCCACGCTTTTCCCACGCCGAATCCTGCTCGGTCCGCGTCTGCGTCTGTCGTCCCTTCTGACGGACGTTGTAGCGGATGAGCGAGGTAGCACCAGGAGGAGTCGTCAATACCTTTGATGGTCGTGGCGCCGGCGCGAGCCGCTGCGCATCATTTGCATCGCCGTCAGCTCGACTACCCCAAGACGTCTGGAAAACGAATGTCAGTCATTGTCGCTGCTTCTCAGGACGGGTGAGTACTAACCATGTTAAGAGTAAAGAGGGCATAGAGCTTGATGAGCCCGTGAAAGTATCCAAAGACAATGGAGATGGGAACAAAGACGACGTCGCTGGGGTTTCGCAACAAAAGTCCCATGAGCTTGACGAACTTGGTGAAGGCAAACATGAAGATGAACTGGGCCCAAAAGGCATAGTGTCGGTACTGCAGATTCCACTCGGCCGTCGCCCACCAGCACGAGGCAAGCAAAAGCGGGTCGACGATGAAGGCGATGGAGGTAAAGGTCGCGAAGTGGAGGGCGTAGGTGCACCAGGGCTGTTGTCTGTAATCCCCAAGTCACTTTCGTTAGTACGCTCGCGCTATTTTAGTGATTTTAGAACAGGAATCAAGGGCCCAACTCACCTCCACACGTGCCGCTCCTTGACCAGGCTGGTCCAGTTGCTTCGCCAGTTGCTACGCGCCCAGCGGGAGCACTGATACAGGAACTTGGGGCCGTTCTCCAGAGTCGTCTCAATCTCGCACTCGCGCTCGTACTGGATCCAGGTCTTCCACTGGTGGCTCACCAGCCATCGCGTGACGAAGTTGTCGTCGTCAGCATTCAGGATCCACTTTCTCCACTTCTCCGTCTTGAAGCCATCGAGGAAGTCGTGGCTCTTGAGGATGGACGATCGGTACGCTCCAGTACGGCCGGACATGCAAGATGTGCCGCCGTCCATGTTGTGCGTGGCCGAGATCTCAAAGTTGCGGCGCTCAATGTATGCGGCGCCGAGCCAGTTCCAGATGCGCACCGACCAGGGCGCCGTCCACTCACGCTTGACTCGCTGACAGGTACCGACGCCGCCCATCTTGGGGTCCTCGAAGGGGGCCAGGATCCAGGGCATCAGCGTCGACGGCCACGAGACGTCGTCGTCGGCCATGATGGTGATGGGCGTCTGGACGCTGGGCAGGGCCTCGCAGACCTGGAGGCGCTTGTTGGCAATGGGCGTGTGCATGACACGGACCTTGGGGTAGTTGAGAGACCTGGCCAGCTCGTCGAGAGCCTTGCGCTTGTCGTGGGTCGTGACAAGAATCAGCTCGGCAGGCTTGCAGGCCAGGATGCTTTGCAGCGACGGGCGGAGCTCCTCAAACGCATTATGAATGGTAGGAATGATAACCGTGACGTCGTCGTTTGTAAACGTTGGCTTGCTGGGGATCGGCTTCGACTTGTAGGTCCAATGGCTGACGCAGTGGACAAGCAGCCGGACGTAACGATGCAGCCTGAAACGCAGTGGGGTATTAGTTTTGATCACGGAAACTCAATTGAAGAGAACAAAGGGCAGCCAGGAAACGAATGATGTTGGGGCATAGCCAACTAACCAGAGGATCCAAAAGATGTAGGCCCAGAACGTTGCCGATTGCCAGATATCGGACTCGACTCTGGGCAATCTGAAGGTGACCAGGGGCGCCAGTCTGGCTGGCAGCTCACTAAGAAACTTGTCCATGGTGTGGGGCGGCCAGGGTTGCTGGGATGAGATTTCTCTTGTCGCGTATACCAGGGATCTTTATGTTTTCATGGGGAGCTTTGCTCGCCGCTCGACTTTGTTCAAGAGGGAAGAGGAGAGGGACAAGGCGTTGAGGAGAGATGGAGAGGCTTGCGCGACTAGAGGAAGAGAGGACGAAGCCCGCGAGGTTTTACACGGCACAGGGCAGGGGATTTGCGTCTCCCGTCTCTCAATCCGCAATCAATTGGAATGGATGAAGAGAGAAACAAGAAGAGAAGGCTGAAGGCTGTCTCCAACTGCAGATGCCCCCCGGATTCTCGATTCTGCCAGCTGCCACCGCGCGTGAGGCGAATTCCTGCTGCCAAGTGACGAGCGAGTGTTCTAACCCAAACTGGAGCTCCCAAAGAGGCCAGGCAAAATCCCTGAGGTCCAGACCGCCAATGCGCTGCAAGAGAAGGAGGAAAGAGGCAAGCAATATATGTACAAATTCCACTTTGCAAGGCGAGGCTTTGGAGGGAGGGAGAAGCAGGAAGGAGGCCGGGCGAGTCAGAGTTGATGTCAAAGGTCAAAGGCGAGGAGAAGAAGCAAAAAATTGTAAAAAAAAAAAAAAACACCAGTATAACGAACGGGGAAGAGACAAAGTTAGGAGTCAGACTCTTGCATTGCAGGGTCCAAGCAGCCTGGATTAATCCTCTGGGGAAGAGATATTAATTAGGGGAGGAGAGGAGGAAGAGGTCGTGAGGGAGAAGAAGCAGCATGGCAGCCACGTTGATCGACTCGACGGCAGTTACCTTATATACCACAAAGGCCCATACGATAGTCTAGTAGTAGTACCTTGCAAGACCACTTGCAGACCTTACGATACGACCAGTGGTGTAGACTAACCGGCCCGGCGCCATCAAGCATGCTTCCGATATGACCTAGGCCAATGCCATGCATGAGCATGGAGACGGAGAGGGTCTGGCTAGGACAGGACGTCGAGGGCCAGATGCATGCCATGGATGTGTACGAGTATGTACCTACACAAGTACCTACCGGGTCAAGTACTCGTAGTACAGGATGAGGATTGATTGATGGATGGGATGTGCGAGTTAAGGTAAGGCAGGGTATTATTGGAATTGGATTGGCAGTGCGCAGGGGCCACGTAGGGTAGCATTTGCCCACCTAGAGAAATCTGGATGGCGCCAAAAGGTATGTGGGTGGTTGTACTACTGAGTACAGGCCATATAGCGGATGGAGGAGATGGGGGGGGGGGTACGAGTACGAGTACCTGTCGGGTTCAATTGGGGACTGGAGCTTTGCCATTTGTACAGCCCAGGTACATAACGGCAGGTACAGCAAGCTGTAGTGGGCGTGGGCGTAGTAGGGGCGAGCACAAGCACCAGACGCCAGAATCGGGGGGAGGGGTGCGGCTATTGGGGCAATTCACGGCCATGTTGCAGCTTGTACCGCGTTGCTTTGGGGCTAGCGGCCGGGCAGAGTTGGAGTTGAGCTCTCGGGCTTCATTTCATTTTTAGGTACTCAATTTCACAAAACAAAAAATACTACGAGTAACTTCTGCCGCTCCACAATGCCCGACCGACGGCGGGACCTTTTTTTTTTGCGTCTTGCTTGGTCCTGGACTTGTGGCCTTTGATGATGTGGTTATTGTCATTATCATTACCTGGCAGTATTACGGGGACGGGTTGCTGTGCCTGTGCTGGTACGATAAGTGATCAATACGACACGCCCAAGTATTGCAGGTCAATACATCCATTAGGTAGTGTAATTTGATTTGATGGACGGTGTAGTTGAGTACTGATGGGAGGTAGATGTGCCGCCAGAGGTGCGAGTACGAGTACATACAGCATTGCACCGATAGCCATGGATTCAATCAAGCATTGAGTGAAAATGATCCAATTTGATCCTCGCCCGCACGCCGCGCTAAAATGCCCCGTATTGTGCAGATAATTGTACGGGCGATTTCCTACTACTGGCTTGCTAGCGACTTTGCTTCGCATGTTACGAGTCTGGCTCGCCTAGCCGTTTAGCGAAGAGGGGGATTTCTGGACGATGCCACTACATTTACTAGCACATGTGCCATTGGTGGCGTGAGCTTTTTTTGGCCTTGATTGGATTGTATTGGATTTCATTCGATACTCGTACACTGCGCTTTGTGGTGCTTTATTGGAAGTCAGCCGTGACTCTTTTGACGGCCGGACAATCGGCCGGCAAGGGTGGATATTATTGTGTGCTCTTGTTTCTGTCTTTGTTATTTTTCGCCTTCCAGCAACTCTACTGGGCGACTCACAGCCGCCGTGGTCCATGTCTTTTTTTGCCCGCAAGCTCGAGAACCGTCGATAGGATGAATGGGGGGGGGGGGCCAGGGGGGGTCCCTTGGCCACAAACAAGCGAGCGTTTGCGAGCAGTCGAATCGGTCGTGGGGCGATGCGCCAGGGAAGCTAGCAAATGCGGGAGGCGAGGACAAGGGCAATACAAACAGCGATGTCTTCGAAGATTAACTGGAGATTGGGGGGACTGGAGGAGGCGCAATAACGGATAAACTGGGCGGGCAGGGTTCGGCGTCAAAAGTCGATTTCAAGTCAAGCCTCGCATGGGGTTGGGGCGAGGCAGGTAAGGTATCTCTACTGTACTACTCGTAGGTAATCTTGTCTTGACTTGACTTGACTTGTTCGCTTGGCCACTGGTGGGTTGCTCTGCGTCTGCGTCTGCGTCTGCGTTTGTGTTTACAGGATGCTGCGCTGCGCTGCGCTGTGTGTTGTTGTTATTCTGTGTTGCGTTGCGTTGCGGTTGCGTGATGTTGCGTTGCCCTGCCCTGCCCTGCTTGTCTGGCTGGCTGGCATGAAAGATGCACTCTGCGCTGCAACTTTGTTATCATCAGGCCAGACGGCGTTCAAACGCAAGCAATTGCCGAATGTGTGTGTATGCGAGGCCGCAAACGAATGTGTTGGGGGTGCAAGTGGGAGCTACTAGGTAGAGATAAAGAGAAAGAGAAAAAGACCAAAAGTGTGTGTGTTCGTGTGTGTGTGGACGAACGAGAGGCATCGCGATTCGCAGCAAAAGGCAAGCCGAGTTGGTGTTGAGATCCACGCGACTCGTTTGGATAGGCAGCTGGCTAAAGCACAAAAGCCGCCTACCTTGCCTACCTTACAAGAGGCATAGAGCGATTTGATGCTACATGTTTGCTCGCAACGGGGATATAGGCATTGCAACCCTGAGGCTGCGAATTTTGCATTGCACCGTCACGCAATCGATACTGACCTCCCCTCAACCTTGGTCGTCTCATCTCATGCTCTAGGTACTGGTATTAACCCGGCCGGGCTGCCTCTTACTGTAAAAGTAAACTGGATCTCACATCCAAGAACGGTGTGTAGGACGTCGGCCGCTCCATCGAAGTGTGCCGTACTACTCTAGATGCAGCAAGAGGACGAAAATACATTGACGGAAACTTGGCAGCTGTGTGCCCGAGAACCCTTGCTGGTTGACGTGCCGGACTCGGGTTGGAGATGCCTTGCATGGCAATTCCGACGTCTCACACACCGTCTAGAAGCCAGATTGAGGGCCAAGGAAGAAAAGACAAGACTTTTGCCGTTGCTCTGCCTGGCGTTTAAATGCAGGTACTGTGGACGTTATCGCGCCTTGTCGCATATGCTCCGCCGAATATGGACCATGTCGCCCGGCATCCATGTCGGCTTGGAACGCAAGATGAGATTACCTCCTGTATCAGCCATTGCGGATGCGAGTTGCATATATCGTATGTATCTGTACTCGTGCCTGTACTATACCTTGACAAATACTTGGCTGCCGTCTCCTTCGTACGAGTACGAGCATGTATGTAGGTACATGTATGAACACGTCGTGTTGAGCCAGGCCGCCTCTCGACGGTGACGGCCCGAGGATGTCAGGATGATGACTTGGCCAACAACATATGAAAGCATGTGCCTGGCTATTTTGGACTCGGGCGACGGGTATCCCGCGCCACACGGACGGACGACGACGGTAGATCATGGCCACCAACGGCCCGGCCCCAGCGACTAACATATGGCCGTTGCACGACAGTCGTATATGTACGGGGAGTCCAAGTGGTGCAACACCTCACTTTGACAGCCGCCTCTGATAAGGCAGAGGAGCCAGACGCTGTGGGCCTGATGTGGGATTGCCTTCATGTACGCGCCGCCCTTTCTGGCTCGAGAGTCGCCGTCGACACACAGCCAACAGCATATGCTCGTCGTTGCAGGAAAAAAAAAACACAGACGGTGATGCCATTCTTTCTCATTTTTCCCACTGTGTTTGCTGGCAACGGTGAGAAAAAGGCGGCGGGACAAAGTTCGGGATCCAAAGAGCGGCTTCCACGATGCAAGCACCGCGGCTGGGAGAAAGGGGCATCCGGGCCAACGAGACGCAGTGCCGTGGGACCCTTTCTGCAGCAGGTCCTGGTAGAATCCTAGAGTCCTCCTTTGTACGTACATGGCATATCCCAGGAGCTGCTTCTGACGGCGCGTCTGCCGATACGATAGAGGCCCCCTCGACGATGGAGAGGAAGCAGCAGCAGCATGTACACGCACACGCACAGACACAGGATGCATCAACCTTGACAAGGGGCCTAGGCGACAAGGTCCCCCTTACCCGGTGCCTACAACGACCTGGACACTTGTACGGGTAATTGAAGCATTGCAGCTCGAAAAAGCACCGAGTCTTTCCAGAATCCGTGACATGGCCGTTTCGGGGCCTCTCGGTCTAAGCGGTATGGACAAGCCTGGGGGGGGGGACAGACAGATTCGACGAGGTCCCGGCGGCGAAAGCTCCAAACCCTCGAGGTACATGTCGCTGCGAGCCGTGCCGTGTACGACGAGTACCTCCCCGGTAGTTGGTGTAGCCTCATATAAAGACGACGCGATGGCCTCTCTGCCGCGACGATACCCGTGCGGTACCTTTGAGATACCGAGTCGAGGTGGATGAAGGCGTACCTGTAAGCGAGCGCGGCGGAATCTCAGGGTCCTCCTCGTCTATCGTGTCTGTAGCATTGTTCCGATGCTGTCTCGCTTTTCCCCTGCCTGCATCGCGTGGCCTGGCCCTGGACGATAATTTTTCCTTCTATTGTTTTCGGTCCATTCCATCGATAGTATTCTTACCCTGCCTCTTAGCAGTAGTACTACTACCGTTGAAAGTGCCTGACAACGTCCAATTACCTCGGTGGGTAAAGGATAGTAGGTACTTAGTAGATTGAGTAGTACTCGTACCACTCGAGTTGCAATGGTATAGTAGTCGTCGGCAAGAAGAGGCTCAAGGGCGAATGGTGCACAGCCATACTCGTACGTGCCTTTCCCTACGACAACCACTCAACTGCTCTGCTCATAAAATCAACTCCAGCCGTCGTGCTCCGGAGTAGGCCGACGCGGACTCGCTGTTTACAGCTCCTTGCATGGTCCTGTATGTATCCGTCAGGTAAGAAGCCAACGACGTGCCGAGACGACTTTCGAGTCGGAGCAAGGATCCAAGACGGTGGAGGAGGTGTACGAGTACAAGCACGGCTGCAGCTCTCAACTTTCCATCCGTACGAGTACAAGCAGGAAGTGATAGTACTGGACAGCACAGCGCAGCACAGTACAGGTACTCGTACAGGTAACACCACATGTACTATATGTACTGTAAGCTATCCATTGATGGATCAAATGTCTCCATGTCGACGGCGACTCCATCGCTTCCCCCTGCGCCGACAGCTGCCGGTCCGTACACATACCCCGGACCTGTGCTCTATTGGGAAGCTTCACCTTGTGCGACAAGCACTATCCCGCAATGCTAACGTGAACCTTGCCAGTGCAGCGCCGCGTCTCGGGCTTGCACTGAATAAGCCTTGGTCACGTATTATCGCGTCCTCCATGCTTGCAACGGAACACAAAGAACCTGCCTGCTTATTCTCCGCGGTTTGTGCGGATGGCGGCCGCGGGTTGCAAGATCAGCGTTCTGTACAGGCAAAAGCAAGTATACCCGCCCGTTAGCTGCGTCGATGGGCTCTTCCAAAGGCCCCCGGCCCGTCTGGACTCTCGAAATGCTTGCTGGCGCCAGGGGAACCAAGATTAAGAACTGCTTGGCTCTCTCCATCCACGCAGGTCAGCGGGGGGAAGAAATGACCAACTGGGGGCCGTTATGGAGCTGTCGACGATAGCCGCACGCTGAGCTGTTCTCTGCCAGGCACAGGCCCTTTTTTTTCCCTTTGTGTTGACATGGGACCTCGAGCACAGTATCGTGGATCTTTGTTACTTTGCGTCGCGTTGGCTGTTGTGCTTGGGCCGTTGCCCAGACAGAGAGATTGATGGCGTTGAGGGTTGTTACACGCAACATGCATGTATGCACCAGCCTCCGGTATTCTGGATTGATGGATGGACGGTGCTAGATTTGAGGCTTCCAGCACAGGCCTTGTCTGGATTGAAGCGCTGCCGCCAAGTAGCACCGCTGCAACAGCCCGTGAGTGGCTCTCAAGCCCTGTAGCTTCAGTGAAGTCCCGCCGCCCACTAACCGCCTTGAGCCGCCCAAGTCCACAATCCACTCTGATCTGTCAAATCCATCATTATCGCCGCCTCCTTCTGGCCGTCCTCTATCATCTCTCAGGCCATGCGCGCAGCATCTTGCATTCTTCCAGCGTTAAGAAGCTGACCGCCATCCCTCGGACGGCCTCGCCATGCCACCAAATGCCAGACATACTCGTGCCTGTGCCTGTGCCTGTGCCTCCGGTGACGGCGCTACAGCAACTGATCCGCGATCTGGCTCAAGGCGGTTGACTTGACGCTGACATCCAATGCGACAGCGCTCACTTCTGTTTCTCAGTGCCATCCCGAGCTGCAGCAGCAACCCCCAAGGATCAGGGCAAAGGGGGGGGGCCCGGCTAGTCCAATTGGCTCATCGCCTTGGATCGCGGCCTCTTTGTGCTGCTGCGCCGTTCATCTCGCCAAATGCTGTGCTCGCCTCGCCTCGCCTTCGTCTGGCAGTAGTGGACGCTGCTATACGATGCACGGATGCGTCTCGACGAGCCGACTGGCGCGCGCTGGCTGCAAGTCAACCTGCAATTATACTGTAGCGCTCGTCTCTATTCTGGGCTCTTGCTGTGCTACCGGGCCCCGTTGTCGTGGCGTTCTCGAGGCAAGCCGAACGTCCAAGTCGACGTCCACGTCCGAGGCTCCATGGCGGGACGCAATGCTCCGCACCACGATGATCTGCCTCCATATCTGATGGCTGGCGACCCAGATACGGGGTAGCCTGGCGTGACGGGGGCGGTCATCTTTGCCGTTGAGGCCCTCTGCGTAGGCCAGCTCGAGCGTCCCGGAAGCGCAGGCTCTTCTCCCCCAAACCCTAGCCGTAACGCAAGTCGACCCTTTCGGCAGTCTTGTGTTTCCTCGATGGGGGCCTCTTACTACATGAGTGCTCCCTATGGAGTTGCGTTGCTCAGAACAAGTCCAAGAAGGACGACCTGCTAACGATGCGACTTTAGCCATCGCGGCATAAGTGGCGACCAACGTGTCCAGGGGTCTGCCTCTGAACAGCCTCACACGCTCTCGACACACACCCGGCTCTTTGCGCAAGCATGTACCTACTCCGTACAGATTGCTATACTACGAGTATACTAGCTAGCACCTCGGGGAAGAGGGATTTGTACATTTACTTGCGAGTGTTTCGAGGCCAAAGGGGTATGTCCAAGTGCGTGTCCAAGAGCAGAGTCCATGCCATGCAATGCGCAGCCAACCGCATAACGGCTAATGAGCTCTTTTTCTCTAGGTTCCCATTAGCAAATCGGCTCTAGGACCTTGTATGCCCGGCCACCACCTTGTCTGGCATGGCATAATTCTGGTCCTTTCCCTCTGCAGACGGCAAAACTCGTTGTGCATGCAACGCCATCGTTTAAGCAATCGCGAGCGACTGATAGCGGACCCCAGCTCGCCGTTTGGCTTCCTGACTGGGCCGTTGCCAGTTCCACTGTGGAGGCGGCTTACAATATTACCTGTACACAAAGGCAGCATTCCTGTCAATGTGCAGAGTAATACCCGACTTGTACGAGCGAGGGATGGAGCAGTGCCAGCCGCCTACATGCTCGTACATGCGCACATAGCATCCAAAGCACCTGGCACAATTTTACAGGCTCCTCGCCCAAAGCCCGTGTCCACAATGGACGGTTCGGCCGGGGTCTTTGTCCCATTCAGTCTCCATTCAGTTTCGCTCCCTCTCGCGGGCTGGACGGACGAATCCCAGCGTCCATTTGCTTTCATGCCTCTCCGCAACAGCCTTTGATGTGTGTGCGGCCAAAGGGGAAGCCGTCTCCGCGGAACAGCTGCACGCACAGTCAACCGTCACGATAATGCCGCCGGAGGGGAGGGGGAGATAACGCCGGCCGCTCCTAGATCTGGCCACGCTCTGCCATGAAGCTCTCGCCCGCTCGCCGGCTCAAACAAAGATAGAGACGAAGAAGCGAGGCTCTCGCTCGTCAAGCCTTGGAGGGGTCGTTACTACGGAAGGCGTCCGAGAGCTTCGACCGTAGCCGCCTTGCGATCGGCCCGCTCCATCCGGGACGCGGGTGTCGTTGTTTTGGCCTAGCCGCAACAAGTGCTCAATGCGAATTTGTAAAACACATGTTGCATGATTCTCAACGGAGGGCGTTGGTCGCGCGCCTGCGTGGCGTGACCGGAGGCCATCGGCCCCCTCCGCTTCGCAGGTCGGTCCAGCACGGGGCTCTTGTACGGAGCTCTACGAGGCCCGGACTGGATGGCGTTTCGACTCGGTCATTTCTCAGCCCAAAGCTCGTTGATTTGGCCTCATGGCATTGGGATCAAGGGGAAATCATGCGCAAGTTTTCATTCCACACTGCAGAGACACAAGAATCCTGGCCCACAAGCCAAATTCCTGAGCCGGACAACTTTGCGGGCACAGGCCTTGAGAGCCGAGTGAAACTTGCGGCAAGGCCGTGTAGCTGAGAAGCTGAGAAGCGCGCTATGAGCAAACTCTCTGTGAGGCAACAGATGCAATGCAGAATCCCTTGTCCATGGCTCATCTAGTTGCTATCAGCTCACGCTATGCAGCTGACGACCGGGCACCCATGTGTGAAAAATTTGTTGAGATGTTGGCCTATCTAACCTCCAAGAACACCTTGCCATAGCAGTATGCGCTTTTAGGGATGAGATCCATCACCCAGGCTTTCTCGCGGTTTGATGTGATATTGTACGGGTAGGCTACTATACTATATCTGTAAATTGGGCCGAACAGCAATCTATACGAATGCTTGAACGGTCTGCTGTCCAACGAGTTTGGCAGAGTTCAGCTATAGCCATTCCCGTAAACTCTTGACCGCCATCGAGTCAAACAAACGCGAGTTTGCGAGCGCTTTTTACAAGGATCTAGGACCGTTACAACGTATTAATGCGATTTCCCTGATAACGCGGGTTTCGCACCGTTGATGAGGTAGACGTTACAATAGGGTAAGGATGATGTTGACGTGAGGCGAATGTCAAAATGCATGCGGACGCAGACTGTATATGGATAAATGGGTAATAAAACCGTCAATCTCGTTATTGGTATATGGATGGGTAATTAATATAGATACCTCTTTCTTTTTGTCCGTTAATCTAATTTAATTTATAATTTCCCCTGTACGCAATGATCGCTTATCTGCTTCTCGCAATTCTTGAGGGCCGGCTTGCCGACGTAGATGTCGGCTGAACAAGTTGTTGCATGTTAGGTATTAGTCATTAAACCCTGAGAAATCACAGTCGAGATCTTTTCCTACCTTGTACCCATTGGGCCGATGTTTAACGGGAGATAAAATACAAGGGGGAGAATCTAGGTTGCAGTGATTCTTCTTCTTAGCCAGCTGAGTGTTACAGCGGCATGCTTCTAATCTTAGAGTAACATTGTAACGAACGACAGGAGAAGTAGAAGTGTACTTGTTTGTAGTGTAAGTGCTTTCGTATTTTAGCGCTCATCCGTGTGACTCTACGTGTAGCTGAGATGGCAAGTACAATGAATTGCTTTTCTACGTCGAGAAAAGGTTACCGACGGGATTGTGAGGTGAGACGTATATTCATGGAGAGTATGGGCTGCTGGATTACGCTCGTGCTTTGCAATTATATGACAATGTGCGTAGCTATTATACAATGCATGCGATAGATTGGGGTTTATACTCTGGTAGCTGTCGGCGTATTCACGGCATTGTACTAAGTTGGGGTCACCACAATGAGTGCTGTGCCGGCCTTGGCAATATATCTTGCCTTTGAATTGGTGTTTTGGCTACCTGTGAGACGGTTGCATCCAAGATTTTGGAGGTTTGTTCGGATGATTAAATGAGTTCTTGGTCTTGTGTGGCTGCGATGGTAATCGGCCGAACGACACTTGGAGTAAAAAAGCGCAACAGAATGTGCCTGTAAGTCCCATTGTCAGTGTCACCTAGAGAATCTTTGAGCGCTATTGGGCTAAAGTACCAATGTGTGTAATATCAATCCTTTGAATGTGAGGGAATCCTGGTATTACAGTGTAGCACTGGACTATCTGTTCCTCGAGTTGATGATGTGGTGCTTTTTTAAGCAGGAAGATGGCTGAAGTTGATGTCGTGTAAGTGGTTACTTTGTTTCTGGAACGATGGATTTTGACCGAACTGCTGAAAAGAAGCATTTAGCTACTTGTAAGATACGTATACCTCGTATACTTGATCCACACCGAGGCTGAGCTGAGCCTCTTTACCTTAAGCACACTGGGGAATTTCCACGGCTGGCCGTGATTTACATCTGCTCCATGAAGAACGTGGCTATTCACATCTGCTCGTACAACGTGCTATATTGATCAGATCATATCGAGAGTGAAGGCGCTGTAACTACAAGCATCTCATTTACACGGATCTACGAGACACAGCTGTCGACGCTTTGTACCTACCTTAGGTACCAAGCCGTCACCTCTCCTCATCATCCTAAGCAAGGTACAGGTACCTTCCTCTCAGTGAGGTAAAACATTCCGGAAGAAGAATAAAAATCTGACATATGACAGAACGGAACGGCAAAGCCAAAGGTACCGCCAAAGTACATGCATCGTACTCGTACACCCAGAGATCGACCTAGCACCAAAGAGCGGCGTTACCGTTACCCCTGGTTTTTTACTCTTTTCGGGAGAGGCGTGTACTTTGGAAAGATTGCCCGGCTGCCGATAAGGACAAGGCAAGTCAAGCCAAGCCAAGCAAAAAAGAAACGAAGCCACCGGATCGCGTTTGACGTACATGATGCTTCATGCAAGGCGGCAGACAAGCTTCCTCAAAGGGCCAAAGTGATTGACCGTCCTACTTCCCCCGACTGGGCTCTGCGAGTCGTCATAAAAAACAGACGCAGAGGCATATGATCGTGCGATGACTGAGAGAAATAAAAACAGGTTTTTCTTCTTTTTTTTTGCACTGCTTTAAATAGATCTACACTGCAGCAGCACGGTTGACGTCGTCGTGCAGCTCCGAGGATTCCCAGATGAGGAAAATAAAGGGGGGCCGCGATTTTTGGAGAATGGGGGAAGTGGAGATTGTTTTTTCCTGAATAATTCAAGATCGGGAGCTGCCTTTTCACATAACAAGAAGAGAAAAAGTGCGGAGAAATAGGATGCCCAAAAGGAGCAATGGGTTGGCGATCTATTTGACCGCCGAACCCCCCGGTTCATGATGAGGATTTACTGTAACCCAGATGTTTTATGTTGAGTGAGAGCCATACTGTACTCGTACATCCATTACTACCCTGGCCGATGTAGATTCTTGAGAATAGCCTGATGCGGGACGAATTGGGTTATTTCCAACATGGGCAGAAAAGTTTTCGTACTGCATTTAGCATATCTTTCCTTTCCTTTCCTTTTTTTTTGGCCGCGAGTGCGACCGAACAATTGCTGTTAAATTCGTTGTACCTGAATTGGGGCGAGGAGAACAAGGGAGCTGTCATAGACACGAGAGAGGCTGATCTTTGTGGTTTTGGAGTCCGGCCGAGATCTTGATGTCATTGCGCGTTTCTGCGCCTCCCGGATTTGGAAACACGGCATGGGATCGCTGGTTTTGCGTCTCTTGGCATGCATGTTATATTCAGAGAAGGTAAGGACGGCATCGAATATCGTCGTTTTGGCGCGGTGCGGAGTTGTTGCGAATGGCACGACGGGAGAGTTGTCTTGGACGCTGCGTGCCTCTGTCGTTGTGTTTCTTTAACAAGAGCGTCGGTGGCTTTTCCCTCTTCTTCTCTGTCTGTATTAGGAACGCTGCGAGAATGGACGGATTGCACAGCCCTGACCAGTTATTCCCAGGTCAAATTGACAGAAGGGGTAACATTACCCGTCATTGACTATACGTGCATCAAACGCCTTCCCATTGACTGCATCCCGCAACTTGAACAGTTACTAACACCAGAGACATGCAATAGTACATCTGTGTACCGTTTGAAGACATATGGTGGAGTTGGACAATTTCAATGTCAATTACAGTTTTGCAACTCTCCTTGTATGTCTCCTTGGAAACATTACAACGACAGCAAAACCCGGGAAGCTGCGGCTTAGAGATGTGGTCGGTGGAGATGGAGTGGGACAAGATATCATCCGAGTGTCAAAAATTCCATGATATCGACATGAGAATGACAGTTTGGCTTGGAGTTGACTGTAATAATTGGATATGGGGGAGAATGACCAGCCAAGCCAAACATTGAGGGTTTGCTTAGAAGTTTGTATTTATAAATATAATCAATCAATACGTCAATTAAGTCACCTAAAACTCTTTACTTACTCTCAAATGTAGTTGTCAATGTCTTTTTACCCGCTGCAATCAGGCCACCACTTTCCGTAAGAAAGGTCCTCCCCTTTGGATACCAGATAACCGAACGAAACAGTTTCATATTGCCCATCTGCCCCGTAGCCATGCTTCTCTCAGCGTGGTTTCATAGAAAATCTTTGTATTAAATTGATATTCAGGCATTACTTTGCCACTGAGATATGCCGGCAATGCCTTGATAAGATGAAGCGCCTGTGACTCTGCGTATTGCGCCTTGCAACCTTTGAGATTCCCACGTCGCCCAAGACGAAGATGTTGGGTTAACTCTGAGCTTGTAAAGTAGTAGTCTGCTTGATAGAATTGTGGCTGTCCAGCATATCCAGAGGAACAAAGCGAGCGTTAGGCGTTTGGCTAGTCGTCGATCCATATGCTCGCGTAGTAAGGCTTTGAGTAGTGCCGTTTTTATCGTAAAGTTCGAAAATAATGCCATTTCCGAGGTTGTAACTTTCCTCGCCGTTGTATTGGGGATCAACACAATGTTCGACTTCTCCAGCCCAGTCTTGGCCTGCTTTCGAACATTTTGTTGTATGGGCGGCACGAGTGGTAAGTCGCCATTGTAGATAAAACAGACCTTCTTTTTATTGGTCTTTGCATATTCAAAGCCCAGTTCCCCCGTTGTATCGGATCTAGTTAGGCCTCCTCCAGCCATGGCGACAGTGTCCGCCTTTGCAATATCACTTTACAAGCGTTGCAAGCTATGTTTTGTCTACTCAAAAGTTCCAATCAGCTTCCACGGCATATTATGAACATTTTATACGAGATAGCACGCCATTCACCTCAGTTGAGGGAGACATTGACGGTTTGGCCGATAGGATCTAACAAGTCCGCTGCTCCAAGGACGAGGTAGAATTTGCCCGCGGGATATTCAGAAAACGTAGGTGCGAGTGGATAGAAAACCTTGTCATAGTCTATCTGGCCAGACACAATGTCAACACGAGGCATAGCGATTGGCCAGAGGAAACCAGAGATAGGCGTAACAACGACCATCCTGAATTCCTTACTCGGGAGAAGAGTATTGCCATAATGTGTCGAATAACAGGAGCCGCAGCCAGCCCAGCGCCAAGTCCCCAATTGTATATATCATAGTTTCAATTTGGGAAATCGATATAATGATTGATGACAAGGTCGTGCTGTCGAATCCCATGAGTAGCAACGTAAATAATCGAGCATCACTAGAGATTAATAGATAAATTGGCAAGATTGATATAGAGAAATTATATCGAGCTAAAAATCACAACCACAGAGCTCACGACATAGGCAGAAATATATAACTGTTACAAATAGAGAATTGTGATTCCATTTACAGCTGGGATAAGGGAGCAAAATGAGGCGATGAAAATATCCAAATAAGGAATGAAATTGCTGTATTTTTATGCACAATGTAGATACCGCGTGCCGCAGTAAGCTCAAATGAAGTCTCAGTGTATTCATCCTCGGTTCGTTACGTACCAAATATAACAATCCGATGGTGTCCTAACACAGTGGATCAGATAAACCACCCCTTGCCGGTGGCGAAGGTAATGGAAGCAGTAGGCGCAACGAAGAATTCGCATCCAGAGTTGACCGCCTCTCTGACACTTCAGCGGCAGATTCACAAATGAGATGATGTGTTGCCCCTGAAATTGTGGATATATAATTACATGAAGTCTTACTATGCCTTGACGCAATTTATCATATAGTTTACCACCGTCTCGTTACGTCGAAAGGCTTTGTCAAAAAGGAGACATTACTAGGTATAACACTTTCTGTAGAGTTGGTGTTGGAGAAAAAATTGCAGGGCAAATTAGTCATTGACGTTGCAGGATAATCCGGCGTAATTGCCGAGGACTATAAGCTCTCAAATATAATCAACCAACGGACAACCGCGTGGACGTGTTGGGCATTATCGACGACATGCCGTCGAACTTGCTACGGAGTGTTCTACAAATGATTCCACATTCCGAAACCAACACCGCAATCAGAAAAGTGAGTGCAAGCGTCTTATTACGAAGCCAACGGGACACATTGCAGAATTGGTTCTCTTTTCCGAATATAACACATAGTCCTAACATCCTGGGTCATTATCGAAAATTACCTTAGGGTAAGTATGATAATCTAGTCGTTGAAGTAGCTCTATACGCTAATTCGAGGTTTTATCCTGTAAATGACGCGGGCTATGCAATATCAATACACGACTTCTTCGGGTGGATAGATGTAGATTGAACATAGTACAATAACATACAACTAACTACTCTTTAGGCATGCTGTATAATGCTCCAAACGAATTTACAAGTACTCGTATTGTATGTGGAACTACATGAACATGATGACTTATTTATTATACCTGGTGCTTGAGTTAGCTTGGCCAACAGTCGATTTCTGACAAGATTTCCAATACATCCCTGAGAGCTTGGGGATTACGAGCGATATCTGGAGATGAGCTCGTAATTACGAATTTTGAAACCAATCACCCAATAATCTTGATTTGTTAAAAAGGGAGTAAAAACAATGACGCAGCCTTGACAAGCAATCCTTATCTTCTAGCTGTATATAAAGCAACGACAAAGAGCTAAAGACTGTCTCCAATATGAAAGCAGTCACTTTATTCAAAACTGCGATATAGTTTGCCATTTCGGATTGATACACTCGATTCAAACGCAAAATGCATTTCACAAAACAAGCCTTCGCTTCAGACCTTTTGACCGCCCATGTCTCGGCGTTTAGAATTCCTCGTGGTTGCCCGCCCTTCAAGGGCTCGTTCAACGTTTCCGTGTTGGTTTTATATCCTCAGAGCGCAGATTGGATCCCAGTACACAACGAGATTTATTTCGGGTGAGTGCTTCTATATCGCATTGTATTCCATAAATGTTGTTAACAACACACAAGGCTTCTTCTCTACAACGTATCTGTAGCTATTGATGACCTATATCGATAAAAGCTTGATGAGATTATCACTTTCCCGGATCACTGGCAACGACGATTACACCATTTCCGGATTAGACTACGATGGGTTCGGGTCCATGTACTTTGCTGCGACATCATATGCAGCTATTCAGTGGTTAACAGCAGTGGCTGGGTTTACCTGCCAATTTTACTAACCCTAGTCGCACCATTCATTATGATACCAAGATTCGCAAGGCCACTTAGGTATCGAACCTCGTACCCATACGAAATGACCTATTTAAGAGAGGAGGAAACCGAGTTACAGTATTCCAAGACATGGCCGAAGATTGCAGAGGCAATGCATATGTTACAGCATCAGTAGGCTCGGTGGTTGTCAAGATTGATCCTCACGGCACCCCTAATATTTGGTATGAGCCATAGAACTTGGCCGAAACACTCTCTTTTGGTGGATTAGTTACGATCGGTGATGAACTCATTATCAATGATCGGCCGGGAAAGGGCCTTTTGACCTTTGATACTCGTCTCGGTTGATAGCAATCTTCAGGCTCTGGAGGTGCGACATCGAATTCTCCTGCTCTGGGGGACACCATCTACACAGTGACGGAGTTTTTCCAAGCCAGGAGACCAGTTGTGACGACGAGAGGATTCCAGATGTTGGACATCACAGACGCTGTGGGCCATCTTGTGAAGGTAGGTATGGCAAGCATCTTGCAACTGAGGCTTCAATTGGAATGAGGTTTGCGAGAGCTGTTGGACTATGTAGTAGCTAAAGAGCTAAATATCGCGTTGTCGCGGCTCAACGTCTATGGTCTTATATTATTTTCAGTATTTTTAATGAATGTCGGTCAATAAGATACTGAGGTGAGTTAATCAAAGGCTACCCTAAGATTGTGATTCCGGTATGATCAGCTAGAACTGAGCAAATCAAACATATATGCCGACTGAGACAAACATCCAGTGCGACTCCCTTGGTATATTAGACCGCCTAGATTGCATACAGCAGGACTGCTTCATCCCCAGTTGCTTGCATGAGGGTGCCAGTCTCTGCCTTTACAGACTGCTGGTTGTACAACTCCCGTTCGACCTTGGCATATTTATCTCAAGTCAAAGCTTTGTGAAAAGGGACCATATCTGTCTTAAACTAAGAGCTGCAGAATTTCGGTAGCCCAAGACTGGTTGAGGAGTTGGGGTTACAATAGTCGCCTCATCTAGTTTAGATATCAAGCGAGCCAAATGTGCTTCGCGTTTGGGCTTATCTTATAGCGACATGTTCAATCACGGCTTCTCGTGTGAGCCCTGTAGCGTAAATTTACTGTTTAGGTAGTCTACGGAGGGGGATTTTGCATAGTCTGGGCGACTATCTGTAAAACATGGATATGGACCTCGGGGTGGCAAGAACAAGTACATGTAGTTATCGCAAGCGACAAAGGATCACATCACTAGGCACCGAGATCTAGCTTGCTTACGGAGTTGTTAGTCTACCTGGAGAAAGCAGTCCGTCGGTATCTTGTTCTCTCCAAGAATCGACCGTTACTTGCACGATCGCAGCGAATTTCGTCCCCCGCAGCGGACACTAACAAGCGCCGAAGTAGTGAAAGAGGGGTTTGAGTGACTCGCATGAACGGTGATCTGATCGATGAGGGGAGAAACAATAACTAGCACATGTACATCGCATGGACCAAGATTGGAGGATGCTGGACTAACAGTATCGTAGCTGTTTGACCAGCTGACTAGACCGCGTGGTGACGACCTGCTTAGTGGCGGAGCACTTAACGCGTCCTTCTTGGCAGCTTTTGCACAGCAAAGTGGACGATGGAAGCAGAGTTGGGGCGGAGCTGCGGGCACATGAGGAACTCTGTTGCTGTTGCTCAAGGGCTGTGGTACGAGATAAGAGCGCCTAGCAGGAGGGGATAGTGAGGAATTAATATCGCGGCCTCCATTTGGAATCCTCAGCCGGGCTCATGTGACTCTGCGCGTACACCGAATCCGTGCGTATCCGTATGGGATGTGGTGTGGTATGTAAAGTTGTATACTACAGCGAGCGTATGGACAGAACGGAACCAGACAGACAAGGCCTTGCGAGGCTGCCGGTGTGCGGCTGAGATGGGCTTGAGGCTGGCGGCACATTTACTTTGTTCTCACTCGAGCCTGGAAACTTGTCCTCGAGCATCCCATCGCCGGACCTCCAGCGGGGCCGAGTCGGGCAAAGAACGATTGAGTAGCGCACGGAGGGTGGTGGTCAGCGGCATGGAGCGATTGGCTGCCAAACAGCCGGAGCCTCAGGCAATGGGAAGAGGAGGCTGTCGATGGTTCTGGCCAAGGCACGGACTCGAAAGCTGCATCGAGTTGAGCCGCGCCCGAGAGGCTAGCCGGGCCAATAGAGGACAGGATGGGAGACGGGACGGGATAAATCATGAAAGACGAGTGACGACAAGAAGTGATGGGGGGCAAAGCAAGCAAGCAAGCAAGCGATGGGCAAAACAGGATATTCCCGAGCAACAAAACAAAAACAACAACGCCATCGCAAGATAAGTAACCAGCACTCGTACTACTGTACTTCGTACGCGTAGATTAACATGGAGGGGGCAGCCTTGCCCCGAGTGGTTGCAAATCGATGGCTGTCCAACAAGACAGGACGAGAAGAGCTGAAGCTGAAGCGAAGCTGCCAGGTCGGGCTTTTGGGGTCCCGTCACTCCCGGCCCGCGAATGGCGAGCGAGCCGCGGCCTGAGTGGTCGAGATGGGAATTGTCACAAGCCACAAGTTTGTTTGTTGACGGCTGGAGCGGGTCGTTGTTGTTAGTCGGCGACGCTATCAAGAGTGCCCCGGACGAATGGCGTGGGATAGCGCAAGCTTATGTAGCTACCACTATTTAGTTGGTAGTAGGCCCAGATGAAAGTGACACCGAGAAGATGGCAGATGGGAGATGGACGGATGGATGGGATGGAAGCGATGCAAGTGAAGAAGCGGGCACAGACACAGACACAGACACAGACACAGGCACAGGCAAGAGAGGAGGGGAACAGAGACAGACCGACAAGACAAAGAGGCGGGGTGGGGATCCGAGTTCGCTTTTTTTTCTTTCCCAACTGCCGTTTTCTGCCCGTCTCTGTACGAGTACTCGTATGGCCATGTACATGTAAGCTGAACCACTGCATCGCATCGCATCGCATCGCACCGCATCGAGCAGGGCTTAGTCACTCATTGGGACTGAGTGCGAGGTGCGTCGGCATGTCACTCGGGCGCTTGCGTCCCCCGTATTGCATCCACGTCGTGCTGGACATCATGTGTTTTTTGGCTCTGTCCACCGCCTCGAACGTGCATGTCCCGTCCTGTCCTGTCCTGTCCTGTCCGGTCCGGTCCTATTCCTGTACAGCACAGTACGAGCACGAGCACGCACATGCATGTATTCCATACTAATCTCAACGGCACAAGCACGCACGAGTAGGTACATTCATGTCCGTACCGCTGCTGCTGGCTGGGGGGAGGGAGGAGGTGGCGAAAGAAAGGGAGCAGAAAGGAGAAAGAGTGCTGTGCTTGCGGTGTTTTTTCTCTCCCGTCTTTCTTTTTTTTCCTGTTTCTTTTCTTATCACAACCCAACCGGGCTCCCCCCCATTCACGGAGGCGGTAGAGAAAGGCGGTGGCAGCGCTGCCTGCATATGGCTCTCGTCCCATGCCGAGTCGTTCCCTGCCCGCCTGCCTGCAAGCCAATCCAGGCACAGGAACGGGAAACAGCTCACCGGTGCAGCGCTGCTGGGCCTATGCAGATCATTTACCGCCAGATTGAAGCGTTCTGGCGCGGCCGCGAGAAATCCGGATTTTTGCTTTGCAAGGCCGCCTCCGGGGGGCAACTCGGCAGAATTCCTGGGGCGGGTTGCAACTGAGACACGCATATAACAGTGATGGATGTGTTTTGGCACAGCACAACTTACATGCATAGGTACACATACATGCAGACAGACAGGCGTTATCATACATCCAGTGAATGATGTATGTGAAACAAATGTCTGTGTGTGAGTGTGATACATGATAGAGGCCTACCTACTCGCAGGCAGCTCAAGCAGGATTCGAGTTATTACCTGTTGGTGCAGCAAGAAGTGCATTGCATCAATTGCATGTCTCTCTCGTACATACATGTACATTATTATTGCACAGTGCTATAGTAGTAGCTAGCCCAGGGTTCGCTTTCGCCAAGAGGCCCCAAATAGCAGCCCGTAAAGACTGGCGAGCGATCGGCCATGTCTTGCAAGGCCCTGGCGGATGCATCCGGCTGCTGCTGCTATTTGCCAGTTGCTTGTTAGTGCTCGTAAATACTCGTAGTTGCCGTCTCTCTCGCATCGTATTAGGTACTACATACCGTCCAGTCCAGGCGATGCTACGATACATGGCAGCCAGTCGCGGGAGGCGGCAAAGACGAAAAGCACGCAGCAAAGCGGGGAGGCCATTCAAGGCTTGCCCGTTGCGGTCGGTGGACTCTGAGCTCTGAAGAGCACGGCGCAAATTCCAGCTTGGCCGGCAAAGCTAGCAAGGCAAGCAGCACTATTTGTTTTTGTTTTTGTTTTCAAGTTTCGTCAATTCTCTCGTGCATTTCAATCTTGTCCCCATCGCGTCATGCCATGCGAGTGCATTGAGCGGTGTTCGCCTGCAGCTGCGCGCTTTTTACAGAACTTGGACTGTGCGTGAGAGGGCCACTCCAGCCCGTAGGCACCGACATGCCGTGCTGTATGTACATGTACGAGTGCTCGTGCATGCTTGTAGCATTGGGGACCCGGAAATGGGCGGTGATGAATGAGCTTGAATCAGCCATGAATGATTTCACGTCATGATTCATTTCAGCTGCGCGTGTGGGCGCTGGCTGTTCCTTTTCATTAAATACTACTGTAGCAAGATGGGATGGGGGAAGCGGCATTATTATTTCATCTGCCCAGCTCGAGGCGCAGCCACCGTTGGATATCAAAGCATCGTTGATTAAACGCAACAATACAAGCTACTGTAGCGGTACCAGGTACGGAGTCCGGGATCCAGCTGCCAGTGTAATCCGGGCTGCCACCTCCCCATCTGAGGGTACCGAGTACATGGGACGGTTCGGCGACCCGCAAGTGCAGCAAACCGCCACAGCCGAGCAAGGGGCCAGCATCATGACCGCCTTTCCTGACCGGCAGCCTGTCTGTGTGTTCAATTTAAAAAAAGAGGGGCACAAAACGGGCACAAGAAGCAGCAAGGGCAGCAGGGCAACAAGAGAGAGAGAGAGAGAGAGAAAAGAAGAAGAAAGAAACAGCGCAAAAAACGGGCGCCGTTCCGAGAATCCCATGCGGATGGGAACCGAACCGGACGCCTTCGGGGCCACGGCGTCTGGCTTGAGACATTTGGCCAACTTTTGTCGCTTTGGGCAAAGTTTATTACCGCGCCCGAGTTTTGCGGTAATTTATTCTCGGACGAGGAGTTACTGTAGTCGCCCGCGAAACTCGAAATGGGCCTGGTTTCTTTTTTGGAACTGGGAGCTGGAAATGGAAGAAGCCAGACCGGGTATGTAATTTGATGCTCGGCGCTCGTTACAGAAAGTACTCGCACGGCCGGGCTCGCTAATGGTAGACGAGAGTACGAGCAATTTACAACAGGCCACGAGTAATATTACCCAGGCGGTACATCAAATCTCGTTGCTGGAAATAGTGCCTCCATCCCCTGCCCGCCCTCCCCACAGCTATCGCTACGGGCCAGGGTCTGTTGGCCCGGCGGAACGTCTGGAAACGCTGTCGAAGGCGGCCCCCCGGCCCTGGCGCTGGTGCTCGCCGCTTTCTGTCGCGTCCACGTGCCGCCGGGAGAGACAGATTGATTGATTAATTGAGGCTGGGGGAGATGACGAGGAAGAAGAGGGCTTGGGGCCACGGAGGATCGCTGTAAGTCGTAATTGTCATCATTGTAACCGTTCGTGTTAGCGGTTGTTGTAACTGCTGTGTTGAATGACACCAGACGCTCCCGTCGAGGCGTTGCCGTGCCCCGAAACGGACCATCTCGAGTCGCCTGGCCGGAGCAACTGGAACCGTTTTCTGGGCCCGAAATGCGACAGCAACAATGACAAGACAAGAACGAGACACCCAACCCATCAGATCCATCCGTTTTCGACTCGACCAACCTCGAACGTGTCCAAGTCCAAGCATAAGTCGCCACCAAACCAACACCGCCGTGGCCGCAAGCACCGCGCCGTCGTAATCAGACCCCGGCCTGTGCTGTAGGAGTATTATAGTAGCTAGCGCTAGCCCCCTCTTTCCAGGCCCTTACCGACAGTGCCAGTGCCCGCCATCAGCGCCGCATCCAGCGCCTGCGACGGTGCCTGTTCAGGTCCTTTTAGAGGCAATCCATCCCCCTCCTCCCCCCCCGGACCACCGCTCATCCTCGGCCTCACCATCCCAAGCAGCATCACCAAACCTCGCCCCTTTCCCTTGACGGCCCCGTTTCCTCCTTTTCCCCCTCCAACCCCCGGCCAGTTCACCAAAGGCGTTCGAAACCTGGTCGCCCTTTGCCTTGGGTCCTTTGGGGTGCGTTTCCGGGTGCCCAATGCGTACATCCGGTGGATCCTCGCTGTCCGCCGCCGTGTAACTCGTCCCCCCAAACCCATCTATTCTGCTCCATACAAAGTGCAAGGAACCACGGCAACAATGGCTTGCAGTCGGTGTAGGTAGATGCTACAGGAAACCCGACGAAACGAATCTCGGTGCTTTTCGACAGGGGGGGCCGCAGTGGGCTCGTCCAATCCAAATCCGAAACTTAAAACAAGAACCCAGAAGGAAGCCTATTCGAAACTTCATCCATTGATCCCTCTCGTTTGTTGCGTTTGTTGCGTTGCGTTGCGTTGCGTTGCTTGCCGTTGAGCTGCGGTTCGTTGCGTTGCGTCCACCTAATAATATACACCACATCATACAACACAACACGACACAACACAGCACAACTCACGCAGACACACACACACACACACACACACACACACACCCAGATGGCCATGGCTTCATTACAGCAGCAGACGCAGCCTTCGGGCCTGAGCAGCCATGGCAAGCTCACCAAGTCCCGCAGCCGCATCGTCGTCAAGCCCATCCTCAAGCGCCTGCACCACGTCCACTCCCACTCGGAGCGCAACTCGCTGGACCTCAACCGCGGCTGGGACGACCAGCCCGTGGCCACGACGCCCGAGCTCGAGTACAGCTCCTTCGACTTTGGCTCGCGCGATCTCGACGACCTGACCAGCGACCGCCGGCTGTACTCGAGCTACCCAGCTGCGCCAGCTGCCGGCGCAAAGCTCACCCGCGACGTCAGCTTCACCAAAGATGTCGGCCCTGTGGCGCCTGGCCTTGGCCGCGCAAACACCTTTTCCTCTCCCTCTCATGCGCGCTCGACCAGCGGCAACTCGGTCTCAGCCACTGCCGCCCGCATCGGATCCTTCATCCACCCTTCAAGGCAGATGCCCCGGACCTCGACGCCGCCTCTCAACTCATACGCCAACTCGGTGGTGTCGCTGGACAACGGCCTGACGGGCCAGCAGCGCGACTTGACAGCTGCCATCGCCGAGAGCGACAGCGGCGACAACGACGAGCTTGACTTTGAAGAGCCGCTGGCCTCGCCCACCTCTCTGCGTCTCTCTCAATCCGAGTCCAACCGCGCCGGCGCCACGGCGACAAAGAATCTCTCCTACTCCTCCAGCCTCAGGTCCAACTCGCCCAACTCAAAACCAACGGCCACTGGCCGCCCATCGCTGTCCGGAAGCCAGCGCACCAGCTCAGACGGCCCTTCAGTGAGGGCTGCCACCACTCGCTCCAACTCGGGCCCCTCTGTACAACGTCTCACCCAGGGCGCTGTGAATCACCAATCCGCCGCAAACGACGGCCCTTCCGTGCCATTGCTCATCTCTACCACGCAGCAAAAGACTGCCTCGAACCCCATCTGCTCCACAACACCCACATCCCCCTTCCGCGCTTCATTAGACATGAATGGTTTCCGCCTTCGCTCACGGAGCGAGATGGACACGTCTACCCGCCAGGAGCAGGTCCGCGAGGCCCGTCGCAAGTTCGAGGCCAAGGAGAAGGAGAAGGAGGAAAAGTACGCTCGTGAGCAGATCCGCAAGCGGGAGCGTGACGCCGCCAAGGAAGCCCACAAGAACGAGCGGGCGCAGGCTCAGAAGCGAAAGACCAGCTTCGGACACACCAGCACCCTCTCCAGCGCGAGAAACTCGTCCAGTGTCCGCGAAAAGACCGAGTCAGACCCGCTCAACGGAGGCCAGGCGCAGGAGCCGCAGTTCCAGGCCCCCTCCAGAAGCAAGACGGCCAAGCGCAGGACAAACAGCCTCTGGACCGCCTTCATCCTTTGGCTGAGAACCCGCCTTCTGAAGCTGGCCAGGCGATAGGAGAGCCAGAACCCTTTCAAGGCTTCTCAGAAGAGCAGTGACAAAGCGCAGGCTGCTTCCAATTCCAACTGCTACATTACATCAAACACCTACACTCAACGCGCACGAGTCCGTTCAACTACTGGACTCGATTAATCGGGTAGCCTACAGCTACCGAACACACGTTCTTCTACTACCTCGGCCACTCAAATGAGGACATGCATGCACCACACGTATGTGTGCATGTATAATTTCTTCTCCTTCGCCCTCATACCACTCATCATCAATCGATTTAGCGAATCATATGAAACTACTAGCGAGGTCGAGGTGCTGGATTTTGCCAACATCTCCATTATTTATGATTTTTTTTTTCACTTTTCTTTTTCTCTCTCACGGCCCTTTGATACAGATGGGGAGCAGCAGACCCCAGGCGAACGCAGCATCTGGCAATGCCGTTTATTATCTTTTTTTTTTTTGACGCGAATCACAATGCAAAACTTGTCTTTCTGCGAGGCGTTACGGAAACCGGAATAGTACAAGCATAGGGCGGAAATGTTTGACAGCTTTTTTTTTTCATTTAATCTCTCACTCACACACAATTGTTGAGTTTTGATGAAGTTTTTCTATACTCCACCCATTCGATTGGGTCACATTACGAATTGCATACAGGAGGAAATACACATTGTAAGGGGGCATGCTTTGGAGCGTTTAGACACAGGAAAGCAAAGTTTTTTCTTCTTTTCCTTGGGAGCCCAAGCAAAACAAACAAACAAACAAATTAACAAAACACGAATTTTTTTCACCCAAAAAAATTTGAATATCATGGACAGACTTTTTGGAGAGAGTAGGACGATTTTGGTCTTGTCCCAAAGGTGGCTTCTTGTTCGAGGATTGGTACGGATCGCTTGGGGAAGCGTCTTGGATTTGACGCTTTCGTGGGTTTTTTGGGGAGGAAGTTTTTTTGGCGGAGGTTGCGATGAGAGAGGAGGGCTTTTTCATAGAGGCAAGGGATCCGTACAATCTGTAGTTGTTTTAGGTGTAGTTGGTGTGGAATACGAACAAGTTGGCACTCAAAATCTTCTCTTCTCGCCTTTCGTGTTGCGTGTTTATTGTCTTTGTTGTTTTTGAAGCGGGAATGTGAGATGTCACATGTAGCAGGCTATTGGTTTCTTGGTGTTTTGTTTAAACGACAGGTCGTTCATGTTTACGGTGGAGTTGGCATCATTGTACATGGACGAGTGATGTGATTCGCTGGAAAGGGCTTTGCCTAAAGGGGATCACCAGGGGCGCAGCGATGATCTTGAGGTTTTGGAGCGTCCTTTTTTTTTGTGTGTGGTTGCACTCGGGGAATGTGGGTGGGCTGGTGGTGAAGGGGGGGGGGGGGGGAACGGTGAGGCTCGGTGAATGTCTGATGGTTTTTGCAGGTATCGTGTGATGTTATTCGATGTATTGTTGACATGGCTTACATACATGTACATATCATTATCATGTCTCTCTACCAAGACATTTGTCTCTTCTTTATACTTTTTGCATCCATTCACTCCCGTCATTCAAAGCTTCGATCTTGGCCTCACGTCCACCGCTGCCCACCAAGGATATCCCGGAGGAGCATTCTCATCAATGGTGTCCTTAAACTCGGGCTTTCTCTTGTGCAAAAAGCTCTCGATGCCCTCCCTCGCATCGTTGCTCCTGACCAGCGAGTAAAACATCTTGCTCTCCACCAGATGCGCCTCCTCGGGCGTCGCCGGCGCCCGATAGATCTGGTTCTTCATCACCGTGGCCGACACCATGCTCACGTTGGCGGCAATCTCGTCGGCAATCTTGAGCGCCGTGGGGAGCACCTGGTCCGGCTCGACGACCTCGCTGAAGAGCCCGTCGAAGAGCTTGTGGCCCGCGGGATAGACGCCGCCGGTGGTGGCCAGGTGCAGGGCCTTTGCGGTGCCGACGAGGCGGGGCAGGAAGAAGCTGCTGCAGGCCTCGAGGCAGAAGCCGCGCTGGCCAAAGACGAAGCCGACTTTTGCGTCCTTGCTGGCGACGCGGATGTTGGCGGGCAGCGTCATGGTGATGCCGACGCCGACGGCGGAGCCGTTGAGGGCGGCGACGACGGGTTTCGCGCAGCGGTGGATGGCGAGGCTGACCTGGCCGCCCTCGTCGCGGTGCTGGTCGGGCGAGGAGGAAGTTTGGCCGCCGGCGTTGAAGTCCATGCCGGCGCAGAAGATCTTGTTGTGCGGGTCGGACGAGGTGAAGACGATGGCCTTGACGCGGGGGTCGGACGAGAGCTGGTCGAAGGCGGCGATGAGGGACGTGGCCATTTCCTGGGTGAAGGCGTTGCGGGCGGCGGGACGGTGAAGCTTGAGGACGATGACGGGCGTGACGGTGGGGGAGGAGGCGGGGTGGTGGGAGAATTGGAGGGTGGGGAGGGTGAAGGTGTTGTAGCTGGAGGGAAGCTTGGAGGCGGCCATTGTGGTGATGGTGATGAGGTTCTCTGGATGGATGGTGTAGATGCGAGATGAAGGGGTCTTGGTGTTGAGGTCGATGGGAGGTTTGAGATGGCTCGATGGGGGTTGAGCGCGTGAAATGAGAATTATAATGGTTGTATGAGAGAGATTAGATAAGGCGCGAAGTGGAAGTCAATGGCGGATGAGATGAGGTGAGAGGTGAGATTCATCATCTTCTGTCGATGGATATTCGTCGTTGATACTCCGTACGCGAGAGCTCATGATGACCGTCTGCAACGCGTTTGCCGTGAACCTCGGCTCCCCACACTCTGCCGCTGCCGAACTAATGTCCTTTTGAGTCTAGCCTTGAATGTTGTACTTCGGTACTCGGGTAGGTCTCCACCAACTTTGGAGGGGCCTCGAAATTCGGATTAGTTTCGATCGAGTTTACCTAGTATGTTGCATGCTATTAGTGGGATTTTTAAGGTTTACGATTGGTATAAGTCGCTTTTGCGATGTGATGATGTGAGGCGGTTTGCGGGTGACTTGATTTAGCGAGGTAATTCGGTCCATCTTGCTGATGCAGCCGTATCACTAGTACAGATAGAACAGGTATATCTTCCTATCAACGAAGCTTCTGATTATGGAAAGATTAATAACCGAGCAGAGCTGATAATGCAGATTGGCTGTTAATGATAGCGTTTACTCCACCGCCATAGCTCAGGAAGAAAGAACTAGAGCCCATTAGAACATTCCATCTCAGGTAGTACAACGCTGCTGCTTCATACATGGTGAATACTGTAGGAATAGCGTTGACATTGTGTACTAGATCTGGAACCACGACACGACCTACCTAGTCCTGATACTTTCATGTTCCACCTTGAGATTGTGAAAAACTGTAAACCTATGGCCGCGTAATCAGAGCTTCTCTAGACACCGTACTACAATGCAATAAAACCCAAATCTGGGTGCGGGAGTAGAGTGACTCATTCAAGTATGAGAGCTGGTGGATTTAATTACTCGAGAGCGTTATCTAAGGGCATACTCCATACCTATCAAGTTCAATCTCGACAGTGAAGTATATCTGCAAAGTTAATGGAAGCCACAGCAGATCCATTCCGATAGACCTCGAGAATATGCCGAGAGCAAGAAACATGGCGTGGGCATTCTGGCCGATGTGGAAAACCTAATACTCTCTGCTTTGAAAGCTTGAAATGAGATAGCCGTGCGTCGAATCAGTTCATAAAGTTTAAGTGAGAACTATAAGAGTGAATCACTATCCCACCCAGTCTTTTCTTCTTCTTCCTCTTGTTGAAATCAAGGAAAGTGGACCATCGTCACACCATCTGGGAGCATTGTATGGGTCCCGATGTTGGTCATACTGCCTCTGCCTTTTCTTTGGTTCGTCTCTTGGGCCATGTTAATGCTGTTTTGCAGAATGTTTTCAACGAAAGCGAGGACTTGTCTTGGAGATCACATCTCTCATGATGGCAATGGTACCTGGGTGTGTGGTTCCCATGCAAGATGACGTGGGAGGCAGACGGCACGAGGGAAAACAAAGAGCTCGGCGAGTTGAGGAATGGGCTAATGATGGCACCAGGAAGTTGGCCGGCTGAATCGAATTCAGGTGGCAGGGAAATGCGATCAAGTTACACCGAGTTAGACAGAGCCACAACTGCCTAGTATAGGTGCTAACGATGAAAAAAGATGGGAAAGATGGAATTGGACCTCTTTGTGCTCCAGCCTCTTGCTGAGCTAGACAGCCTCGATTTCCCGATTAGCTGCCGCTAGTCTCGTGCGGTCCGATAGCGTCTAATCGATCGATATATTTGTCCTTTTCTCGTCCTGTGCTTTTTCGCCCTGATATCTTGTGGCTTGCTGCGTGGGGAAACACCATTCCCACTGTATTCATGCTTTGCTCCGAGACCTAAAAATAGCCCGATCCTGCTTACCTAACCGCTCTGTCTCGTGTGTTATAAAACGTGCCTGCTCCCCAGACCGGTTAGGCCTTCCAGATCAGCCAAAAGCCGGCCAGTATTTAGACCCTGAGATCCCAGATTCCTAGCGGCAGCGATCCCTCTCCACCGGGATTTTATCAACATACACATGCATCCAGCCGCTCTCTTCATCTTGTCTGGCATGCATCGCACGCATTTTCGTCGCCATGGTTTATGACTGGGAGAAGTACAAGGAAGTCATCTTCCAGCGGTTCATCAAAGATGGCTGGGATTTGCCACAGGTCATGAACCATCTGCGCAGCGAGTATAACTTCGAGCCCAAGTAAGCTGAGTCGGCGAGTCCAGTTCCTTCATCTACCACAGCGCCCTCTGCGTATCGTGGGTCGTCAAATTTCGTCTCGTCAATACGACGTGACCAATGGCAGTAGAGACTAACACCTTACTGTAGGAGACGATCATTGCAGGTTAAACTCTCGGATTGGGGCTATCTCAAGTCACTGCACAAAGTCAAGCCCGCCCTGTCGCTGGATCGGGTCACGGAGCTGTGGAATCAGAACTTGTCGTATCGAAAGATAACCCAACAGCTCCGACAAGAGAGCATTGAAGTGACTGAACGAGAAGTTACCAAATTTTGCAAGGCCAACGGGTTGTACAATGGTCAAGGGGCCAGAGCTAGGTCCAAGTCCATCCAAAGCGACATGTCACAGCTCTCGCCTTTGAGCTTCCCTGACGGCGCTTACTCGGAAGATGAATCCATGGTGCTTCGTCGCACTTCTTCTGCATCATCATCTGGGTATTTTTATCCAACATCTGGGGAATCTCGCCCTGCAAAGCGACCAAACAGGATCAAGGCGTCCCCTTTACGTCGTCGCAAGTCTGAAATGACTCTGACGGAGGCCAAAAGCATACTGGGAATAGACGAAGAACAAATTACGACACTCCGCGACACTTTTGCGGCTATCTGCAACGACAGTGGTATTCGCTCAAAATCCCACACAACGGGAAAATGGGAGGGAGCAATAACACAGCTGTTGCACCAGCACCCTGAATTGTACAAAAGAGTGTTAACGTTTCCTGAGAACATCGAGAGAAAGCGGAGAGCCTTGGATACCATATGCAGGAATTTTGCAAAGACGGAGCGTTTGGGGCCAAAGATGACGCAAACGGACGCCAAGAATGCCTTGGGGTTAAATCCTGAAGAGGCCAGGGAGGCACGAGAGATCTTGAGTAACTTTCTCAAAATGGGAGGGTTCGCCGATAAGCTCGCTGTGACTCCCACGACCGATAATTGGAAGGTGTTGATGGACCGCTGGGGCGCCCTGCACGACAAGATTGACAAGGCTTGGATCGAAGCACGCCAGGATCCAGACGGGAAGAAACAAAAGGCGTTGGCTGTGTTGTCGCGGGACGTCTTGAAGAGGCTCCGCGATGATCGCCCTTCTCGACAATCCAAAAAGGGGCGCTTCGATGAGATGGATACGCCAGACTCAAACCAGCCTCTTGTCGACAACACGGGCCAGGGCTTTTACACTGCGGAGATGGAAACCCAGTCACAGCAAAGTCCTCTGTCGTCCTTTGATGGAGCAGGCATGGAAGGTTATGCACCAATGAAGACGTTTGGCAATGTGGCTGAGAGTCCATATACTTTCCAGGCAACGTCGAGCCCTGACACCAGCGCCATGAGTCCTTATCTGCCGGTTCAGCCTGCGTTTGGGAATACAATGTTTCCCTTTCATACAACGCAGACACTGACTCCTCCCATGTTTGGTTTCCACGGGAACTCGAGCATGTCGTTGCCCGGGACGTCACAGTATCAGCCTCCGCCTCAGTCTCCGCTCCCCAGATTTGCGCACGCGAGCTTCACGGGTGCTCCCGATGCCACTCAGGCACATGGCAATGCGCCATTTCATGCCATAGCCTCAGGGCAGTGGAACGCCGTTGACGACACGCCTGGCCTGCTGGGGGGGCCACTCGACGGTGGCTCTGACGGTACCATGACGCTCGGTAACGGTCACGGTCACTTTGAACCCCATGCGTGGTCTCAGGCGTCCATGCATGGAACGATACCTGCATTTTGGCCACAGTAGGCTTGATGCTTCGTGGGATTTTGCTGGAGCGATCCAAGGAAAGAAATACACTGCTGCGACGCGTTGCTGAAGTGTTTGGTCTAAACTCGCCGGTCTACTTTGGCGCTGAGGCGGTACGTGGTTGGGGAGCTTGAATGGCCAGTTTTGTTGTTGCCAGCTTGGCTTGATATTGGGCATGGAGGATCGTCTGGGCAATGCCCCCCTTTGTCTGGGGGCGAGAAAATTGCCCTCATTCTTGTTTTTTCTTTCTTTCTTTCTTTCGCCTTTTCCATTTGCTTGTCGTTACATCTATCTTTTCTTCTTTTTTTTTTTTTATTTCTCGTTTCGTTTTGGGGATTTCTTCTTCATTCTGTTTCTTTATTTTGACTTATAATACATGCATGGATGACGGCAAAAGAGCTCCATGGACGATGTTAGAAGTCAAGACTGACTTGCCACTCCTTCTTCGGAGTGGACTCGGGATTGGCGTTTTGGTCAAGGAAGGCAAATACATGGCGTTGAGCAGGGTCTATGAATAATGTCTGCTATTCAAATATGCATGGCTACACCATAAAGGGCGGTTACGGGCGTTATGGGTTTGATTGGTTTTGGTATCCATGGATCTGGTATGGTATGGATGAGGTACTCGGAGTTACTCAAGCATTGCTAAGGGACATATGTTTACATTGGGCTGGGAGTTTGATTGGTTTTGCTTCTATACCCCTACAAGTTTTTAGCAATTCGTGAACAAACATTGAATTCTTTACTATCCTCATTCTCCGTCGTTGAAAGACTACCGTGAAATGCCGAATCTACATACTACTAATGTAATACAGATCCGCCGCTAACGTCTTCTGAGCACTGACAGACATGTTTGGCCCGCCCCCACCATTGCAAAAGCTAAGCTTCGCCTTTCGCAATCGCCATCAATCACTTCAATGCAACTCAACCGCACTGCGAATTGAGCGTCTGCCGTACTTTTGCGTGCTGCACCTGTCCCAGATCCAGGCCACGGGCCCATAGCATCGAGTTCGCAACCAAATGCTCAAGTGCGGTTCGGCAGCGCATCCATTGCGCCGCGCACAGGCTCTGCGGAGCTTGGCTGCGGTGCGACCCGGAGCAGCTGGGCGGCACTACGCAACAGAGATTGAGCCCAAGGCGCCGAGGCAGGGCAATGAGCAGAAGCTGGGGAGGTCGTTCCAGGGGCAGGTCATGGGCAGCATCGGGGCGCGTCTGAGGAGGGAGCGCGAGCAGCGCGAGCAGTACGAGAAGTGGAGGGACATGAACGATCCGGCGAGAAATTGGATGTTGACTTTCTGTATGTGACGGCCGCCGGCTGGCTCTTGCAGCCGTCTCCTGTCTCCATATGCTGACATTATTGGCGTCTTCAGTGTTCCTATCGAGCGTTGGCATTTCCTACTGGCTGGGCACCTACTGGCCGCGAGAACCCGAGCAGACCTCGACGTTGCCGTTATCCAAGACGAGACCACCGGCGCATAACGTCAAGCTGGAGAACATGCAGGCGGCATGGGCGGACTTTGTCAAGATTGTCGGAAAGGATAATGTCAGCACAGATGAGGACCAAATAAGTGCGCACGCCACGTCGGACTGGACGACGCACAAGGCCGGACCTGACGATCGTTCGTTCTGCGTGGTGTATCCCGGCTCAACGGAGGAGGTCTCGGAGGTTATGAAGATTTGCCACCAGAGGAAGATTCCGGTCTCTGCCTACAGTGGAGGAACCAGCATTGAGGGACAGTTTACGCCGACGAGGAAGGGCATTTCCATCGACTTTGGCCGAATGGACAAGGTTCTGGCCCTGCACGAGGATGATTTGGATGTGGTTGTTCAGCCTGCTGTTGGTTGGGAAGAGCTGAATAACGAGCTCGCAGAGAAGGGCTTGTTCTTCCCTCCGGACCCTGGCCCAGGAGCTATGATTGGAGGCATGGTTGGAACTGGATGCAGCGGCACCAATGCTTACAGATATGGCACCATGAGGGAATGGGTTCTTAGCTTGACGGTTGTCATGGCCGATGGCACCATTCTCAAGACTCGACAACGCCCTCGCAAGAGCTCTGCCGGATACGACCTTACGAAGCTCTTTATTGGATCTGAGGGCACCCTCGGTCTGGTGACGGAAGCTACGCTTAAGCTTACGGTTAAGCCTGAGTCCATGAGCGTTGCGGTGTGCTCGTTTCCCTCGATTCGCCACGCAGCCACCTGCGTGAGCAAAGTCGTCGGCAAGGGCATCCCCGTTGCGGCCGTGGAGATTTTGGACGACAACCAGATGAAGGTCATCAACCTATCCAAGACCACTTCTCGCACATGGGCCGAGGCCCCTACCTTGTTTTTCAAGTTTACCGGAACACCCAGCGGCGTCAAGGAGCAGATTGCGCAGGTCCAGGCGCTCGCCTCACAGGCCGGCAGCAAGTCATTCGAGTTTGCCAAGACGGAGGCCGAGCGCGACGAGCTGTGGAGCGCAAGAAAGGAAGCGCTCTGGAGCACCATGGCGGCGAAGAAGGAGGGCGATCGGGTCTGGACTGGAGATGTGGCTGTTCCGATGAGCAGGCTGCCGCAGTTGATTGAAGAGACCAAGGCGGATATTCAGAAGAGCGGGCTGTTTGCGTCGATTGTCGGGCATGTTGGGGACGGAAACTTCCACAGTGAGTTATATTCGACTGAATTCTTGAGTGAATGGAGCATATTTCTAACCGTCGAAAAGCCATTCTGCTGTACAACGACGCGCAGCGGAAAAAGGCCGAGGCGGTTGTTTCGCGGATGGTGAAGCGAGCGGTTGAGCTCGAGGGCACAGTTTCTGTAAGTCGGGAGCTACTTGACAAGAGAAGAAAAAACTTGAGATACTGATCTTCTTGACAGGGAGAACATGGCGTTGGTTTGGTCAAGAGAGACTACCTGCCTCATGAACTTGGGGAGACGACGGTGGATGCGATGCGCCAGGTAAATTGCATGAGTCACTCTCTTATACTCTTTATGTTTTCATGTGTATATTAACATGGGGATGTAGATTAAAAAGGCCTTTGATCCTCTGTGCTTGTTGAACTGCGACAAGGTTATCCGTATGCAGAAGCCCAAGAGCGGCGAGGTCAAGGAATGGTGAGTCTGTTGAGGTTGATATCACGAGGCCCCCGCCCTTCATGGAAAACTGTACTGTACTATATAACGTGTATTTAAAAACCAAAATCATCACCTTTATTGGACGAGAGACGCAATGCAAAGTGTCTGCTCTCTGTCTCAGTTCTATATGGGCAAATCACAATTCAGACGCATTCAAGTCACAAGCAACAGGCCAAAAGCATCAAATGGCTTATCTAATCTCGCGCCCCACGCTATGCCGTCATCGGCGCAATCACACGCTGCTGGTCCCTGCGCCAACTCCAAGCTCGTGACATTGCCAGCTGCTGGACGGCCCCAAATCAGCAACATTCCAGCGCCTCTTGGACCTTCATAACTGCTGCATAAGCAAATATTCCCGAAATCACCGTGCTGTCGACGATTGCTTTTGTATCATCTTCACCCCCAAACAGCTCAACAAAAGACCGACGATTGATATCCCGCCCCGCCATACATTCGTGCAGGAGTGTTGTCACTGCGCTTCCAACCCCGCTGACCCCCTGGGTCTTGTCGCGTCTTCATCATCTCTCTCCATGTCGCTCTTTACCGCACAGCTTCATCCCGGACGGGCTCTCGGGTTCTTCAGTAAGCAGAATCTCACCTAGACTCCAAAACTCTGTTGAAATCCGGACTCACCACGTCTGCTAGCCCTTGGCGCGTCCCTCCACGATGTCCTGACCCGGGTCAAGGCAGAACCGCAAGCGTTCCCGAAGCTCGAAGTCCTCTACTCCCGAGACCAGCCCGTCACCGAACCGGTATGCGTCGTGCTGCCCCAAAACGGCATCAGGCTGCGGTTCGACGGCCCTGAGCAGCGCCTCCGCCTGATCGAAGTCATCGACTTTACAAAGAGCCACATCACCTTTAAGGATCGGGATCTGGTACGGCCAGCCGGCGCCGCTGCTCCCGAAGTGCCGGGCGAGTCATCGGCGGGACCTACCTTTCGGCACATTTACCATCGGCTGCTGGGACCGACCTATGCAGGCGAGTTCATTCCTCCGGCGGCATCTCAGGGCAACGGAACGTATGTCTTGTCGTATCCCGGCGTGGCCTTTAACTTCTCCGTGCCGACCTCTGTATATTCGGCCGACAAAGACGTTGTTTCGCTACTTTCTGCCTCTTCATCGCAGATTGCGACTTCTATGGCTGTGTTTAGTGGTAATTCCTGGGCGGAAGTGCGGCCGACGCTGTGGACGGAGGTTCTGCCTAGCGTCAAGGTGACTTCAACTATACCTCGTGGGAAGGACGTTTACCCTGACGAGGTATCCTTGATTCGACTTCACGGCGGGGGCAAGATACAGCTATTTCGGAAATGGACGGCGAGCTCTTTCTGGATCATCCTTGGTGAGACCACGCCGCAGGATCTCGTGGCAGAACTTGGGCCGCCGAATGCGATATACCGTAAGAATGATCAGAAGATGGTCATTCACAAGATGCGAGCCGCTAGTAATACGCACGGCCGCCCTAATGTGAAGGACCTGGGCCGGCCGGATGAGTCGACGGATACGGACCAGTCGTCTATGCATACTGGCTCAGACGAATCGGATAACGAGGCCGCAGTAGAAGACGAAGGGGGGGATAATGCATCCGGAGAGTGTTTCTACAACTACTTCTATCTTGGCTTTGACATTCTCATGTCTACGCCCGTACCCCCTTCGAGCCTACCACCAGGAGAGACACAAGTGCCGGATGATATTGGTAACGGAATCAAGACCCATGCTCCCGATCGACTAGTTGCGACGAAACTGGTGCTCCACGGCAACATCCCCGGCTCCTACGAATTCAACCGCCATCGACGATGTCGCTGGGAGATTAGCTACCTGGATGACCTGGCCAGTGATGGTGGCCCCGTCAGCTCCGAGATGGAATTCAAGACGATAGAGAATCTCATGAGCAGGAAATGGGAGGGCGCCTACCCCACAGACAAGACTCAGCCGCGGCAAGGGGGTATGGTCCTGAACCGTGGCTGGGGCGACAGCCCAGGCAGCAGTTGCGAGTTTCTCGGCGGTTGGGAAGAGAGCGGCGCGAGGAGGCCGGAGGCAAATGGCGATTCTACGACGACGCTGTATGGCTTCCCTGGAATGGTTTTTGAAGTGTTGAGGAATGACTATGTTAACACGTTGACGGTGTTTTGAGTTTTGGGACACTCAAGGGGGGGTTTACGGGGGATGAATGGGGAAGGGTTGGGGGGGTTTTGCATACTAATCATTCTGACGAGAGCGAATTTTTTTTTTGGCAATTCTGAGGCTTGCCGTTTTGTTATTATTATTTGGGATGTTAGTTGGGTGTTTTTGGGTTGGGATATCATACATGGCATTGTGTTAACGAGCTTTAACCTTGGATTCATTATTCATAGTTTTTTGTGCTCTTAATACAGACGGAATTACAACTTAGCTTCAGTCATACTTAGACTGACTGAGGTATGTTTCTAAACTTATGTGCTGCAGTACCTTATATAGCGAATTCCGTGATCTGTAATGTTTAGTTTGGCGAATTGTTGCTGATTGAATTGAGATAAGACCTGAGTCTAGATACTGCGCCAAAGTCTAGGACATGGTTCCTTACTGAACAAGCAGTCCACGGCTAATCGGGCCTTTCACATTACTCAGTATAGACACAACTCCTATACTACAATCCTTTGTAGACATTGGCTGTCTCGTATTGCTGGTTATAAACACAACTCCTATACTACAGTTACTTTGCAGACTATGATTCATCCCGTAAGAAATCCTTATTGTTCGGCCAGGGGTCCGCTGTCAATGACACTCCATCGGCTGAACAGAAAAGCGGTGCTATTCATAGTTCATGTCATCATTTAGACATGTATTCTTCTCAGATCGGCCTAGAGGCTGCCATCTCGGAATTATCGGCGTTGTTAAAACCCCCTATAATGACTTGCTACACGCAGATTAGTTGAGTAACCCTGCCTTGTGTTAAGAACGAATCGTATTTTTGGAGGTCATTTAGATGTTGGTGTTTGTGTGTTGTATTGCTCGCATAACTCCGATCCATTGCGTTTCCATCGGTTCAGTCAAACTACCTGGTCGATTATTCGGCATATCTAGCCTTTCCTTTTCGGAGACATATTCTGTTGTTGCGGGCCATGTGTTTTCACATCATTTGACACAGGTTCCGTGTCCCAATTTAGTCCTTTCGGGAGAATCATGCCGGCACCCTGATGATTTGCTGCGTATCGGGCTGCAGTGTCTGCAAGGCAATTGCCTTTCACTTGAGAGTGGCCTGGAACCCAGCGCAATTCAAGTTGGACTCCATTGCCGTAGAAGTATTGTGACATGGTCATGATATGGTGTAGAAGGGGGTCGCAGATTAATCGGGCATCGGCGACGGCGCCCTCTCGAAGCTTGCATATCTTTTGCAGCGCGCTTATGCAATCGCTGAATATTGTCACTTTGGACCACCTGGCCTTTCCATTGGAGTGTTTTCTGTTGTCGTCCAGGTAAAGTGCCCTCTCTGTCATGGCAATTGTCAAAGCATGTGCAATGGCAGCAAGCTCGGTGAAGACAGTGTCTCGACCTCGGCTGGCTGGGGTAAAGTATTTAATGTTCCAGTGTTCGTCTCTCTTAGTTTTGTAGACAACAGCGGCACCGGATGGAATGATTGAGGTATGCTCGGCGGTTGGTGGCGTTGAACTTGGTTTGGGATTTACGGTAGAAGAGCCGTCTGAATAGAAAACGCGATGACGGCGGCCGAAATTGCAACTGAAAATATTCCGTGCCGTAGCAAGAGCAAATTTCCTCGAGGGTAGGTTTGCTTTCAAGGGTATGACGATGTTGGCGCAGAATCTGAATTCGTGGGCAGCATTGAGTTTGGTTATTTCTTTACTAAAGTCGAGCACTTTGTTGACGCTGCTTATATAGCGAGCGTTTTCATGTGCGATGATTCTCTCTTTTTTGCCCATATTATCTTTTAGAGCTAGAGCTTTTGTATCGCTGCGTAATAAAGGTGATAGAAAAAGATGGAATAGACTGATCCGAGAGCAGACATAAGAGGAGCAACGATAGCTCTATGCGAAGGCGATTTTGATAAGCTTCTTCTTTCAAGACAATCTTTTGCTGCCATGAGCCTCACCTTGATAGTGTTGATCAAGTATCTTTGCATGATTTCTGTTGGCTACGGATACTTGTTGATTACTTGGATCTAATTTTTTAGTTGCTTGGTGAAGATGAGATGGCCAAGTAAATGTGACGTTTGGCATTTGACTTCCTTTCTACGCCACTGACTTGAGTCTTTCATCATATTAAGTTCTGTATTGCATCAACTGCTCTCTGGCAGAGTAAGTTCGCAGCCTATCAGAAGTCTATCAAGACATATCATTACGTGCTACTGCTATGGTGCTAAGGCAATATGAAGTAGAAAGAGAGCAATAACGAGTCTTGTAATGAAGTACACCAAAACCAAACGCAAAGAATCGAGATCGGGGAATACGCCGTATTCACGCATTCTCGGTACGTACCTGCGATAGCCGAACGGAACAATTCCTTCCCACGTCGGTGAATGGCGGCCCAAGGAGCTAATTGTGGAGTGCCTGCCTCGCCGTAATGGTCATTAGAGCTGGCTTTGCTCAATATGGGCAGGTGCTCCTCCGTGCTAAGATGCTAATAAGATGCCAAGCAACCAAGGTAGGCACTACGGTAGGTTCCGATGGCGCTCCTTCCTGCTGCACCTGATTGATAAATGCGCGAGGGGATGGATGTGAATGGAAGGAACCTTTAATTTATTAGTCAGTACAGATGCAGATGCAAAACGAAAACGAGTGGCGAGCGTGAAGCCACGTTCCGAGCATTCTCTGGATCCGGGAATTCTTCCGGGTTGCCTCTCTGACAGCGCAGCGGCCAAAACACCTTCCGCAAAGCAAATGCAGAAAATTCAGATCAAATGCTACTCTGTTTACATGTATCTACAGCGGCTTGGCTTCCCCATTATTATGGATCTAGCCTAGGCGGGAGCGAAGAAAAAAGAACCTGAACAGGCAAAAGAGTGCCGCGCGGGGCAGCAGTTTTTGTGGGCTCTTCAAAACTCTGACTCTGACGGGGTCCATCCAGCCAGCGCAAAGGGGGAGGGCGAGTGTGTGATTGATGATGGGATGTGATGTGGTGATGCGGCTTGGGTGAATGATGGTTTGCTCCGAGGTAAGTGGTTTTGCCGAGGGGGGGTTCTCAAGCTTGAACTCTTGTTGATTCCTGGATTTTCTACAGCGTCTCGTGCAGTCGGATGTCAATCAACAACTGGATCCCAAGACAAGATAGAAATCACCACCATAGGGCGCGCGTGGTAGTCCATTTTAACTCGCCTTCGCTGTTCGGAGTTGTGCAATCACCGGGGGGAAAGATGCACCTACAACACTAGCCCCTCGAGCTCACCAGCCATCGGCCAGTATCAAAGGGGAAGCAAAAAGAACCTTGAAACCAATTTATTGCCGAATCCTTTAAATCCAGCTCACTAGCTGCCGCCATTGGCCTATCTCACCAGCCCAATGCTGGCACCCGCTCTCGGCCGATGCCCTGCAGGTCGGTATGAAGCCTCGCCCCCACCACAGGGAAAAAGGTCCAACACCCGGGCAGTGTGGCCGGAAGGCGTCTTTTGCGGTGAGGAACGGGCCATTACGAGTAGTATTACGAATACAGCACGCACATCCTGGGGTCGGAAAGGGCAAACATCGTACCAATCGGCCGTGACGGAGGCACGCGCCAAGCGCAGGCGGCAACTACGGGCGCCATGGACGGCGATACACGGGTCCTGAGCTCGCACGAGGCTGATCTTGGCGATATTTTCATCTTCAGGCCGGGCATTAACAAGCAATCCTATTCATTGTCGATTCTCCCAGCGTCCATTTTCGAGGCCTAAATCCTGCGCTTGTCCCGTGCCGGGTTCCGGGAATCGGCCCAAGCCCACGCCGAACTCGAGCAGCCCACTCTTCGTACATACGAAGTACGAAAACAACGGCGTAGAAGTGGGCCGGCCGACGAGCTGTAGCATTTCTCTCTGGCTCTCGCTTGATTACAAACGTGGATGCTTGACGCATTTCGACGTTCCTTTCTCACCTTCTCTGCCGGGGAGGGGAGACTATCGGAGCGCTACCTTTCTATATAGTAATAGTGTCCCCCGTCGACAACCATCCCTTCTGCCCATGCTCTTTAGGCTTTTCTTCATCTTTCGCCTTCCCCTATCCTTCTCAACTTCTCTCCTTTGTCTTGCTGCAGCTGCTGCCAAGGCAAGGCAAGGACCTGGATTTTTCTGCTCCCAAGCAGAGAGCTAAGAAAGAGAGAATCCGAGACAAAGTCGCCACGAGGAGTTGGCGTCCGCTCGCCACGCGAAAGCTCCACCAAAAAGTCTCAGCCGCCGAACCCTAACCCGTCGACCGTGTCTCACAAGCCGTCGACGCCTCACTATGGCTGTTGAACAAGCCACAACGCCGGATAGGCGCACCAGCTCGGATGATACAGTCAATCCTGCGCGCAGCACAGATGGCGAGATCAAAGCCATTGAGGCTGGCCTCGGAGTCGACAAGGAGCTCGGGGAGAGCAACATTGGCATTACAACGCTGGAAAAGGATGATACGGCTTCAGCATCGGCTTCAATAACAGCTCCGGCCGCCGAAGGACCTCCGGCGCAAGGGCCACCCGCAGACGAGCCGGAAGCTGGCCGGACCAATGTCGAGACGTTTCTCGTCATCTTTGCCCTGTGTTTGGCGCTTTTCCTGGCTGCTCTTGACATGACCATCATCACCACTGCCATCCCGACCATCTCCAACCACTTTGGTTCCAGTGCTGGCTACATCTGGATCGGAAGCGCCTACCTACTCGGCAACGCTGCGTTCGTGCCCACATGGGGCAAGATTTCCGACATCTTCGGCCGCAAGCCCACCCTCATCGTTAGTGTCACCATCTTCTGGATCGGATCGCTACTATGCGCTGTCAGTACCAGCATGGGCATGCTCATTGCTGCTCGTGCCATCCAGGGCGTCGGAGGTGGTGGTACCATCGTCCTTCCCAACATCTGCATCTCCGATCTCTTCTCTATGCGCAAGCGAGGCATGTACTTTGGTATCCTTGGCATGGTTTGGGCCCTGGCCTCAGCCATTGGACCCATCCTCGGCGGTGTCTTCACCAGCAAGGTCTCATGGCGCTGGTGCTTCTACATCAACCTACCTTTGGGCGGCGTTGGTCTGCTCATCCTCATCTTCGTGCTCAAGCTGCACAACCCTCGCACGCCAGTCAAGCAAGGATTGGCTGCCATTGACTGGGTTGGCAACGTCCTCATCATTGGCGGCACGCTTATGCTGCTCTTTGGACTCGAGTTTGGCGGCGTTCAGTTCCCCTGGGACTCCGCTGCCGTCATCTGCCTCATCGTCTTTGGCTTCGTCACCATTGCCCTCTTCGGCATCTATGAGAACCGAGTGGCCAAGTTCCCCGTGATGCCTACTCGACTTTTCCGTGACAGGACAAGCATTGCCGCCTACGGCCTGTCCATCATGCACGCCATGACCTTTATGTCTGGCAGCTACTGGCTTCCCCTCTACTTCCAGGCCGTCTTGGGTGCCACATCGCTTCTCTCTGGTGTCTACATCTTGCCCTATGTCCTGGCCTTGTCCTTTACATCTGCCCTCACAGGTGTATTTATCAAGAAGACGGGCAACTACCAGATTCCCATCGTTTCTGGACTGTTTATCATGACCATAGGCTTTGGTCTCTTCATTGACCTTGGGGCCAGGGCTAACTGGGCCAAGATCATCATCTTCCAGATCATTGCCGGTATTGGCGTTGGTCCCAACTTCCAGTCACCTCTCATTGCCCTGCAAACCAACGTTGAACCCCGCGATATTGGAGCCGCGACTGCCAGCTTCCAGTTCCTCCGTCAACTTGGAACGTCTACTTCGGTTGTCATTGGCGGTGTCATCTTCGACAATGAGATGCAGAAGCAGCAAGCCTTTCTCCAACGAGAGCTCGGACCCGAGTTGGCCGCCAGATTTTCCGGCTCCGAGGCTGCGTCAAGTGTATTCCTGATTGCCAGCCTCGACGGCCATCAGCGAGAGGTGGCTCAGACAGCCTACTGGAACGCTATGCAAAAGATGTTCATCGCTTATACCTGCTTCGTTTCCTTGGGTCTCTTCATCAGCCTCTTTGTCAAGCAGAAGACTCTCAGCAAGCAGCACACAGAGCACAAGACAGGCCTCGCATCTCTCAAGCAGAGGGAAGAGACAAAGAAGAAGCAACCCGACGTTGAGAAGGGCGCCGAGGCTACGCAGTGAAAGGGGTCGTTCGATAACAACAACAAAAGTTTTAATTTCTCGCTTATTTTCATTGGTTTACGGCGTTGATGACATGATTGGGAACGGAAGGACGCATGAAGAAGATATCCAGCATTTCAGAGATAGATATTCTCATCAATTGATGAGGTTTAGCATACTTCTTCTCTTTAGCTACATTGTTCATACGCTTTAGATTTTGTTTATAGTTGGAGGTCACTACTCACTACTTACGACGCTAATAACAGACGCACCATTGATGATACGGATTACGGAGTGCATGTCTCATTCTATCCAAGACAAACTGCTTTATTCTTCTGGTGTGAATCCATGACAGCTCGATCTTGAATGACATAATCGTTAAATCTCACACCGTTGCTGTGGCGACGGCCACCCAAGGTCCACCCCTGCCTGTCGTTGTTGTGCTAGGTACCAAGTACCAAACAATAGAGGCATTTAAGCGTATAATGCCTGTATTTCTACTTTCAGCAACTTCAGATTTTTTACGGAGCCCAATTCTGTACCAACCCAAAGCTGCTTCTTACAAGCAGCTCTACCTGTGTGTGTATTTCCGTAAACAGGTCTTTTTCAATAGTGATACCCTGGCTACTCCTGCACATGTCCACATCTCGCACAGATCTTTTTCCAGGCCCCTCCTCACTAATAAAGAAGAATTGAATCTGGTCTCCGTCTCTCGATTTTTCAAGAGTAATTAAATGCGAACTCTCAGCTCTCCCTTTGTGGGTTTCATGCGCTCTGACCAGGAGGTACTCCAGACTTGAGGTACCTTGGTACCTCCTAATCGCCCAGGGCTCCACCGCTATCCCCGCCTAAGGAATTATTATCAACAACAACACTCTCGCCATATACATACACATCCTTAGAGAAAGAAAGAAAAAACAACGAAGGCTACCTATCGGCAGTGGTGGTCATACCGCCGTCAGCATGGCTCACCTTCGAACACGTTCCGATCGAGATCCTACTCGGCCTACCATGAGCTCGTCGAGCATACGAACAGGCGCCGGCATGCGAGGCAGCACGCGTCCGGGCAGCGCCAGACCTTCCAACGCCGCAGCAAATCGACACCTGGGCGCCGCGTCGCGGGCTGACCGGTCGAGCGCCATGTCCCCCGCGGACCCGGCGGCGGCGGGTGGGACGAAGCGCAAGGAGCGCGACTTTGAGGCCGACGTGGTGGTGGGCGGAGGCGAGGAGACAAACATCAACGTCGTGGTACGGTGTCGCGGGCGCAGCCAGCGGGAGGTCAAGGAGAACAGCGCCGTGGTGGTGAATTCGGACGGCGTCAAGGGGAAGGTGATTGAGCTGTCGATGGGGGCCAACGCGCTGAGCAACAAGACGTACAGCTTCGACCGCGTGTTCTCGCCTGCCGCTGACCAGTCCATGGTGTTTGATGACACGGTGAAACCTATTCTGGAAGAGGTTGGTTTTCCTGCGCAGTTCGCTCCTGATCTGATTTCGGCAGTGGCATACACTCTCTCATATCGGCATGTGCTAATGAAATGGCCAGATGCTCGCAGGTTACAACTGCACGATATTTGCCTATGGCCAGACGGGGACAGGCAAGACTTACACAATGTCGGGAGACATGTCAGATACGCTGGGCATGCTCTCTGACGAGGCCGGCATCATTCCCCGCGTCCTGCAGCAGCTGTTTAATAAACTCGAGATCGAAGGTAGCGACAATTGCGTCAAGTGCTCTTTCATCGAGCTGTACAACGAGGACCTCCGAGATTTACTCTCTGCCGACGAAAACGCAAAGCTAAAGATTTTCGACGACGCCTCAAGACGAGGCCACGCAACCACACTTGTTCAAGGCATGGAGGAGAAGCACATCAAGAACGCTGCCGAGGGAATCAAGGTGCTCCAGGAGGGTAGCCTGAAGCGCCAGGTAGCAGCGACCAAGTGCAACGACCTGAGTTCTCGAGGCCATACCGTCTTCACGATTACGGCATATGTCAAAAAGCCCAACGACCAAGGGGTGGAGGAGCTTGTCAGCGCTGGCAAGTTGAATCTGGTGGATTTGGCTGGGAGCGAAAACATTCAGAGATCAGGCGCAGAGAATAAGCGAGCCACCGAAGCTGGCTTGATCAACAAGTCGCTGCTCACTTTGGGGCGAGTCATCAATGCTCTGGTGGATCGCAGCCCTCATATTCCCTACCGAGAGTCCAAATTGACCCGACTTTTGCAAGATTCGCTTGGTGGCCGAACAAAAACATGCGTCATTGCCACCATTTCTCCCTCAAAAAGCAACCTCGAAGAAACGATATCCACACTCGAATACGCATTCCGCGCGAAGAATATCCGGAACAAGCCTCAGCTTCATATGATGACGAAGAAGATGCTTCTTAAAGACTTTACTCTTGAAATTGAGAAGCTGAAGAGTGAATTGATATCTACACGACAACGCAACGGCGTTTACCTTTCCAACGACATGTACGAGGAGATGACTGCACAGAGCGAATCAAGGAGGATTGTATTGGAGGAACAGAGTGCGCGGCTCGAGACATTAGAAACAAATCTACGGAACAAGGTCCAGGAGCTCTTTTCCCTCAACATTACGTTCATGGGCATGAAGAAGGAGAACGAAGCCACCAAGGCACAGCTGGAAGATACTCAAGGCGTCCTCGATCAAACCGACATTATCCTCTCAGCGACTCGTCAGACGTTGGCAGAAGAGACGGAACTCCGCAAGGCTCACGAGGAGACGGAGGAGAAGCTGACGGAAATCGGCAGTGTGCTGATTGACAAGCTGCAGAAGACGGTCAAAGACGTCAATGGGCTACACGCAAAAAACAAGCGTAAATCGGACCTACACTTGTTGAACCGGACGGCTTGGAACTCATCCCAGTCTCAGGTTGCTGAGATAACATCAATGGTGGAGCGACGGGTCCGCGTCTTCCAGCAGGAGCAGCAAGAACAAATCTTGAGCGTATCAAGACGAATGGAGACGTTTGTGGAAGAAGAGCTACAGAAGCTGTCTGCTACACAAAACTTCATGGACGAGAACTTTGAAACCTTTGCGGAGTCCAAGAGACAGCTCTTGGAGCAGAAGCAACGATCCAAGGAAGACATGGACGAGGTGTTGGAAGAAATCAAAGAGATTCGTGACAACGTCAAGGAGCGGGTCAGCGAAAGTCTTCAGGCCATCGCACATGCCGCGGAGAAGATTGCAGGGGACGTGTTGAGCGAAATGTCAGGCTTCCACGAACAACTCCATACTTCGTACTCCTCCTTGGGCAAGGATTTCAAGTCCATCTTTGAAGATCTCGTCCGGCATATCACCACCCAGCGCTGTGAGTCTGACAACCTGAGGCGACAGTTGCAAAGTGCCACCAATACTATTATGCTCCAGAATGCCAGTATCTCGACTCGCATGCAAGAGGCGTTGGAAGAAGAGAGGCGGCAAGGGGCTGAGGAACGCCAAAAGCTTTTGGCCCAAATCTCGGCCCTGATCACGACCCAAGCCGAAGCACAGGAAAACCGGTTCGCGGATAGGACCTTGCAGATGCAGAAGAACATGGCCGACTACAATACGTCTCTCGAGGGAGCCATTACCCAGCACGGCCAAGGCATGGATGCCTGGGACCAAAAGGAGGTTGAGCTGTTGGAGGAAGTCAAGAAGTCGCGCGATCAGATCAAGACAAAGTTGAAAGACGACTGGAACGCGGCAGAGGAACGCAGCACGTCCATACGAACCACAGCGAACCAAGTGCATGCTGAGACCGTGCGCGTGGTGGGTGTTCAGATTGATGATTTGGACATCCAGATGGAAGCTATGGACGACTTTGTGGCTCGTGCCAAGTCTGAGAGCAACGCCCATCATGACACGCATTCGCAATCCCTCCAGGCTCTGTACAACACGGTGGATCAGTCATTTGGCAATATCTCTACTCACTTCAAGACCACGTTTGATCGCGTCAAGAACCTCGGCGAGGTCATGGACCTTGACGCCAGCGATCTGCACGACAGCCTTGAGCCTCTGACTAGTCAAATATGCCAACCACTATCGGGCCTGCGCGACCAGATTGGCAAGACGGCACTCCAGGATTATCGGCCCACTGGAGAAACACCTCAGAAGGCACAGTACCAGTTCCCCACGAATTTGCCTCGTACCCATACACAAGACGCCATCCTTTCGAAGCTTGATGAAGACCTTTCTGGCCTAACCGAGGCCGAAGAGGATGATGCCGACGACAATACGATTGTCTTTACCGACCTGGACGCCCCTTCAAGGAAGACTAGCAAGACAAGCACACCAGAACGTCCATCGATTGAGAGCACCTCAGATAGGAGTGCGAGCCTGCGCGAAGTCAACCCCAACGTGTCAACGAGTCTCTCCGCCAGCGGTATTTCCTTTGAACCCCGCTCAAGCACCATGTCCCTCGCATCGGATAACTCGCTGTTCAAGCGCAGCGCCCGTCCCGCGCGAGCGAGTCTAGGGAAGCATAATAAGGTTGGCGAGGGGCGTGAAAATTTACCCCTGACGGCTTTAGCGGAGAGTATGGCTAGAAGAAAGAGCCCGCGGATAAATTAAAACACAAAAAATGAGAAAAGAAAAGAAAAGAAACAAAAGACGTCAAACTAAGATTTGGTATAATGACTTGGTTAGACAAAAAAAAAACGATTTGGCCTTGTTGTTTTATGTTGACTTTTACGCGGAAGGGGAGGGAATCTGATTTGCCTACATTTGCAAGCGATGTATGTATGCGTGTTCACGCATCCATTGCCCCTTTTTACCATCATCATTGTATTGTCTTCCAAGGAGGGAAGGGGAGGGGGGGAATCACGGAGTTTTTAGGTCGGTCATGAGCGGTGTAAAGCGCAATCTTGTTTTTTCTTTTGTCGGCTATACAATACTAGCCTTGGGTTGGATTCCAGCTTCTCTGGGAAAGGGTTGGTTGGGTACTTATGGGTGGTTTTTTCGTCTTGTTTTTGTTATTGTCCAGTCATGGACGATGGATGGATTGGGGTGGGCTGGGTATCCTGATTTTTTTCATATTCATGATGTTTGTGTTTAGGGTTATTGAGCATTTGATACCCGATTGTGTTTTGTTCCCTTTATTTCCATCTTATTTTAGTCTTGGTTTCTAGATATTAACATGATGAAGATAAAATTTCTTATTAAATAATATAAGAAATTATAAACAATTATATGAAATTGAGGTTTACTTGTTACCAATGTTTTTTTTTTCAAAACAAATTTTTTTATCATGTATTAAAATATAAATGAATAAAGCCTTCAATAAACGAATCTAAATAATATCCGCAATGAAATCTATAACTTCTATAATATCCCATGGAACACAATTATCATCCAATTCCACTACAAAGCAACCAATCCTTTCAAAAGTATTATCTCTAACCTTTTGAAGAACAAGTCCACGCCATGTATCCCCCCGCCTACAAAGCCATAAACAAAAGATATCCAAGCAACCAGGTGCATCAAGGTTGAAAAGGTAGTCTGCCCCAAATACGTAGTGATGAGGTTCATCATCTTTGTTGAAAGGCATGTTATCGAAAGCAGCAATCTTCCATTCAGGCCGTTGAGGATCTACTTCTGGCGAAGTTGTCCAGGTAAGTACGCAAGGCGTAACCTTGCCGCTGAGTGTTATGACTCCTGAGTCAATACACCCAAAGGGATCACCGTCGACTGGATGGCATTCTGCTTTCAATATCTTGGCGTGAGACTCGGTTCCTGTATCTGGCACGACGTTTTGTTCCAGCTCCCAGGAAGCAATCTTGCAAAACTTCCATGAGAGGGAACCAAACGCAGATGCCCAGGACCATGACGGCGCCCTTGGCTCGGCGGGACGATGCCTCTGAACCTCGTCATAAACGATGAACCATAGCAATGACTCTAGCAACGTACTCTTCCACATTCCGGCCAAATAACAATCGCCGGGACTGAGTTGAGCTATTTTCCTGGCGATGCTCGAGAGGGCTGGTAACCGGTCTTTGTCATATGTCATCTTGAGTGCTGTATAGTTCTCGACAAGTTCAGGCCAGGACCAAACCATGGAGGCTTTTCGGTTCGTCGCTTGTAGTGTCCGATATATCCGCACCTTGTTGGTCTGATGAAACATGCTGCCCTCTTCACATTGGCAATCTGCGTCCTCTTTGCATTCGAACAATAGCTCGAAACTGCAGAAATGGAGCATACGAGACGAGAGGACTTGTTCTTGATATACCCAAGCGCGCTCAAGAAGGGGAAATTCCCTGTTTCTAACTTCATAAGAATTTCGGTTGTCAAAATGCGGAATCGCTTCCCGCACATAAACCGTACTTCCTTGGCTCTCAAACTGTGGTGTGCCGTAGATAAATTTTCGCTCGTAGGCTTCCTGAGGAGTAGATCGATAACAACCGCCGTTTCCATGTGAGGATGCTGTTGCTGCCAACGTCAAGTACGCATTCTCATAGATGGTATGCATCTGTGGCGCTTCTTTAAGCCAATCTTGCTTATCTTCTTGAATTATGCACAACGCATCAATCCAGAGATATCGTACACGTAGTCGTCGGGTCATATCAATGGCCTCCTGGAAAGATCTCGGCAGTGTCTCAATTGCTATATCCTTTGTTCTAAGGTGAAGATTCTGTCGTGTAGTCTTCCCGCTTGCTTGCAGCTGGCCCCAGCAGTGGCTTAAGCACAAGTACCGACCAGGCTCATTACTTGTCAAATAGAGCCTCAGGCCTGTTCCTGGCGCTTCAACATCCAAAACTCTTGTTGGAAGTGGCGGCAATACCGATAAATCGTGGCATTTGTGAAGCTTGTTACACTTTTCGATCTGAGTGATAGCCCATTGAAGACTTTGTGGGGAAGATGTCTCTCTCTCAAGTGAACGTGATGGAAAAGCAAAGCATGAGATCTTTTGGGCATGAATTTGCTCAGCTTTTCATCAAGAGTCAACACATTTCTTCGCATATTTTCTTCTTGGGACTAAATCACTTACTCGGTATATAAAATATTCGAAGCTCAATGAATTTATCGCCGGTAGCCCAGAATAAACGAAATGGTTGGTGTGGAGTGACCTTGCTTGATGGACTTCCTTCTTCCCAAGATATCAAGCCAGCCTCACGAGTTTGCTCATCTGGCTCATAGCTAATAGCAATGTCGAGCAGCAACTTACACATTGCACAGGACTTTGCAGATGTTATAAGAGATTTGAATACAACAGATGATCTTCGGGTATTGGCATTGCGTCTTTGCTGAAGACATATCTCGCATCCTGGGTAAGCCGGTTTATTTACGTGGGAGAAAAGCGGTTTGGGAGAAATGTGCTTTTTATCTGGGTAGCAGCGGAGCCACTGCCAAAGTAGCTGCAGTGAACGATGAGGCATTGAAAGGGAATCCAATAATAAAGGTGTTGATATAATGAAATACTGGGAAATATATAATGATAACTTAATATATAAGGTGTTGTATGAGGCAAGTGAAATAATATAAATGTGAAATATATACGGCTTTATAATTGCAGCCCAACTTTGTTCAACGACGTGATTGCTACCTAATGGGCAGTAATGAAGCCAAGGTCCAATTGTGTAAGACAACATATCATTTAGCACAATACAAAGAATGCAGAAATTAGTAATTCAAGTTACCCAATGCCGCAAAGGAAACATAGTCAATCGAGTCTTTTTATCATCATTGTATGATATTCCGATTTAGTCATACTGTCCCGATATACGTCAGGGACAAAAGGCTGCGAACGGAAAAAAATAAAAATACACCAAGTTTAGGAGGGGGTAATCTATTGTTGTTTAATCCGCAATAGTTACCGCAGAACTAGATATGATAAGTAAATACAACTTCAATATAAAATATCCATTAATTGTTATTAATTTTAAACTTTTAATATTAGTATAAATATTTTGCAGATTTAATTATTGATTTTTGAAAACTGCGACTTTTGGTGATACTTAGTACATCGTTCGCAGACGTTTGTCCCATGACTGTAGCCCGACGAGAATTCGATTTCTCTTGGCCAAGTCCATGTGCCGATTGTTTGTACTGTTTGATGGAAGCCCATGATTATATATACATAACTGCATATTATTGCCAGTACCTCTTCCAGAATTCTTTGCAGTCAACTCCAATACTATAAATCTAAAAATCACGCCGTTGATCAAATGAATTCTTGCTACAAAGCCAGCATCCCACCCAAATAAACAGAAAAAATAGTTGGCCTCTCAAAAGATCTTGGTAATGCTCTCCCTCGAAATCACGCTATTCTGCTTCTCGTCTCTCTTGACCCTGAAAAAGCTATCGCAAAAGTCGCTGCACCGCATGTGCCTCAAAAACTCCTCATCGTGCGTAATCACAATGAGCTGAAAGTTGCTCTGCTGCTGCCTCGTTTGGATGATGCGATGCAGGCTCTCGGCCAGGGACTTGATGTTGTCCCTGTCGAGGTTCGTCGTCGGCTCGTCCAGGGCAATGAGCCCGCAGTTGACGCCAAACGACTCCGCCAGGGCCAGGCGGATGACGATGCTGGCAAGTACCTTTTGGCCGGCCGAGCAGCGGCCGCGCATGTCCATCTCGGTGTCCTGCTTGACCATGCAGAGGCGGTAGTTGTAGGTGCGCTTGCCGGTGGTGTTGCTTTCGTGGTCGGAGCGGATGAGGATGGTATCAATGTCGGTACCCTGATAGGTCGTCTGCCAGAGTTCGCTGGCGATGCGGTTGACCTCTGCCATCTTCATGGCGTGGAATTGCATCACCGCCTTGTCGACGGTAGCAGTGCACTGAACCAGGTCTTGGATCGCAGCCTTGGTGGTTTCGACTCGGATATGGGATTCACGATACTTTTGCTTGGCGTTCTCGTAATCAAGCTCCCATTCTTTCAGGAGACGACCAAGCTCCTCATCCTTTGACTTCATTGCTCCCATAATAGATCCACGCTCGACCAACAGCCGGCTGGACGCATCCTCTAGTGAGCGAGCTTCTGCTTGGAGGCGTTCGTAGTCCTCGTGAGCATTACGATCCTCTAGTTCTGCAATCTCCGTCCGTAGAACGTCGAGCGTTCGCAAATGCTTGCGATAGTTGATATTGTCGCTAATATTCTTCTTTCTACGGTCCCCGCTTTCAATGTCTTGCTTGAGCTTGTTCGTCCGCACGGTAAGATCAGCAATCTCCTTCTCCGTGGTGCTGATGGCTGTCTCGAGAGAAGCAATGGCCCGTTGGTTGGACGCAAGGTTGGTCAGGCCACCACGGTCAAGATAGTCTTGGATATCACTATCCATCATCTTAATTTCGCTCATCGAGTTCATGATGGCATCACGCTGGTCGGTAATGACTTGCTCCTTGGATCGACCCAAACGAAGCGTTTCATCGCGAGCCGACCGTGCCTCCACAATGCCCGGCTCGATCTTTTCCAGCTCTTCATCAGTTCGTTGAATCACTTCGCGCTGGTGGGTGTAATCTTCCTTGAGATTCTGGATCTGGTTTTGAAGATCTTTCTTCTTCTCGAGCTGCCCTGCGGTGCGACCAACCTTGTTTCGCAGCTCACTCTTCTCAAGCTCGAGCGAATTGATTTGATCCTTCATCCGCTGTCTATCAGACGTGAGCTTGGAGACTTTATTCTTGAGGCCTCTGAGCTGCTCAGATAGGTTTGACTGAAGCTCATGAATCTCGTCGACGCTACGAGAAACCCCGCTGGATGATTGTTGAGAAACGATGCGTTCCACCTGAGCCTCGGCATCTTTGATTTCTTTGATAGTTTGGGAGATGTTGGTGACTGTTTTGGCTAGATCTCCAAGATCTCTCAGCTTCTCTTCCTCTGCAACAACAAGAGCGTCTTCTTCCTCAAGCTGTTTTTCCAGAGATTCAAATTCTCCTTCTGCAATTTTCCACTCGCTCTGGAGGGCAGGCAGCTCCGCAGAAAGCCGTTCATACGTGTCGAACGCTGAGCGAACCGCACGTAACGACTCCAAATTGTCCACAGCCTCTTTCAGGTCCTTTTCCGTATCGACTTTGCCTTTCGGGTCCAAGTGCTTATCAATCTTCTTGCTAAGGCGATCGAGAGCTGCGCTTTGGCTATCATCGAAATGACGGTCGCAAAGCCTACATCTCTTCTGAGTGTCCAGCATACGCTTGCACTTGTTGTAATAGTCAAAGAGAGCGTCAAAGAGGCTAAGATCAGTCCGGAGCTCTTCAACTTGCTGTTCAACAGCAGCAACTTCTTCCACATAGTCTTCCACAACAGCACTGTCGCGGACGTTTTGCAGGGCATCAACAACTTCTTGTTTGCTCCGGGTCATCTCCCGAGTCTTTTTCTCATGCATTTCTTTTGCATTTTTGAGCTTGTACTCCACCTTTTGCTGCTTCTGCCTCGTCTGATCTCGGAGTTTTTGTGCATCTTGAAGGGCTTTGCTTCGACGTCCCTGGACGGACTGGAAGCGGGAGTCCAGTGATGCTGGCTCCCAATCGGACCCAAGGACATTATCGAGCTTGGGTTTCCAAGTCTCAGTCAGTGTTTCAAGCTTTCTTTTCCGATCTGCCATCTCTTTCTTGCGGAGCTCAAGCTGTGCTCGCTCTGATGCCAGTCTCGTGCATTCGACCAGCTCGCGACCCAGCTTCTCATTTTCGCTTTCTAGTTGCCACTGTTTGTCGTTGGCCTCGGACAACTGTTGATCCCAGTTGGACTTATCCATTTCCTGTTGGACATGCTTGAGCCTAGACTCAAGTTCTTCAAGCTGTCCATCCAAGAGGGCCTTGGCTCCCTCATCGACATCAATGCTCCCGGCCTCGTTTTGCAGGACACTAGTACGTTTTTCAACGGCTCCCATCCGCTGTTTTGCAGAAATTCGATCTTGCGTCCTGGCCGCTTTGCGACCCTCAAGCTCCGTAATGACGCCTGTAGCCTTGTCCAATTCCGCAGCGTTCTCTTTCTGTAGTCGTTCCAGATCCCTCTTCTTTTCTGTCAAGAGCCTCTGAATCTTGTCTTGGAAAGATTGTATGTGTTGATCATTTAGGTCCTCGTCAAACCCTCTCAGGCTGTATTGTCGTGCGGCTTCTTGAATCAATTCCACTCTTGCTTTCAGCTGGCGCTCATACTTGTCTTTGTCTGATTGGTGTTTCCCTTGCTCGGCCAACTTTGCCGACTGGGTTTGGCGATGCTTGGTCAGCTCACTTTGGAGCTCAGCGTATTGAGCCTTGTTCTGCTCGGCTTCTTGCTGGTAGCGACCCATGCTCTCTTCATATTGCACCAAGAAGCGCTCGAGGGTCGCATCGTCCTCATTCAATTCATCAATTGTCTGTCTGAGCTCGTCAACGGCGTCCTGCCTATATTCAAGCTGCTCCCGTTTGTTGTTGAGATTCTGCACGATTTGGAGGAAACTATTGGCTTGCTCGTGTTTTTGGCGTAGCTTCACCTGGGATTCCTCCATCTGTTTTGTAATCGATTCGCACTCCGTGCGAGCTGCGTCGATTTCTGCCGACAGCGCAGTCATATGCCTTTCGGCCCGTTCACCCTTGTCTTTCATGACCTTGTTGTGCGCCTCATCCTTTTGGAACCCCGAAAGCTCCTCCAACTGCTTTTTCCGGACCATCTTTAAATTTTCAATGACCTTTGTGTATTTCAAAGCCTCAAAAATTTCATCAAAACGCTTCTTCAAGGCTCCAGGTTCGCTCAACGGCCAAAGGGACTCGTCTTGGTGACAGAATATTACGGCGTCGAGAATAGCTGGGGAAACGCCGAGCCGCTCAGGAATCATCTCGTCAAGCTGCGCCTGTCTAGTTGATGTCGTTGTTCGCTCTCCATTATTGACGACGACTAATGAGCAATCAAGCGTCTTTTGAGTGCGGGTGTTCTTCTTCGCGGTGAGCTGTATGCTTCGAGTTGCCACATGCTGTCGATCGTTGATGGAGCGGAATTGCAGTTTGACCTGGGCCAAGACTTCTTTTTCTCCAGCGAGCTGGAAGGAAGCAGTTGGTATTAGCGAGGAATATGCATGATGCTGGCACAGACACCAACGGCGATGAATTTTGGCCATACCTTTGGGTCGTGAATAAAGGCACCGCCCTTGCTGTTGGGGGGCAGTTCGCCCGTAGTTGCATATTTCAGGCATTCAATGATTGTTGTCTTTCCGGATCCGTTGTAGCCAACAATGAGCGTCAACGGGGTATTGAACTGAATGGCCTCCCGAACAGCCGGGCTGAAGGACCGGACGCCGGAGATGGAGAGCTTGTCTATCCTCGACATGATGAGAAGAGTGTTTGGCCAGAGACGACGATTATGTGTAGGTCCAATGATGGATGAGCTGCCGCTAGTTGTGTCTGTTAGCGCCGAGGCATTTCCTTTGATGCTGTCGCCTTGGTGTTGTGGCCTTGGGCGTGGGTTTCGAATTCACACACAGAGACAATGACAAAGTACGCCGACGATACCCAAGCAGCTTCACTCACGCCAAACGCGCTCCAGGCAGCGGGTCACGCGTTGAGAGCTGTGCGCTTAACTGATGCGTCCTCACGTGCGATAAGATTAGCAAGATGGCACAGGATTTATCGACCCCTCCTTTTAGAAGTGGTCCGGCGAGAACCAAATAAGGTCGCACTTGTGGCACGCAGCCACTGACGACGTTGGGGCTGGAGGGCGTCCCACCGGTCGGAATGTAGCATCACCGATAGCGAATGTGCAATCAATGGGATGGATGCTGATGCCAAAGCTATTAGGTAGGGTGGCGATGACAGCATTGCTTTGTGTGTCGCGTGAATCTTGGTGAGCTATGTTTCTTTCTTAGATGGCCAACTTGTACTGCGAGCTCGGCAGTACTTGATGCGCCCTGCTGTTTGCATGCCCCGAGTAGTCGCAGGCATTGTACGGCTGTGAAGGGATGGAATCTTTCAGCACCTCCACTCCCACTAAATCTCCTCCAGGGCTACATAGGTACAGTAGAGTACAGTAGGTACAGTAGCCAATCTGCCGTGCTGTTTCTCCGGAGTGGCCCCCCCAGGAACAGCCAAAAAGTTGATGCATCAGGAAGCGATTTCCCTTGCATTGCCCATCTCGCCCCCCCGGAGATGCGCGCTGCTAGCCAGCCAAGTGGTCGAATCGGATGGGCGAGTTGCTTGACCCGAGGCCTGCTAGCTGTGAGAGCCTGCACGACCAGCACGACGCCGGTCAGCAGGTCGTTTCAGCGCACCAAGTTTGATGTGTCGCCGGGCGTCCATGCTGTGCTCCCTCGGCTGAAGATGCTGGACCACATAGCCGTGAATCACTACCCGTGGACATGATGCTCAAAGCACAAGCAACCTGGAAATCAAAACGTCTTCCATGTAGTCCATGTACCACCTGTCCGGGCGTGACATCAAACAAACAGAGCGGGTGCTGGAAGAGCCGCTTTTTTAGCGTTGCAATCGACATCTTCCCGCTGCAGCCGCTAGCCAGCGCCGCAGGATTAGGGAGGTCGGGTTGCGTCATCCCTGGACAAGTTGGACTTTGCTCTCCTCAAACTGGCTCAGCTGTTCCAAGGGCACCCCGCTAGGCTCTCGCTCTGCTGCCAGACATTGTTGCTGCTAGCGGAGCCAGACGATCAATCCCAGCGTTGGCCGCCGGGGAGCGTCTTCGTGGTTAGCATGCGCTGGTAGTACGGCTTAGCAGCAGGAATAGTTCCATAGAAGGGGCTCAGGAAAAAGCAATTATGGAAGACGATGAAACAACCCCAATCAAGCACTTGCAAAGCCCGCTTTTCACGGGGCCATTTCTCCGGCCGGGCTCATGTACAAAGGACAGCCAGTCCAGGGCAAGTCGGTAGGTGGTGATTTTGCCTGGACTCCGTCAATGCCATCAGTCAGCCCGCTGCTAGCAGGAAAAAACCCTGGTCCCAGCTTTGGCTGAAATATCGCATCCATCTGATTCGAAAGTCTCGCTCTGGCTTCCCTCGTGTGAGTTTCTGCTGTATTAGTACCTCACTCACAGACGACTTCTCTCACCAACGTCCATCCATCTTCTTCACTACTGCAGCAACATCGCGCGCTACACGACAGCTTCCCTCCCTGGACAGCCAAGCTGCTGCACCAAGTTCGCGGCCCCTCACCAACGCAAAAGCCCCCCAGGACGCCGCTGAACGCAGAGCTGCTGCCGCTAATCTGACCTGACTGGCCCGGGCCTTGACGAGTAGAATGCAAAAGCTGGTGGGATAGCACATACCGCGACCATGGCTGGCCCACCTCCCCTCCAGGGCGATTTCTTCGGCTTCGGCAACCTCGACGTCCTGCCCATGTTCTCCGCAGCAGGCCACAGCCAAGGCATCCCAGATTCTCATGCGCTGCGGCTCGACGACGACGACGAAGACGACGCAATGGCACTTCTCGAGGGCAACATGATGGCGCAGTTCGCCGGCGACATGGGCCTCGGCCTGGACCCGATGGCCGCCTTGATGGACGGAGACGGCAGCGACATCATCTCGCCTGACGCCATCCTCAAGGCTCAAGATCAGTTCAACACCGTCGCCAACGACGTTCCCGGTGCGGGGCCGTTGCCGGCCGCGGCCTTTGCACCGCCCGCCATACCCAGCAACAACCCGCTGACCGAGTTCACCAAGAGACGCAACTGGCCGGCAAAGGTGGTGGAGGAGCTCAGAGACTTGCTGCAGATTCTCGATTCCAACGGCCGCATCAGATACGTGTCTCCCAGCATCACCGCACTCGCCGGGTACACTACGGAAGAGGTCCAAGACACCTTTTTGAAGCATCTCATCCATCCCGACGACCAGGGCGTGCTCGTTTCTGAGCTTCACGAATCCATCGCAACCGGCAACCCGCTGCGCATGTTCTACCGGATGAAGAAGAAGGATGGCACCTATGCCATCTTCGAAGCCGTGGGTCATGCCCACATTGCGGCTGCCCGATTTGCACCAAATCCAAACAATCAGTCTCCCTTTTGCCAGGCCGTCTTCATGATGGCCCGTCTCTACCCAACCAAGAACGCCGCGCTATTAGACTCATTCCTGGACCATAAGATTGAAAACGAGAGGCTACGACGTCGCATAGCCGAGCTACGGAGAGAGGAGGAGGCGGAAGCAGAGGAGGCGCAAAGGCAGTGGACACAGAGCCGAGAGGGCCGGTCGGATGTCACTCCATCCGAGGATGCTGGCCGATCGTCATCAACAGCATACGCGCCCTCCAATTTGCCCACCGACATTTCCATGTCATCGGGAAATACCGATGGCGCACTGACTCGAAAGAACCTGGAAGACGTCACAGCAAGCAGTCGCCAGGATTCGCTGCGTGATAAAATGGCTCGATTCGAAGCATCATCCGCAGACACCATAGCTCTATTGACAGGCATAGAGAATGGCGAGCGGATGAGCAACGGCAACCGGAGCCCTACCCTTATCAAGGGCGATGCGGGAATCGCCATGCCCATGGATAGGGATTCCAGATCAGGCGATAAGAAGAAGAAACTTAAGCTGGCAGAAGAATATGTCTGCACAGATTGCGGTATAGGGGCCCTGTTCGATATTGTTCTCTTTTTTTTCCAGCCACTAATACAACACTTAGGCACTCTTGATTCTCCAGAATGGCGAAAGGGGCCCAACGGCCCAAAGACACTCTGTAACGCCTGCGGATTACGGTGGGCGAAGAAAGAAAAGAAGCGCAATAGCATCGGCACACCGTTGGCCAAGCCAGCTCAGGCCTAGAGGGTGAAAGATGTTGGTCAGAAAGAAAACGACGGAGAGAGGGAAGGGACAATCTATACAAATTACGGCTGGACCGGAACTCGCTGACTGCTTTTATGATGGAATCCTGATACGGAGTTTGGTTGGGCTCAAAGACGCATATATCACTGGCGACAGGAACTTGCTTACACGATTATCGTTCTTGTTGTTATTGTTCAGGGGAGGAAGAATGCATGGGGGTTTTCTATTTCTTTTCTTTTCTTTTTTCTTTCTTCTTTTTTCCTTGTTTCATTGGGTTGGGCAACGGGCATCTGTACACGAATATGATACCACTGGGAGGCGACAATTGGAAGCAGAACTAGACGGAAATGGATGAACATGGTGAATTACCAATTGGGTCATCATGCTTTCTGCTGATATTTTTGGAAACACGCATAGAATACGGCTTTGCTCATGTTATTGATTGGTTTTTTTTTTAATTTTTTTTTATTTTTCAATTGAAATATTTCATGCTGCGTGAGGTATTGCTAAATCTGGCCTTTTCAAAGCAATCGGTATTGTCAGCAGGAGATTCATTGATTCAGGTCACGCACAAAATCAAAGGTATGACAGGTAGCTCTTTCACGAGTTCATCTATAGAATCAAGGGAAATTGAAGGGGCTATCAAACCAAAAAGAAGCTCGTATTGCCTGTGTTGCCCAAGTATAGCAATTGCATTCGTACGACATGATTCCAAGAGGCACTGCCTCCGGGTAAGCAAACATGCTGGGCTGCTACATCAGAACACCAATCTCCTCCATTCTTCATCTACCAGCCACAAGAAAAGGGAAAATGATTTACTGTTTGGCCATGGTACTTTTGTTTCCGGACCCCTTTCACATGAAATCCTCTGGACGGGATAAACTCCAAGCAACCCCGCGTCTTTGCTCGATGTAGCTCCCGCATTAATTACCTAAGGTAGTAGGCTCTGGAATTAGCTTTGGATTCAATCTCCACAAGCTCAGAGCTACCTCGGATGTGTGCCTACCGGCTTAACCTACATCAACTCACTCAACCACCTCACAAAATAAATGAATCAAGCGCTTAAAAAAAATAACTGTTATTTTCTCAATCCGTGCTTTGGCCACTATTCTCCATCGCTCCACCATAGCCTCCTAGTCGGTGCGACAAGTTGCGCCTATCATCAACTAGAGGCGTCTCGGTTCGTGTAAGCACGGATGATCAATAAGGATCTGGAACAACACTGACCTCATGCCCACAGGATTGGCGCTTCACCTTTCATCCTCCCCCAAACAAAACATCCGAGGCATTTTGAAACCCGTTATTCATCAATTGAGAAACATGGCTCCCCCGGAGAGCTTCGCCAATTATCCTGATGTCCTGGAAGGGCCGGATACGGGATACGATCAGAGGATAGATCATAACCCGGTCCTTCGGGGCTTGCCTCTCGTTGTGGGTTCTGGAATGTACGTTTTCTCTCTTCATAAACGATGAGGGAAAATGAAGAGAGGAGATCAATTGGAGTGTAGAAGCTAATCCGAAGGGTCCCGTTACAGTATATGCAACGTCGGTGTTGTGGCAAGGTACTTTTACGGAAACACGGGAATGACCAAGATCAAAGACATGCCAGCCCTGGACGATGTCTCGCCTACTTTTCACGTATGTACACAACCATCACCTTTAATGCCCAGCGCAGTCATTGGCTGATGAGACTTTATGTGATGGCAGCCCACCGTCACTCCGTTGGGCCAGACAGGGCCCATGGTTGAGTTCGAGCCGGAGCTGCTCATCTCCCAGCACGCCTCATCCAAGGCGCGATACTACTCCGCCGGCGACTATCACGAGCTGTACAAGAGCGGCCGCGCCACTCCATTGCAGGTCATTGAGACGCTGCTCGGCCTGACCACCGGCGCGGGCAAGTACAGCGACGCCTGGGCGGATGCTCACGGCGCCGAGAAGCTCGCTGTCGAAGCGGCCAAGGCGTCGACGGAGCGGTGGGCTGCGGGGAACCCCTTGGGTATTTTGGACGGCGTGCCGATTGGAGTCAAGGATGATACGGAGGTCAAGGGCTACGTCAGCCATTTCGGCCTAAAGTACAATGCTTCGCTGCCGTTGTTTGCGCCGCAGGAGGAGACGGTGTGGCCGGTGAAGAAGCTGCAGGAGGCGGGAGCCATTGTGCTGGGCAAGAATAAGATGCATGAGCTGGGATCAGGTATAGTAGCAGCCGTTTGCATTCATATGGTACAGCTGATGTGTGTATACTGACGCATGTGCAAACAGATACCAGCGGCGTCAATGTAAATCTCGTCCCATATCCCCGTTACGCTCACATGCAGACAAGATGATATACTAACACACTCAACCATCTCATAGGTCGCCCAAGGAACACCCACCAACCACCTCAACAAGGCCTACTATCCTGGAGGCTCATCCAACGGCGGCGGGTCGTCCCTGGGAGCCGGCGTCGTGCCCATCTGCATCGGCACGGACGCCGGCGGCAGCGTCCGCATCCCGGCCAACTTCAACGGCGTCTACGGCCTCAAGCCCACCCACCACCGCACCCACGTCATGCAGATGACCATGTGCGTCACGGGCCCTCTGGCCGCAACCGTCGCCGACCTGACCATTGCCTACCGCGTCATGTCCCAGCCCGACGCCTCCTGTCCGACGCAGGGCCGCTTCGCCCTCTCGCTGCCGCCGGCCCCCTCTGCAAGGCGAGTCATGGGCGTCTTCCGCGACTGGTTCAACAAGGCCGACCTCCCCGTGAGGGAAATGTGCGACCGGGCGCTCGACCACTTCGCCTCCCAGCGCGGGTACGAAATCGTCGACATCAGCCTCCCCTTCCTGCCCGAGATCCAAGTCGCCCACGCCGCGCTCTGCATCGCCGAGATGGCGGAAAAGAACCGCCGCCGGACCCCGAACCCGGCGCACCACCAGTCGCTTGCCGGCCCGGCCAACAGGATCCTGCTCACCATGGGCGCTCTGGTGTCCGGTGCCGACTATCTCAAGGCAAACGCCCTCCGCACCGTCTTGATGAACCACCTCGCGTTTCTGTTCCAAAAGTACCCGGGCCTGTTGATCATGACGCCCACGTCGCCCCTGATTGGATGGCCGCGGTCGCCCAGCGACGACTCCCACGGCATGAGTGACACCAACATCACCATGCGAAACATGTCGTACGTCTTCCTGGCCAACATGACTGGCACCCCGTCCATCTCGGCGCCGGTAGGGTACGTCGATCCCGAGCAGGGGGAGGGCAAGTTGCCCATTAGCTTGCTCGCCACGGGTGAGTGGGGGAGCGAAGAGCAGCTGCTGGCGTGGGCGAGGGAGGCTGAAGAATATCTGCACGAGACGTATCCCGAGGGACGTAGACGGCCTGATACATGGGTGGATGTTATGGCATTGGCTCGAGGTCAGCAGTAGACCAGGGGAGGGATTAGAAACGTCATATGGGTAGGCCGCATTTTCAAATTGAGTGACATGAAAAACTCTTGGGGGGTTATCGTCAGTTTTGGGCGTCAAATCTTCGTAAGCTCATCATTGATCAAGTCTACCCTCTAAGGGGCCAGACGACTGCTACATCACGTAGACCAAACACATATACATGAAATCGTCAAGGCAGAGCCGTCAAAGCTTAAAAAAACTTGGAAGCAATGCCTAAAAGCCCAGAGGGTCCTTGCTGACCACCTCCCTGGCTCTTGAGGTACATCTTCAAGGCCATCTCACCAGCCTGCTGGATCGCGGACTCCTTGTTCGCATCGGGTGCCACCTTTCCATCAGCGGCCTTGTTATCGAAGAGCTGATTACACGTCAGCAAGAGAAGAAATCAGAACGCGATATTTCCTCCTGTGGTATCTCACCTTGCTGGCCTCGGACAAGGCCAAGCCCAGGAACGCGCCCTGGCTCTGGTTGCCGCCGGTCTCGCCCTGCGTGAACTTCTTGAGAGCTTGTAAGGCGGCGGCGGAGCCGAGGCTGCCGGAACTTAGGTTGTCGGCGCCCTGCTCGTAGGTCTCTTGGTGCTTGCGGATGGCGTCTATATTCGAGGCGGGGAATTCAATGGTTAGCATAGAGCTCTTTATATGTACGCCGAAAGTCTACCCGTTACACCAGATAGGCAGCTCGTTGCAACATATCGACTAACCTTGCTCATCGAGGTCGCTGTTGGCCAAGTGGCTCTTCTGCTGGCCGAGGCTGCTGATGACGTTGGAAAAGATGGCGTTGTTGCCAGATGAGCCGGCGTATTCGGAGGCGTGCTGGTGCGCAGTGCGCAGGTCTTCGTCCTCGTGGTGGAAATCACCGCCAGCGGGATAGTTGCCTCCGTATGCATCTATAGAATCGCGACATCGTATCGAGTTAGGGGTGACAAGCTTCGGAGTAGCTGCGTTACCAGGGGCGGGGGAGGGAACTGACTGTTTCCGGGAGGGAGATGACTTCCTGTAGAGCGAAAGAGTTTGTCAGCTCCAAGTCACCATTGCAGAGTAGAGTGATGGCTGTTTGAGAAAGGGATTCGTGTCTGATGAAGGTAAATGGTGATGGCGAGACGAATGCAATGCGGCACATACCTTGGTTGCCAGAGCCAGAGCCAGAGAACTGTTCCTTGAGCTGCTGCTCCAGGTATTCCTTGCCGGCGTTTACGAAGGAGTCCATTTTGATATGTTATCGGTCTAGAATAGTCAAAGACGTTGCAAAGAGTTTGAATGCGCTATTCAATGGCAGAGATGGCCGAATATTAAAATATAGAGTATTGGGACCAATGGAATATATACGGCGCTACGTAAGGCCTCTGCATGCACCACGAAGCTACCCCGCCGTGCGAGCTGCAACAGAAGATGAACCTGGCCCAGCTGAAAAGGCCGAGCTATTACAGACTATGGCCATTTCCATTGCGGGGTGGTCACTCGTTGGTCTTTAGGGGTAAAACCAAATACTTCAAAAAAGCATCCATTCCAGCAGTGTTGACGATGAGTTGTTTAAGCGTATATTGTAGTAGATGTCCGATGTACAGTAGCTGAGGTTGAGCTGTAGCGGTTCTTCAGCTGGCTGGACCCCCGAATTGAAGAAGGGATCAACTGCACAAAATATCTACTGTAGCCTTGGCTGATCGATCCATTTGCATTAGCATTGAAGACGAGCAACGGTCATTTCGTGGGTAGCACCGGCACGTCTCTCCCGGGCTTTACCCACGCGCGGCCCGCCGAAGATGACGCGTAAACAATGCGTCCAATCACCGACTCCTTACCAAGTACGTGTACATACTTACTCCGTGCAGGCCATGCAAAGAACAAAAAGACCAAGATCTTAATCTCCATACAAAACGTCATTTCATTAAACGCACATTCATGCGATGGCCATTTCGCCGGATATCGGGGGGGAGGACCCCCATTGCAGCTAACCAGGCCACTACAGGACAGGCTGCTGCTAACTAAGATCGCAATGTGCCGGGCAAGCTGGGGGGAGGTGAGAACAAGCTAAAGCTTGGCGGCCTCTGTCAATGCGGCGCATGCGCTTCTAGCCCTGTACAGCCACGTTTTCAGTGGAGGCTGTTCTATCAAACTTTGATTATTGCATACATGCAATTCGGCTGCGAGCGAGATGATCAGAGCCTGCCCCCCCCCCATGCTGCCTGTATACCGTAAACACGTCCATGTTTGTGCGCTTTGCACATGACAGCACCCTGTTGATATCTTCCTTTTCTGTTCTGGTCCATCTGCAAGACAAGCGGAAATCTGCCCAGCCCAGCCCTGCCCCCCTCGAGGCACAAGTCCAGAGTCTCAGTTCTGTGACACGTACCAAACGTGATGGCTGTCCGGCTGCAGCGTCTCCGGGAGTGCCTCCTTGGCATACAAAATGGTAGGTTGTTGCCTACAACGTGCTTCAACGTGCTACCTACCAGCGGCCAGTTCTGTTGTATTTGCGCCTCTGTTTGTTTGGTCCAAGAAACAAAGGTCAATGTCACTGTTAGCATCAGTGCGGGTTGTCCGTTGTGCACGGGCATACCCAGCCCCTCGATCCGCCCGAGAGCAACCCCCTTAGATTGACATGTAGCGATGCCATTGGGCGCTCGGTATGCGTCTCGTCTGCGTCTGCGTCTGCCGTCCGCGTCTGAGACCCGAGGGCAGCCCAACAGCAGCACCGCAGTACCGCCAAACCGCATTCGCAGTTGCAAGACGCACCTTGCATCCTCTTGGGGGAACGCACATGCAATACGGGGTTTGCGGCGTGTTTCGGGGTGGCGCTGAGACGAACTGGTGTCAGCCAACCTCTCTCCCCTCCCCTTCCCAAGCGCGGCCACTGCTTTGCCAGGAACATGTTGGCCGGTTTTTGTGTCCCTTGAGATCCTCCTGAAATGTACAGGCCCGTTTGTTGTGGTTGCTTTGCAGCAAATGTTTTATACTCGAATGGATCATCCTATTCTCGACGCATACGAGCACTGCCTAGGTACCTACATAAATATCAAGGTACGAGCACTCGTAGGCTTGCAAGATATGTCCCGAACCGGCAAGTCGCCAGAAACCTCATCGCCTCGGCAGGGTCCCCCCAAAGGGTCCCTTCAAAAGAAAGAATACGGATTGCCGTAACTTGGCACTCTTTGGACCCCGTTTGCTGCCGTTGGTGCTCCACCGTACCGCGTCCGCAAGTGCGATAACGAGCGGTATACTGTACTCGGAGGTACGCACCCACTAACATTGACGTTAATCGACTCAGTTCAAAAGGGTCAACGGCATCAATTTTAATTGTCGCACAGGTCGGGCAGTGCGAGGAAACACCGGCACGGCTTCTTGATCCGTTTGGCTTGCAAATGACAAAGCACACTTGGTAGGGAGATTGTCCTCACGCCATTGAGGGTTGTGGCGGTCGGGAGGGTACCTGAAGAGCCTCAAGCCAGCAAAAGCCTCTTGCGACTGGATTAAAATAGCACGCAGTGGTGCTCGATACCTTAGCTGACTGCAGGATTCCAAAAATACCTACCGAGGTGCGGTCGGCTGACGCCACGATTTGTCTTGCCGTGGAGATGAGATGAGACTACGGAGTGCGATAGGAAAACCAGTTTGGTGCGTGTTGGTGCGCAACGATTTAAATTTCTTTTGTCTCGGTGCTTTTTTAGAAGCGATCATCGTCACTTTAAAATCATGTCCTCGGTAAGGGGGGATCGAATGGATGGCGACGAGGCGTCGGCACAGCCTCCACGTTCAAAGAACGGCACTCTGCGCTCCCGTCCGGCTCTAGGCCATGGATGCATGCGATGCAGACAAAGATGCATCGTGCTCACTGGCCCGCTTCGCTGATCTAGGGGAGCGAGTGCCTCGTATGGATGGATGGATCGCTGCAGTTTGCCGTCATCGCCGTCATCGTTGGCCAATACGACTTTTCAACCCTGAACCAAATGCTGGTGCTACGCGTGTGCCGTACTGGTACACTAACATTGCCCAATTCACATTGATCCATTCGAAAGCACCAAGCAATTAACATCAACATTGGACTGCTCACAGGGCACATGGCCGAGTGTGTCCTCGGGGGGCACTCGTACCTATGAGGTATTGATGTTAGTACAAGTATGTACTTCGTACTCCCGTATTAAACACATGTCTCACCATTCAAATCACCGGGCTCCAGCGCTGATCGCACGCCAACAGCTGCTAACGTCGCTCCAAGGCTCCGCCCAGTCAGCCCAGCCTAGGCATGCATGGCTCCCGGGAGAGGGACCCCCTTGCCGCTGTGCTGTGCTGTGCTTTGCTTTTGCTGCTTTCCACCCATGCCCGTCCCATTTTGATCCCGGCGAGGTACATACAAGCGCGACAGGTTAGCATGGAGGAGGTACATGATGCTGCACTGTGGTGTCGCCTCGTAACTTAAGTTGGCTGTACAGTACAGTACAGCACAGTACCGGCCTGCATTTGCGCCGTCAACGAGAATAACCGCACGGCAAAAGCTACTCCCCAGGTCGTAGTGTAGGCCAACAGATTGTATGTACGAGTACAGGTACTATAGAGGTAACAGACAGATGCAGTCGATGCGACGAGGCTAATCCTTAGGCTGCTCAAAGCGGCAGTACTCAATGTACCGCCTGGTACACACCCGCGGCCAAGGCAAGTGCACATAAGTACGGGTAGCTGCCCAGACGGCCAAGCTCAAAGAGCCATGGTCTCCCCTGCCTCGCGAAAGTGCGTTTCACCTTGACCCATCTAACCCTCGTCCCGACCAGAAGTTGCCCCCTGGCGCTCCTACCCAGACAGAATCTCGACTTTTAGTCCAGCGAAGCCTTTCTCGCCGCCTCCGCTTTCCGCGTTTTTTCCCTTTCTCTCCTCAAACCGCCTGCTATCTTTGTTCCAGTCTCTCGTTTGTTCCATGTTTTCGACCGATTAAGTGATTTCTATCAGCCCGATAGATTTCTTTCTTCTTCTTCCCGCATCTTACTCGGTGCCGCTTTGTTTATTCTTTTTTTTTTCTTATCAGCTCTTCAACACTCTCCCTCCCTACTCGACTCGACTTTTCCTTTCCACCAACCATCCTTCGATCGACGACGCTTCATCCATCATCGGCACCTATCGAGACGGCCTTCCCCAGCGTATTTTGAGCCTGGGAATGAATTAGTCGGCTCCGGTTCTTTGGGGCATCAGCAGCACTTTCGTTGTCCATTCATCGCTTCCCGCAGACTCCCGGTAGGAGTCAACCAGTTGCCCATCGTGGCGGCCACACAAGAAGCTCAGAACTTCCTGCTCCGAGGCGACCCGGCTTTCGACCAGAATGGCGCCCAGTATCACCACCGCTCCGTCAGCCAGAGCGGCGACTACGGCGCTGAATACGGACAGGCCTATCCCCAGGCATCATTAACACAGGCGCCCTATGCCCAGCCTACATATGCCGAAAACGCGAGCCTTCATCAAGACCCAGACACAACCGGTGCTGCAGGCGGCACTGGTAAAAAGTTTACTTTCCTAAAGGGCAGATGGCCCACAACCTTTCTTGCCATCACCGGTATCCAGGCTCTCATCAACCTGGCATTTGAAGCGTATGTCGACCAATATACTCCCCCTTTTCCCTTTTCTTTTCAATTCATGTCACAGCAATGCGCCAGATACTAAGACTCTCACAGCTATGTTTTCGGCAAATTTCAGCTGAGCTTGGGTGACTACATCACCGATCCCCAGGTTCAATCTCAATACAAGACAATCCCTACCTTTCTTACTCTATTCATCTTCGGTTTCCTTTACGAGTTGATCATCGTCCTGGATGCGCTACGTCTGAAGAACACCATTCAGATCATCGGTGTCTGTATCGCCAACCTGGCTCTTTTGGTTTATGCGGCCCTCCAGATTGAGCAGATTCAGGTCGCCCTCGGAATTCTGGAAGACCACGGTTCATTGGAACAGGGCATCACCTCTGCTATGCTCTGGGACGATATCAAGGCTTACCTCATTGCCTCCCCCGTCATCATTGCCGTTGCCACCATTGGCATGGTCTATGTTGCCTGGAAGCTCTACCAGCAATTTGCCTGGGACATTCTCAAGAACATCGGTGCTGATTATCGCATGAAGAAGCGATTCCTTCACTACCAGGTATGAATGCCCCAGCGATGAGTTGTACCAGTCGGAGCTCTAGACTAACATGATTGCCAGATTTACATCGCCCTGCTCAAGTTCGATTTCTTCTTCTTCCTGGGTTTCATCATTCAGTTTGTCGTCGTCGTCGCTCAAAAGACGGATCCCGAATTCGCTCTCACGATTGCAACCATCCCCGTCACGATTGCCATTCTGATTGCTGCCGCATTCTTCACCCAGCGCGAGAACAAGCCCGGCATGATCGTCGTCATCATCCTTTACTTTGGCGGCCTTTCATACTTCATCTTCAAGCTTTTCCGTATCTACGAACCCAGCCGCGCTCAGTCCTACATGGCCGTTCGAAAGTCCCTCACAGCGTTCGCCGTCATCACCATTCTGCTCATCATCATGACCATCATCAACGCCATCATCTGCATGCACAACTTCGGCTCCGGCCTCAAGGCCCACCTGATGGCCCCACGTAGAGTTGACGAGAAGACCGACATCAACTCATTTGGCATGAACGATGTCAAGACTCCCATGGCAAACCGCATGACCATCGACTAAGGGAGTCATTTGCACATATTGGAGAGGGGAAAAAATAATAAGCGCTTTGCGGAGATGGGAATGTACAAAGAAACGAATTTACGAAAGGGAACGGGATGGCCCCCTTTTTTCTCAATTGAGCCGCCTCATGTAGGCTCATATCAAAGGCTAACTCTGAAAGGCTATGCTGGATGGGGATATTTTGATAACATCCCGTAAATTAAATGGATACCAATTTTTTGCTTTGTCAGTTTCTTGCTTTTTTTCTTTCTTTTTTTCTTTCTGTTTGTTTGCTTCGTCAAGTAGGCTCAGCAACGAAGGGCGTTGGATCTGTACTTCGCATACCACCGAAGACAGCGGGGAGTTTTGTTTGGATACCCGTGATCATCATATCGAAGGATATTATAAAGGGTGACTTATAGATGACCCGTGTCACTCCTCGGCTACTTTTTTGGTTTTCTTCTTTTTTTCTAAAAAAAAAAAAACGAGAAAACTTTTTATCTATTGTTTCCTTTAATGTGATGAACCTTTGTCGTTGATACTTTCTCTACCTTCTTTTATTTTTTTTCATTTGTGTGAATTAAACTGAGTTATGCCTCCAATAAAAAAAAACAAAAATCCATGTGACTGAAATGGTTACGAGATGAGAGAGGCTTATTTGTGATGCTACGTTGTTTATTCGAGATTTTGTTTGTTTCTCATCTGAAACGGAGCTAAAACGGAAAAGAACATGAAAGAGTATTACCAATCCAACCTTGTTGACTTGCTCCCACCCAGTAAGAAAAAGAGAAGAAAAAAAGAAGATGAGCGATACCTAAGTTATCGTAAAAAGCCCAATTACTCCCAAAGAATGTAAAATCCTCGCTTTGGTAAGCCAAAATAACAATATGACGAAAGTGGTGATGTGAAAACGGGAAAGCGGGGATGGAGGTCATTATATAAGATGGTCACCGTGAAAGCCCCTGCTAGAGAGAGAGAGAGAGAGAGAGAGAGAGAAGACGCCAGATCTTTCTCATTTCATCATTGGGAAAGAAGAGAGAAGAGAATGATGGAAAATTCAAAGGGTGATTTTGATGGCATCCTTCAAATGGCCTTCCGTTGGGCAGTAGGGGCACTTGTACCTCGAGCCCTTGGCCATGTTGTGTAAACTCTCTCTGCAAATGACATGTCCACACGGAATCATCATTGCGGGGTTCTGCTCTGTTGTCTGTTCCTTGCTGACGGGACACACGAAGATGGAGTGGTAGATCATAGATGGCGGGAGTGGAGTTTCAAAAGCTAGCTCGTTCTCCGTCGTCCATTCCGTCTTCTTTTCCTTCATGTAGGTTGTGTACTTGATGAGCCGCGGGAGAGCGATGGATCCAGCAGTGACGGCGACGTATAGCGGCGATTCTGCCGACAAGCCCAATAGAGAGCAGAATTCCCTGGTGAAGGAGGCGGAGACGTCTTCGAATGCCGAGTTGATCTGAAAGATGTGCCGGTAGGGGGATGTTTCGATGTTGGGCGCAAAGACCATCGCTCCGCACAACTGCTGAATATCCTTCAGATGTCTCGTCTGGAATCGAGAAAAATTCTCTCTTGCATATCTCAGCGCGCCCATTTGCCCATTATTCTCATCGTCAGGAAGACCATTCACTTCTGGGCCCTTAAACAGCCAGACGAATTGAAGCTTGCAGAGTTCAAACTCCAGGTTGCTGCCTGTCGCCTCCAATCTGCTGTTGTTTTGGCGCGCCCACTTGATCGCCGGACCCAAATTCCTGTTTCTCAGTTCCGAAAGGAGGCTGTACATTTCCGCAAACTGTCCCTGTAAATCTTCGGGATAATCGTTGGCTCCGTGCCCGCCGCTCTCTTCTCCCACTCCGTCTTCTTGTATCATATTATCATCTCCATCTTCGTCCGTCCGTGCCGTCCGAGGAGACCAGGCGGCGTCTAAAGAATGGAGGGGTTGGTCTCGTGACTCGCGGACAAAGGTCGATGCAACGGAAAACTGGCCCTCCCGGACGAGATGCATCGCGATAGCGCGATTTATGAGACCGGCATGGTCGGCCATGGCGTCTGTTTCCATCGGCAATTCTCTATGCGGCAAGGCCTTGGGGAAACGATACCAGTCAGCGTTTGATATGCAACTTGAGCAGAAGGTTAACGGATTTCGAGGCGTACCTTGTCTAGGGCCTTTCCGAAGCTCCGCTGTGCTTTTGTGACATCTTTGAGATCATTGGTGATGGCATCGAGGCGATCCTTGACGGGGTTTTGAAGTGTTGTCATTGCCATGCTAATTCGATGGGAATCGGCGTCCGCTTGCGAGATAAGACATGTGAGCTACAGTCCAAAGTCACTGTAGTGAGGTGAGAGGATCACATACCAGCAGCAACCTGCTCTCTGGCCGCCACGAGGTAATCGATAATCTTGTCGACATCTTGGATGGCGGCTGTAAGATTCGACCTTCTCATACGAGCCAGCTCGGCCTGCAGCGGGCCAAACGGCGAGGCAATGTCGCCGCCCAACGCAGCCATGGTCACTCGCAGGTTGTCCTGATTGTGAAGCAATGTAGAATTCTACTAGATGGAGTCGTTCGTTAAGCGTGTAAACTAAGTCATCAGGATGCGAACGAGTGAAAGTTTGCCCTGAAAACGGGATCTCCAAGAAGTCTTTTGTTAGGTTCAAGTGTCAAGTTGACCGACAGCGGTCGGTTGGAGGTTGTCATCTAAGTACCGCCGGAAGCTTATCGATAGCTGAGTACCACGCCAGCAGAGGATCGGGATGGCGGAGGAATGCCCTTGTCGAGTTATGCAAATAAGCATAACTGCCTTATGCAGGTTGGTGCTCCATTAGTCCACTGCAGGTACTGGAAACTAAACTACCTTGGCATCTTGTGGTGATTCATTCATTGTGTCAGGTTTTACATACCTGCACAGGTAGATTATGACAGTAATAACTGTACAGTAATGATTCAACCGGTTGGTCATACAAAATGAAGTTTGGCATGGTCATGTTACCGTCACCACCTCATCTCATGTATATTACTACCTAATTACCCAGCAGGTACTTCGTACGGAGAGCAGACAAACCGAAATGACGAGCATGATTTCAGAGGCCTCACTAGCAGCCTCGGATCAGCGGTGAACCCCGTTAAGGAGCAGGCGTGCCCCGCTCTGCAGCCGGAAGCAGGCCGCTGCTCTTTAGCTGCAGCTTCAAGAGCATCAATCAAGGCACCAAGGCCTCGAGTCTGGAGTAGTGGTTGATAGTGCGCTGCCACCTTGCATCACATGCCGCTTCCAGCTGGAATACACGCACTAAGCCACAGCGAACGTGCAGGCGCCATCATCGCGATCCCAGTCCCAGCATCGCCAGCCCAAGATCCTGGTTCTGGCTCTGGCTCTTGCTGCCTTCAAAGATGCTCCTTGATTAGTTCGCCTCCAGGGGCTGGCCAACTCCACAATGTCCTTCATGCCGTCCTTCTCCCAGGACGGGAGGGTCTACCGAGACGAAGACTCCTCCGGGACGTCCAAGCTGGACCGCCGAATCTCTCGACCTCTTCCGCCAGAGGGCATCTCGACTCTGCCCGAAATGCAGCTGGTAGACTCGAGGCCCGCGGCGTCCAGCTCCGCAGTGCCGCAGCGACACCTGGTTTTCCCGGATCCCATCGCTTTCAAGTAAGTTTTGACGAGGGTCCAGGATTGCTGCTTGCAGGTTGCAGCGCCGCTGACTGTCTTGACCCCCCAGGTATCTCGAAAACGACCCGTGCGTGCAAGTGGTCCAGCGACGAAGCGTCCTCTGCGGCTACGATCTATATCTTGTCGAGCAGTGGGCCTGCTCCAGGAGACCGCCGACTCTGGTTATAGCGACCTACACCGGCAACGACAAGGATTCCATCGTGGTTGGGGTGCTGGCGGTGCCAGCAGATGAAAGCCTATTGTCCGAGGAAGTCCGCTTATACCTGAAAAAGACGGAGCAAAACCATGCGCGACCAAAGAATACCGAGCTAGGAGAGCTCATGATCACGAACCTCAGCAGTCTCCCCTCATCGCTCACCGTCATCGCAGTGCCTGATGGAGATCTTCGGAAGTACCGTCACTTGTTTATTGTGAATGAAGATTTGAAGCGGCTAGGATGTTCAGGGCGATCTGGTCTCACGCTTACGGAACCCACCGAAGCGACGCAGTCCAAATTCCAGCAGCTGTACAGAACCAGTGATCGAATCCCGTTCAATCAGTCGGTGGTGGAACTTATCAAGCTTTGCCAGGTTGCCTTGTTCATGTTCGACAAGTTGGACCACGCATACATTGACGGCCTGCTTTGCGATGTCACGGAGAAGGCGATTAGCAATTGGTGGGCCGAGGTTGGGGCCGAGCACTACAACTATGAACCGACAGATGGCATTTTGGGGCCATCGACAGTTGCGGCTCTGTTGGGGATGCTATTGGGTGCGAGGAACCGGCTGCATTCCCAAGGTGCTCCTGTGACAAAGGATGTCTTCGATCTCGAGAGCACCAAGCGGGGCATTTCCTACTTTCAAAAGGCCCTGAAGCTGGAAAGGACACGGCGGTTAGACCAGCAAACACTCTTCAAATTGCACACGGCAACCACGAAAGCGGCGGTCAAAGAAGACTGGGGTGTGCAAAAGGCCATCAAGTCGACGGTTACAGAAATTGGAGGTAAAAGGGGAGAGATTGTTATCGACATGGTGTCTGGAAAAGACAAGGGTGGTCTCGCCGATATTGAAACCGTGGACATTGACAAATTTGCCAGCTTGGCATATGGCGAAAGGCCAAAGTGGCTTTGGCATGGCAAGCCGCGCCGGACACCCCTTGAGCATCACGATCAAGATCAAGATGTAGTTCGGCCGCTACCAAAGACGGAGGCAAGTAGCCAGCCCGGAAAACGAACGCACTCCTTACCAGTGGAGGATGACTTGGATATGAAGCGGAAAGATGAGCTGCTTTCTCCGGATATGGGGAATGTTCTTCGCCCAACCATGAGCATGATGGATAGCCCAGCAGAAAGAGATGCGCTACACAAAACTGTGTTCAAGAGTGTTGCCGGGAAAATGAGCGATGCTCGATCAGGCTTTGGACGATTCAAAGACGTGGTTGGTGCCAGGGGACGAGGCCACGGAGCGCGGCTGTCCATCTCAACCAAGGAGGATGTCTTGGAAAACGGAAACGGATCTGCCAACTACCAGAACCTCAGCATCCCGCCGAGCCCTGCCGCTGTGGTTAGCCGAGCCTTTACTTGGAAGACGAAGCCGGAGGAATATCTCTCTGCTATCAAACGGGGAGACCCCGACGCTTTACCTGGACTGGGTGCGGCGGTGTCTTCGCCCGCGTCAACAGCGGACTTGAAGGCTTCGAGACTGCTCGAGTATGAAAGGAAACCAAGAGACTCAGATAGGTCGTTGGAAATCCTCAATCCGGACATGCACCAGTACTCGCACCGCCGGACGGCCTCGACCGTACCGTCGATCGGTGATGAGAGCGATATCGAAGTCATCTGTCCTGGTATTAGGGAAAGATCAGATTTCCGGCAGTTGGCACTATCAAGACGCCGTAGTTGTGATATGGCAGAACTATGCTCAAGGAGAGTGCTCAATGAGAATAGGTGGGCACGTCGCATGTCATTTGGCGACGCCGAAGAGGCCGTCTTGTCCTGGGATGAACTCGTCGACTTAATGGACGAGACGGATGATGAAGAGGAGGCTGAAGCTCGAGCCGTGCATGCTCGTCATCTCGCCCAATGCATTGACAGCATTGTATACAACATCGAACCCTGGGTCAACGACAAGATCAAGTTTGTCCAACTACTTGACGACAAATATAGCAGAGACAAGGCGGAGATACAGAATCTGCACCATCAACTCAGCGAGATCTATCATCGAGTAAAGTACAACTCGGACGAAATGCTGGCGGAAGAACGTGCAAGCCTGACGGAGAGCGTCAAGGAGATTGAAATTCTTACGGCACGCCTCGATTACGAGATCAACGCACTGGTGCAGAAAATCAACGACGTGGAAGACGGCATCCAAAACTTTGAGAGACAGGTGGAAGACGTCGAAAGACGAGCGGACGAACTGAGAAGGCAGCTCGAGACGGAGAGCTGGCTGCATTGGTTTGTGAGAACCTTGACTGGCGTGGGGACCGGACCCCATATCACCCGGTCCATATCATGATTCAAGTATATATATCGTGTTCAGGTTTTGTTCTCTCACTCCTGTTTTCCTTTCATTTTTTTCTCGAACTCTTTGGCTCTAATTATTTTTAATCATCGTTTGCTGAAAAGTTGGGCTGGAGTTGGAAAATCATTACATTCACACGGTATACATGGAACATTGGCGTTTTTACTCATTTCCATGTCTCATTTCGCTTTATTGTCTTTCTTGCAAGAGGATAGATACCATTTTCGCAGAGGAGATGTTTTGTTGGCTCGTCACGGCGACGAAGCTGCCCCCTGGACAGCACTCAGTATAGTCTTTGATAGCTTTATACATCTTGACATGACATGTATATATCCATGATCCCATCATGTCTTCAAAGCCCCCCTTTAAACGCAGGCAACTAACTCCCCATATAATCGTACAAAAGTCCCATGACGTCGTTGTCCATGTTCACGGCCAGGAAGAAGACATGTCGATATCAATTGCCTCCCTCTTTCCTTTCCTTTCCCTTCCTTCCTTTTTTCAAGTGATTCTATAGCTTTACACGGCGGTTATCCTTTTAGAACAGTCCGCCCTGAGGTCCGGCGCCCATTGCCTGGCCCTGCTGCTGCATGATTTCGCTAATCTTCATGGACGTGTCGAGGAACTTTGCGGTACAGCGGTCGAGGCAGACGGACTCGCCCTTGTTGAGCTCGCCCTCGCGGTAGTCGGTGGGGACGCACTTTTTCTGGCAAGTCTTTTGCAGGCTGTGGTTTACATTTAGCAATTGTTTTCTTTCTCCAATTCGCATGAGAGAGAGAGAAAGAGAGAGAGACGGGTGGAGGGGGAATTTACCGGTTGTAGGTATCAGCCATCATGCGCATCTCGCCCTCGACGGCAGCAATCTTTTGCTCCGAGGTGGGCTGGGGACGACCGATTCCAAGGAAAGACATGGTTGCTTTTTATTTTGTGTTTTGTTTTTTGAAAATGGAGAGGTGAAATACGAGGTGAGGGATCGTTGTTTGGTGCTTGGAGGTGGGTTATACGGTGGTTTGGTATTGCAGTTGCGGTGCTTGTATGTCGTCACAGGGCTTTGGGAGATGCGATTTGAGGTTTGGGAGAGGAGCAAAATTTCCCTTCCCGGCAGGATTGATTACATAATGGCTTATCGATAAGAGATCTTGATTGCTGTTATGAAGCTCTCTGTCTGAGCTGGTCTTTACGATTAATGTATTGTAACCTACATAGGCGAATGAGGGAGAAAATGAAGTTGCTCGGCACTTGGATGTACGAATCTTGGCTTACGGAGTACATGCTATTATATAATGTCAATTCAACAATTCACCGCCTCGCGCAATGTTTGCAGACCAGTGAGCAATGAGGTGATGAGGCTAATGCGCTGTGGCGCTGATAGAACGCTGGCGGGGTGTTGGGGTTGGGGAAGAATGGAGCAAGGGAAGAAAAAACACGGCCTTGTGAGATGAGACGGTTTGCTTTTAGGCTGCATAGAGATGATGATTGCACAATGCTGGGGGAGCAGGCAGCTACGAATGAGTATTTGTGACAAAGCCACTTATGCGGGCTGGGGATGCATCGGGCTGTGCTGAAGCTGTGATTTCTGAGCCGACTTGGACGAATCTCGTCAAGTATAAAGCACAAGCAGCAAAGTATGTATCAATTGGATGGATGAATGGATGGGTGGATGGAGCTGGGGCTGGACGAATGGGCGGCTGGTATAGGGAGAATAGCATGGCCTTGGCGTGGCTGGTTGCATTTCGAAATGCAGCTGGGCGTTGACTCATAGGTTCGGGCTTGATTTTGATTCCCCAGAGACATGCACCTGCTATACATTCGTGCTGTAATGATAATTCATTTTCTCAGAGAGAAAAAGGCCAGCATGGCGTGGGGTCGCACCCCAAGAGCCAAAAAAAAAAAAAAAAAAAAAAAAGGCCGGAGCACTAACAGGCACGGCATGGGGTCCTCACGCCATCGATTGTGTAATAGGCGTACGACGGTTACGACAGGAACGTGCCACAAAAAGGAGGGGTGGGAAAACGGATGACGGGAAACGAGGAGAGACGCTGGCTGGGCCTTTGAAGCTGTAACTTTGTTGCCAGAACCTGTGAGAGCAAGCCACATCGGGGAGACGGGAAGATGGTGACACGGATACGTTTGTGGAGGTGGGTAAGCTTTGCGCAACATGTGCCAGCCTTATCTTGATATTGGACGCGGCGAGGATGAGGGTGTGTGTGTGTTTTGCGAGATGATGCAGCCAATACGGCACAGAGCTCAATGCCCAGTTCCAGACCGACCGACACACGGCTGACGAGACGAGATAGACGGTGAATAAAGCTGCGGCAATGAGATGGATGAGAGATGAATGACGAACCGTACCTACATGTACCCGCCATGACATGTCGCTTTGTGTGCTCGGACTCATTCACAAACAGTAACACCCAAGATACAAACACCCACTTGCTCCAGCAGTCATCAACTTATAATAAGACACGGCGACAAGACCAAGTTGACACAGGGCGAAACAGGGCGGAACAAGGGGCGAAGCGAGGTGCAGTACGGTAAACGCAGAGACTCTTTCTACTAAGCCATGGATCAAAAGGCACATAGGCCTTTGCTGCATGTTAAAGCAGCGGCCGATGGGTCTCGGGGCAAGGTGTAAATGGTAATGTAATGTAATGTAATGTAATGTAATACAGAGTACATGCATATCATTCGCGCGGTGCCTCTGCGGCCAATGAATCTCACGGCTGGGCAGCGTCTTGGCCCGCCATTTGCTGCTTTGCTTGCCAGCGAAGGGCGACGGATCGGAATAGCGGCCGTGTCTGGACGGGCCTGGTCTGGTCCATTGCTGTAGGGCAGATAGATAGATACCTGGTAGGTGTAGATGGGTAAGGCAGGCCTAGATACTGCAAGATAAAGACCAAATGGGACTGGGCTTTTTCCGTGCCTCGGGATTGCAGTAGTGCCATCATCATCCAGCAATTCTGCTGTAGCCATAGATATGAAACTTGCTGCTCTAGTGTCACAGCACAGCAAAGCAAAGCAAAGCAAAGCAAAGCATGGCATCGCATGGCATAGCATAGCATTAGCATAACACGGCTTATTACATACCTACCTTAATCTTACGGAGGTCCCGGGCATTGATGCTCATCCTCGCCAGCATCATATCGGGCTGCAACAAGACAAGAAACGGCCCGGCTCGGCAGTGACCAGCCCAGCCTCATCCATTTCTCTGTCGCGACGGTACTCCGTACTCCGTATAGGACTCTACAGGGCAATGCCCGGTATAGCAGGTCGATGGAAGTGCTTGCTACTGCTACCAGGTGCTAGGATGATTATCGCGCCTGGCACGCAGCCTTTGCCGGCTTGGGGAGGAGTGCGCACAGTAGTCCCGATGCTTGGCTACCAGATGGAACCTGAGTGATTTTATCCGGGCGGCTGAGCCAGTCAGTGCTAGCAGTAGCAGCGAGCCAGCCAGAGAGATGAAACGAAGCCCAGCAAACACACCGACAGTTGACGGGACTTGGGTTGGGACGCTGATGAGCGGCGGCCCGGCGGTCCATTGGCAGTACGGAGTAGGTACCTAAGGTTGGAACTTGAAGTTGTCTGTTGGTTTGCTTGTACTCGTACCCATGTAGCCTGCGGCTTTGGGCATGTACTTGCGCACCGCAGCGGCCGAGAGCAGGTACCGTCTCATGCCCAACCGGTACCTGGATTCCCAAGGTAAAGAGGTGTACGAGTACTACCTCTCTACCTGTATAGAACCTAGCTGGTCGTGGTACAGTTAGCACAGTAGCATCATAACTCGTACCGAAAAGCTGCTAAGCATGGATGGGCGAAACTTGTTTGGCAATTTCCATTTGCTTGTGACGGCCACGTTGCTCCTCCGAGCTTTGAGCGAAAGTACGAGTACATGTACCCGGTACTCCATATTTCCTCGGAGGCGACAGGCATGTCCCAGCGCTTGGCTACCGGCCCGAGACTTGATGGGCAATTGCTTTTGCTTGCATGGAGCAGGTACCGACGGGGTAATCTGGACCAAGGTACGGAGCAGGTGCAGCCGTAGCTCGATGTTTCTGATACACAAGCTGCAGCAGTAGCCATCGTACCTAGGTACCTGTCGTATCGTATCGTGTCGTGTCGTGTCGTGCCTTCCCCTCTGCTGTGCTGTGCTGTGCTGTACTTGTACTTCGTGCTGTGTTCACCCCCTCCATTTGCGCTTGGGCTGGGCTGGGATTTGCTCTTGCCAGCTGTGAATTTGTTTGTCAAGTTCCGTATTATTACTTTTTTTTGCATGGACGGTACTTGTTTGTCCCCACCAAAAAGGCTGGAGGAAGGAGAGAACACAAGCACCAGAAAAAGGAAAGGGAAGGGCAAAAAAAAAAAAAAAAACAAGTACACACCACCCCTCCTTTTTGCGCGCGCTGTTCTCTGCGCTGCCCGCCATAACGGAGCACCGTACCGTACCGTAGACGAAAGAAAAAAAGAAAGAAGAGGAAAAAAAAAATCAATTCCCGTTTCGTGCTATCTCGGCTTATCCTGCCACCCCAAAACAAAAAATTCACACCACCCCAGAAGTCTGCTCCTATTGCTGTCTGCATCCTGTCTGCCTAACCTCCTCTGACTCTCTCTCACCTCCTCTTCTCCTCTTCTCTTTTTCTTTTCCCCCCCCCCTCTTCTTCTTCTTCTTCTTTTTCTTCTTCTCCTCACCATGTCCGCCTCCTCTGAGCCCCAGGACATCACCACCTCCTCCTCCACAAGCCAAGATGCCTCGGGACGACAGCCCTCCGCCGCCTCCTCCGCCGCCGCCCAACTCGCCGGTGCACAGATAAGCCTGCGCAAGACGCTGCGCGAGTTCCCCGACTTCCCCATCCCGGGGATTGACTTCGTCGACATCATGCCCCTCTTCGCCAACCCGGATGCCCATGCCACCCTGCTGTCCGCCCTCGAGCTGCAAATCTCCCAGTCCTTTGGCGACAGCAAGCCCGATGTCATTGTCGGCCTCGACGCCCGTGGCTTCCTCTTCGGCCCCGGTCTGGCTCTGCGCCTCGGCGTTGGCTTTGCCGCTGTCAGGAAGCAGGGCAAGCTGCCCGGCCCTTGCGTCACTGCCGAGTATGTCAAGGAGTACGGCAAGGACCTGTTCCAGATGCAGCAGGACGCCATCAAGGAGGGACAGAAGGTGTTGATTGTTGACGATATCATTGCGACGGGTAAGTTTGATGATGCATGATTCCACCCATGATCCTGTCCACAATCACATTGCACGATTCCACATCCCATGATTTGAACCCATTGACACCCATTGTGCGCCCATCGCCAATCCTTTACCTACCTCGGCACATCTCCCGCAGATATCAAGATGCTAACTCGCACACAGGTGGCTCGGCGGCAGCGGCGGCGGATCTTGTTCACCAGCTCAAGGGTCAGGTCATTGGTTACCTTTTCATTCTCGAGATTCCTGGCCTCAACGGCCGCGAGAAGCTCAGCGCTCCTACTACTATCCTCATTGAGAACCCATAAATCCTTCTCGAGAAAAAGCCCTCATGTCCTATTCTCTCCATAAGCGGCGCCATTCATCCCACATAAGACGACATGATTGGAAAGCAATTTTCTTAACACCACTAGCCCTAGTCGATCAGAAGCGTTCTCCTCGGACGAAACATTCCCATCTTCTCGATGCCCTTTTTCTTTTTCACATCGACTCGAAGCGCAAAGACGGACGATTCTTCTCGTGCTGGAGGGACTGTGATATTGACTCCTGTGGTCCTCCTTATCGGCACGCTTTTTATATGCATCAAAAGTTGTTTGCTTGGATTTTTTCCTTGAACCTTTTTCCTAAAAATCATCTTATATATATCTCCTTGACATTTTTTTATCTTTTTTTTTTCCAATATGGGGGTTTCTTTCGCAAATTACAATCAAAAAACCAATAGACTATGGAAAGCGTTTCTTCTCTCATCGGGAATGGCGACTGGATGACGTGCTCTGTCCTCATTCCTACTTATACGTTTTATATATTTATATGACATAGACCACCTTGCTCTTGCCAAGGACTTTACGGAGGGGGAAACAAAGGAAATCGAACCTTCGACTATGACGAAGATGAAAGCTGGGTTACGGAGAAGACGAAGAAAAAAAAGACGTTGGGATGGAAAAATTGTTGGGATCAAGGTGGGCATATTTAATAATCACGGCTAGGGACTTTGTGCAATGAAACTCATCTCCTTTGCTTTTTATTTTACGTGTATAAAAGTGCTCCCACATGGCTCCGAGCTGATTCACATAATGACATCGGTAGTTGCATTCATCAGTGTCGCTTCTTGACTGGTGGCAGCACGTTGATGTTTGACTAGTGGATGCCACCCTGGAGAGGCTCGGTGCTAGTACGTTGATGTTTCATTTCATTCTATAGATTCGGGGATGGTCAACGTCGTCAACGTGTTCAAATGCTTTTTCATCATGTCGTTATATTCTATCTAATTCATTCAGGGATGCCCCATTTTCCAGATGACAAACTCCGCAAACTCCTCCTCCTCCTCGAGTTGATTCTCTGCAACGCTCATGCCCATCTATGCAAAAATGCTGATATATGCGTGTCATATGTGACTGTTCCTCTTATATATATATGTAAATAGGCATGTTATGTATTGTATATGCCAAAATGTTGCCTCACAAGACGGCGGCATTCTCCACAACGAGCCCCTGGCTCTCGACCCGATACTTTCTCCTCATGCCTACCCCCGTGGCCCTGCCAAAGCGCTCGTAGTCGCCCTGGTCGGCCCTCATGAGGACCATGGGAATGCCGTGTAGGCGCTTCATGCCCTTTGGCGTGGTCTGCTGCCTATCGAGCAGCGGCCGAGGGAGGTCCCCCCTATCGCGGACCACGCCGTCGTCGTCGTCTTCGTCGGCGCCATCCGAGCTCGTCGGCGGCTCGTCGAGGATGATGACCAGCTGCAGCGACTTCTCGTGGGGCGAGAAGCTCGGGATGTTGTCCAGCTTGCGGCTGAAGGAGCAGCCTCCGCGGCGCATGACGATGACCTGATGCTCGCGCGGCGCGGTGGCAGGGAGGGGTCCGTCGCAGGCCTGATCCGCGAGATACACGGTCGACCAGGGGAAGTTGAAGGCCGGGTATTTCGCGTTGTAAAACGGGTTGCCGGCGATGGGGGTGTCCGGGATGGACGGCATGGGAAACGCGCCGGGGCCGGTCGACGTGTATGCGTCGTAGCTGTATATCTTGGCGGTGCCGTCGCTGGCGTCTGACGCCGGGATGGCTGTGTAGACGGGTTCGAAGACGGAGGACACAGCGCGGAGTAGTGATTGAAACAACGAGTTCGAGGCCAGATTTTCCGCATTCATCGTGTCGTTGTCCATCATTTCATCCATCTCCTCGTCGAGTAATTCTTCGGACAAGCCAAGCGTGCTGTTGCCAATGTCTGGCTTGTCCACGAGCAGCTCAATCTCCACCGCGTCTTTCCTTCTCCTGCAGGAGAACACCTCGTCCTTGAGATGCTTGATGTGTTCGGCGTGAAAGAAGACGGTTTCATAGCGCCCCAGCTGAGTATTGCCAATGTGCGTAATCCTCCACTTGTAATCCCCCGAGGCCTGGTCCAACACTTGCTCGAGCTGGAGTCTCAATCCCTCTAGCATGTTGACCGTCGGTCCTAAATGCGTCTGCCACGAAAGGTGCGTGCCGAACCGCGAAGCTATGCCGCTGGTAAGATCATTGGCCGGAAACTCTATCAGCGATATGATGCGCTCGGGAGGAGCAACGCATGTTCCGTTCTCGGGCAACATGCTCGGCGGAAGAGTCCACGGGAAGATAGTGTGGTTGGAAGTGGCCCTGTATCCGACCACTCGTCCCTTCTTCTTGTCACGCATCTCAACCATCTCCAGAGGGCCATGGACGTTAGGCGTCCTATATAAATCTGTGAACCGAGAAACGGCAAACAAGTCCGGCCTGGCTGCAGTGGCTGAACTCATCAGATGGTGCTCCAGAGGCGCTGCTGGCGCAGGGCAAGAGTTTGTGAATGTTTCATCATAATAGGTATAGACTGCGACATCTTTGTTCTTCTTCAATTTACGAGCATTCTCTCGGATAGGACTCCCTCGCTTGTTTTTTGGTATAATAAGCGGATGGCCTTCTGTGGTAAAGACATAGGCGGCATCCATGTTGTTTAGCGGGTGATCTGGATCGAACAGCAGGTACATGTACTTTGCCGTTTCTCCCAAAAAGAAGCTCTCCATGCGATCTTGCTTCTCGCCCGTCTGAACATCCTGAAGCCCGGCCCAGCCGCATTCAGCGTAGCAGCGGCGCATGATGTCGCGGAGGACCATCTCGCCGACATGAAGATACCAAGGATCCCTGGTAGCACGGTAAATGTGGTACGTGGACTCGATAAACTCAGGTCTTCCAGGCCACCAACCGATGCCTGCCTCAACATTACCCTCGCGAACTGACCAGCGCTCAGGCAATGCGGAATACCGAGTCCACAGGGCCGTGTAGACAAGGTTCGCCTCGATAGCTTCCTCAACCTCGCCCGCCAAAGCCAGAAGCCCCGGATAGAAGGCACCCAGACTATCGATCCACATGGCGTAGGGCTGACCCGTGGCACGATGGTTGTTTGAATAATAGGGGAAATGGCTCCTGTCGGTGTACAAGTACCGCTTGACCGACGCGTGAGCTTGGTGCCATGCTTGGAGAAAGGCATCTGACGTCTGCATCTCAGCCGGCAGAGGGGGGTGAAGAGAGTTTGGATCCAACCAGCTGGTCGTACTCTGTCTGCGAGATGTGGAAGCATTAGGCATGCCAAGGCCAGAGAGAAGGATGTGGCTCTTGAGCGCATATTCAAAGAAACTGTCCATGCCTGCACCGATACCTGCATGGGGCCCAATCCACAGCCCTCGTTCGGCGTCGATGCCGTTACCGATCAGGCCGATTTCGCTCCTGCGATGCCACACTTCCCAGAAGGCTCGTTTGGCGGCTTGTTCGAACCGAGGGTCCCCCGTGAGTCTGCTCAAGACGGTAAACTCAAGAACCAGGCTCCCAGCGCCAGCACTACAGGTCTCGGTAATCTCTGGACGGCCGCTTTGCTCCTCCATTGCCTCGGCCAGGTTTTGATTGAGAGGAGAGTTGACGTAAAAGGGGATGCCGGTGCGGAGATTGACCCGAGGATATGGGATACCCGTTGGGGTATAAAAAGCAGGAAGCAGTCGTTCGGAAAGATCGAGGGCAAGTCTTAGCAGCTGGCCGTCGTACTTGAATCCATTTGGCCACGAGATGGGAGGCAGCTCCAGGGGGTCATTGCCTGCGATCCCCTCCGGCTTCGGGTTGTATCCGGTAATGGGTAGCTCCCCGATGGCAAACAAGTGCGCGCTCAGGAGACCGCCCACGCCACGGATGACCGTCTCGAACACCTGGACTTTGCTGTCTAGGTCGAAGCCTCTAGCACGTATCCCAGCACCAGAAGGTCCTCCTCTGCCATCTCCGTAGTGGCGCACAAACTCGGCCACGCCATCTTGAAAATCGCTCAGAGCCTGTGGTCCAGTGTATGAGCCCGTCTGCGGCCCACCAGCCAGAATGGCAAGCGTGGAGAGGCTGTCTATCAGAGTCAGGGAGTAGTTGCCAAGGGCGTCGTTCAAGTTGATTCGCCCGGGATTGTCTCGATCTCGCGTCAGGGGAGCACACGATATTGGACGCAGCTAGATGATTTACAAAAGAGAGCATACTGGTCAGCTCTTTTGCTATCTACACGACGTCTGATGTGATGACAAATAACCCACCTCGTCCTCGGGAAAGGCATGCTCCATATAGCTGCTATACCCGTGATAGAACATGTCCACCGTGTCCTGCCGCAGCTGGGCCAGATAGTCCGAGCGCATGGCGCCGACCGGCCACAGCAGCGAGCAGGCCAGCCATAGCAACGCGACCATCGGCAGCGTCATGTCGGGCCGCGTTGCGGGAGCGGGAACTGGTGAGGCGGCCGCAGAACCGTTCGGACAAGGCTGGCGCTGGCACGTGCCAGGCGACTCATTGGGGGGGAGAGGCGACGGAGAGAGGCGGCAGCATCAGTAGCCTCTGGACTGGACTGGACTGGACGGCTCGCACGGGCACGGACTCGCGGGATTTGCCCTTTGAAAGTCGTCAAACGCAACCGGCGCTGTTCGTCGACCGGCTTGAGCGCCATGTGGTGTCTGTCATCTTTTGCGTGGCGCCACAGCGAATCGGAGGCAGGACGAGGACAAGTCGTGGCTGGTGCGCAAGTGTGGCTGGTGCATCTCTGCGTAGGGCTGCTTATCAAATCGCCGCTGTAGATGCTTCGTTTGCGTCCTCACATCAACAACAATCTCATGCGAGCTTCAAGAAACAATCATCGGCATGTCTTCCCGGTGCCATCTCCCCGGAATGTTACATTACCCGACGGCGATACTGCAGTATCGAGACATTGACGATCCTTTGGCGACAATCTAGGCAATATAGCACTGAGTCACTCAGCGAGAGATGCAGGATCGCCAGAGTTTCTTGTTACATGATAACGGATGTGGCATTGTCCACGCATATTCGCCAGCCGGCTTCTGTTGCCGTAGTACGAGTATGCTCCTCCGGAGTACAATTCCTATCGGATAGTGAACTTTGTTCGACCACGGCGAGGCGAATTGGACTGACCCAACAGCTGCGGATCTACCATCCCCAGGTGGCGGTACTTGTGCCCGGTTCTTGGTGTAAATGCTGTATTGGGCATTTCCGCTGAGCAGCTCTCTCCAGATGCTATACCTCACTTGCTTCACTGCCTGCAAAGGATTCATTGAAGCACGACCAACACGGCCAACAGGGGCCGAATCGCACACCTCCACGCAGGGATCACAGCCCTGCTCGCAAACGGGGAGTGTGAAACTGAAACTGGATCTGGAGGATCATCTCAAGAGTGTGTAACACGAGCGCTAAGCCATCCATCCACGGGCGTCTAACTCTGCGCCAGCACACAGCGTCTGCGCATGGAGGAAGCTGTAAAGGACTCGCCAGTGGTCTCACGACGATAACCGCGCTGAATAAATGTCCCATTGGGTGCGCATCGTCTCATGATTGTGCGTGTTGGTTACAACAGGCCGAATAACACGCGGTCCATCTCCATTAGATGTCCGAGAGCAACGTATATCGTATCAGCACGTTCGAGTAGGTATCCGTCAGAAACTGGAAACGCCAGAGTACATTGGCAGGCAAATTTGCCCAGAAAATTGCATGGGATTGGCCAAAATCTGACTCGAGCTGCGAGAGCAGACGAGCAAGCAGGGATCAGAGCTCTGCTTCTAGCATCGAGACTGCCCATCCATGATGCCCACGGGCGTGTCTATAGCACAACGCAGCTCAGCTCAGCAGATGAATCCTTACGAGTAGTTGCGTGAGCTGTATGTACTCCCTTGAATCACCTTGCTAGCGAGCCCATCCCTCTCAAGCTAAGCCCACAAGTAGAGCGTATCAAGCAGGGCATGCATGGCAAGCAACAAGAACACGGAGCTCAAGTAGCGACACGCAGGTTCCCCCCACACAGCTGAGAGAATCACGGCAAAGAAACATCAAGTTTTTTCCCCTTCTCTTTTCCCTTTCTCCTCGGCGCTAATTCGAGCCCAGAACCCTGCGAGGCTTTTCGTTCGTTTCCGCATCTCCCCCCCGGTCACGAACTGCTGCTAATGCTGATGGGCAAATCCGCCATCTCCCCGGCCTCCCATCCCCACTGCGCTAGGAAATAGAACAAAGAACAAGCCCATGTGTTTTGTCCGGGTTGAGCTGCTCGTACGTGTACATGGAGATTAGATTTTCAAGGGCAAGGCAAAATCCACGCGGACTTTTGGTCGGTTTATCTGCCCACGAGGCTTCTGGGATTTGAGACGCTGCCGTAGTTCGTCCGAAGTGCGAGGCTCACTCCGGCTGCCATTTGTGCTTGCATGGGATGGCGGTTCAATTGGCCAGGTACGGTAGACGGTACGGCATGTCATGAATGTGTGGAATAGGGCTAAGCCGTCAGCATCAGCTTCTGGAAGGCTGAAATGGCGCTGAATTGTTTCGCTTTTCTGCTTGGACGGATTGGTGGAATTTGCTATACAAGCGTATGAATCGGGTCGCGAGAACGGGCCTGGCGATGCGCAACACTGCCCATCCGAAATGCATCTCCAGGCGCTGCCGACTCCGCCTTTGAGTTTGCCTTTTGGGGCCCTTTTCCCATAGGAAGCGAGAGACGGAGGAAGAGAGTGTTGGTTGAGCCGGTGGATGCTGCGCGTTTCTGATCTAAGTCGTTGTCGCAGCACGGCGTCACCCCGTGCCTCTTCTTTGCAAATACAGCAGCAAGCCATCATCTTGGCACTCCGCAAACGGTGTTTGGGCATACAAGTATCACAGCAAACCTGGCTAGGTGCGAGTACTCGTACAGATACAGGCCAAAATAAACCAACTAACCCGCCGGATGCCTCTCCCCGTTCGCCCTAGCTCGCAGCAGGTCCAAAAGGCTTCCACGCATCATTCTTCCATGGCACGGCTCTGGACTAGGAGATTATCTTTGGTGCTAGCATCTCACACTAGGCACAGCCGGTCAAACTGTTCGCGCCATCGCTGTGCTTCTGGCTTGCTAGCTGGCCGCTGTCTTGTGCCCGAGGCCGGCGCGAAGAGCCCAATCTGAACAAGCACAAGGTGTCCTCGCCTCGCTCGCCCCAAAGAGTCGAGAGTCGAGATTAGCGCCACAGTCCGCCGTATTGAAGATCCGTACTGTGAGTACTTGTGTTCCCTTGGCTAGTTTGAAGCCCGTTAGGGGATCAAGTCTCATCTCACAATGGGGCGCCAGCAAGGGGGGGGGTCGGAAGGCTGATCATCCAGAGCACTCGTACTCGTCCAAGCAATCGCCATTCTATCCCCGACTCAGGCTAGACGATGGAAATGATGGCATGGCAAGGCAAGGCTAGAGCCCTTGCCCGCAGAAAAGGCGCCAGTTTTTTTCTTCGTCTTCCGCGACAAGCTTCATTCGCGCAAGGGATCGGATGCCTGCCCTGCCTGGGCCCTGCCGAAGAGGGATGGATCTGTATCTGTACGTCGACCGATCGAGCATGAGCCCGCCAACGGACACGTTCCGCTCGCCTACGGATATCGTCGTCCCTCTGTTCTATTTTTTCCTTCTTCCATGATCATCCAGGCCAGGGGTCGTACTACCGATACTCCATTTTCGTACATTGTCCTTGGCCTTGCTTGTGTGTCCGGAGCAAGCCCCCCCTTCCCTTCCCTCGTTGAATTGCGACACACACCCGTCCATCCATTGTGGTACAGAATCCTCCCTTCTTTGGCAATCGCCGATGCTCTTCTTGTTTCTGGGTGTGGATCTGGCGAGACGAACGACATTCGGGCGTCTCCAGATCACATGGCTGATAGGCCATGTAGCCTTCTCGAAAGGGTGGTGGAGAAAACGACTTGGGTTAAAATAAAACGGAAAAGAAGAGAAACGAGAGATTGTGTGATTTGCACCGAGACGCTCGTGGCGCCCACGCCCAGGTCCCGGTCTGCCGCGTCGCCTCTCCAACGCACACCCTCGACTCGGCTCTTTTACTCTTTTACTTGCCAGGCGAGGGCTAGACTCTGTACATACAGCTTTTACAGATGGCTTCCATCCCGTATGGCTCAAGGGCATACATACACGACCCGCAGAGTGGATTTGCGCAGATGACTTGTATTGTGTTGTTATTGTCATGCAGCCTTGTGCGCTAAAGTACAGAGAGATGGAGAGATGGAGAGAGAATATCGGACAAGCCGCGACCTTTCGGATCGACTAGAACTGAACGGCGATGAATCAAGCAAGTAGCAAAGCTTTCCAGATTCCGACGTTGCATCTGAGTACAGATGGTGCTCCGGGCTTCCCAACTCCGTCTTTGTCAAGCGTCTAGACTCTTGTGCCGTGCAATCAAGCTCGGCCGGTGACAGACGTTGAAGCACGTTGTTGGCTTTTTTTGACAGCTCCCCTTGTTTTATGGGGGTTTGGTGATCATCTTGTGGGGAAGAGAAAGGGCTAATACTAGATGCTTTCCGCTTCTTCTCGCTCCGAAGCATGTCCATGTACATCAACGGCCTTGGGGGTGCTACCTTAGTACTAACTTCAAGTTACTACGTGTACTTGAATCTCACCCCCCTTTTCTCCGGCCGGATGCTTCTCTCCCCGAAGTCCCTTTGATAGCGGCAACGGCAACGGCACCAAGTTGTTCGAGTCATGGACGGCACTCTGCGCCTTGCAACTGATCAACGACGGGGACAACTTTTGATCTAATTTCTGTCCCCGTCTAGTTACACCGAACCGAACCGGCGTAAACGGAGCAACATGCAACTAATACTACTACAGCCACGGAAAAAAAATAAAAAAAAAATAAAGCCACTAATAACAGCCCTCGCTCGTCTCTGTCGAAGCGAATTGCAAATCATGAACTGGGCTAAAATCGGATCCGCAATGCGGTGAAGTGACGGGTGATGGACAACAAGCCTGGCGTTTAGGGCCGGTATCGACCTAGCGCTGTGCGTAGTGAAACACACGGAAGGCCCAGGGCTCTTTTTTTCCCGAATCGCAAGAGTTGGCGAGGCTTGTTGAGACGTTCGAAATCGTCAATTGTCCTTTCTAATCTTCTTCTTCTTGGGACGGAAGCCGTCGTGGGTCTTCTTTTCCAAGTGGGAGTCGGGATTCTCCAAGGGGGGCGCTTGGAATCCATGTCATTGATTTTACCTCCTTGTATCTCGTGAGCGTGCTCGACGTCATTTGCCCCGACACTCGCAGTGGAGATGCCTGGAAGTGAAAAAACCACCGTCAAGCTCGTCCGAAGGGAGAAGCAGAATGTGGCCGCTAAATGTCTCACGCCTCTTTACCGTGTCAACCCCCGAAGGGGGAGAGGGGCCGTTGAATAGAAGGCTCTCAGTTTCGTCTGTCTTTTTCATAGATATCGTTTCCCATCAATGGAGCCTTGCTGAAGAAAAGATATCAATTGTTCTCCTTTTTGATAACGCAAAGAGCCACGCCTCAAACGTCCGCCCGGCCCTGACCCTTTTTTCCCATTCCCACGTGGCCCTCATCGAAACGAAGCCGCCACACGTTGTCAACACTAAACTAAGACTCTTTTTCTTATGAGCTCACCCTTCAGGCCTCCCTCAAGCCACTGATTGTTTATTCCTCCTCCATGAAAGTGGCTACAGTGTGTTTTCTCCTTTCTCCCTCATTTTTTTTCAGCCCGAGCCGGACCAAGTTTCCCCCCAACCCCCTAGCGTGCAAACGATTCTCCCGCTAGAAAGCGCCCATTGCTTGGGGGGCTTTCAAAAGGCAAAAGCGGAGGTCTCGGAGCAACTCTGAAGGCTTGTAATGCCTCGTCTTCATGGAACTAGATTGCTTCTTTTTACAGTAGGGGCGTGCGGGAAGGAAAAAGAGACAATGGATCACGGATCTTGCTTGATTCTAGCCCCCCCATTTCAGGATTGTATGTCCGAGAATGGATTCAACAGTTCGTCTGGTCTGGTTCTGGCGGGAAGCCGACGCCGGATAGGCCTACACCGTTTGATCTTGTCAAATTCAAGGCGTACTATAGGTGAAAAGCCTCCTCGGCCATAGTGATGATCCAGACAAAACGCTACATGTACTGTAACATTACATCTCGAGTCGACCAAAACATAGCCCACTCAGCCTTGTGGAAATACTAGCGGACAGTTCGTTCTGTCGTGATCAAGGGGGAGAAGACTAAATCTAGGCACCGCGTTGGGTCCTCAACGCCTCACCTGCATATCGCGTTGTGGCGACTTCCTTCAACAGCGCTGGCGATCCGCGATGATTATCCAAGTCAAGAAAGGGGTGTGTGTGTCGAGCATCATTATTCGTCAAGCAAGCATACCTTGCAAGAAGTACTACATCATACGAGTTTCTAAAGCAAAGCACCTTTGCAAGGCCAGGGTAACACAAGTGACCAAGAAATTCCCGTCTCGGCACATGAACGCCTCCCCCCCCCCAACAAACTCGCCATATATTTCCCCTATGGTAGTACCTCTCGTCGGTGAAAATCTGATTCGTCCGCTTTTAAAAAAGTCCCCCAAGATCTTCGGTAAAAGCAAGATAAACTGCACAGCCCTCTTGTGTACTCGTATATCTGAGGAGTCAAAGGAATCCCAGGAAAGCAAGCAGCCGAGAAGGAATAAAGCACGTCAGATGACCGTGGACGTTTTGGTTTCTCCCCCTCAGAGAGACAAGCCACATGCGTTTCCGCGTTTGCTCATTTCCTAAAGTGGTAAAAAGACAAAAGGGAAAGGGGGGTTTTTTTTGGCGTTGCTGCTTGTAGCCGAATGAGACTCGACGGGGACATATGCGGAGACTTTCATCATTTAAGCCCATTTCTCGTGTTACAGACTCAAGTAAACACGCCAGTACATGTTTGGTTTCGAAAAGAAGAAAAGAGTATAGATGATCATTATGTATTATTATAGCTGATTTTTTATACTCTACTCGAATAGTATTGACGTTCAACGTTGATGTAGACGGTATAACGTCTTGTGTTGCACAGACTACATGTACCCAAGGTGTTTCTACTATACGCCACCACTTACACTATAACGGTATGTGCAAGAATTCAGCATACAGGGACAGCTTTCCGTTGCCAAATCATTCTCATTCTTGCATTAATAGCAATGAATCCTTCTGCGATATGCCTTCATCTCTCTCAGCATCAAAAGGGTGCTAATCAACCCCCCCAGTAACCTCCAGCGCCTGGCGGTTGTCGGCTATTAGCAGTCCACCTACAGTGAGAGGGTACACAGTACACAAAGGTGCTTGTCCGCACGCCCCTCCCAACCTACTCACAACCACAGCAAGGCAGGCTATTCAACAAAATAAATAAAAAATTAAATTCAAGCCAAAAAAAAAAAAAATAAACCCAGAGAATAATAAACAGAAAAAAACAATGATACTAATAAAACCCTCACCCTCACCCTCGCCATAAAAAAAGAAAAAGAACATCAATACAAACATATTCCCACACACCTATACCCCCTCCCCAGACATCAAAAAGAAACAAGGGGGGAGTGTCTCTGTACATCCACCTTCCTTTTTTCGTATTACCCAGTGTGAATTACTTCCGCAATTGTCGCACACAATGAAAATGGCACAACAAGGACAAAGGATCCCCCCCATGATGGGGGACATCTTTCAATGCGGACAAGCGCCGGATTTTGCAAGAGGGGGGTGGTTACGGATTTGCAAAATGCAAATGCAAGGGGGGAGGGCGTGGGAGAGGATTCTGCTCTTTTCGCTAATACAAGCACAGCAAGATGAGAAAAAAACCTAGAACTTTCCAGGTTGCTCGCTACAAATAGAATTGAGCCTTTCTCGGCTTAACGTCAGGTTGTTTGCAGGGCTCTCTTGCTTGGCTGGCGAAGGATTTCGTCCAGGTCAAAAGATAAAAGAAAAGGAGATGAGTCAAAATGCCGAACAAAGACCGTCGCCGTATGCGCAGGAGATGTGACCGGACTTGTTCTTTTTTTTTCTGTTTAGAAGCAGGATTCCATGCAAGGATCAAAAAATAAAATCAGCGCCCGGCTTCCTTTCCGCTGGCCGATGCGCTACGGAACAGACATGGTCTTGTATTAGCCTGGGGGATTTGCGTAGCGTACATGTAGCGTATCGTACGGAGAAACCGCACTGCAATAGCAACATATCCATACCTTAGTAGCATCAAACGAACTCTTTTGTTGCCTCATCACAGGGATGGAACAATGAACCGCTTATTTTGTCGCCATTCTGAAGATTGGGGAGATTGGGGGAGACTGGACGAGGGCCTTGCTGAGTGACAAAAACAAGTCGAGCTGGCCGAATGCAACATTCAAGGCACCAAAAGGCACCATCTAGGCACGGCCACATGTCACACAGGCCATGCAAGTTATCGTCAAGGTACCCAGTCAGTTCATCTGCCTAATCTGTCCTCGCACGGACGGCGGCGGCGCAGATCCGTACAACCGCGGATATAGAGCCAGTATAGCGTCAGATTCGTGCTAATCTCCCCAGGCGTCACGGATCCCATGGCATATCGATCCATTCATTCCAACACTTCGTCGCGTCGTAAAGGCTCTCGTCATTCCTTTAGTGACAAATGACGTCCCCGCCAGAATTTCCACTTCAGGCGACTTCCGGTTGGCACTCGTTCATTGGCGGCGATGCAGATGAGCTTGCGCCGACAACATCGCTTGCGAAGCGGATTATTGCCGAGCTCAAATCGTCGGCTTGCCGGTGACATGCAGGGCGCATACCGTATGGACAGCTGCAGCGCAAATGGGCCAGCTTTGGTTTGGTTTGGAAAAGGGATGCTTTGAAATCCAATTGCGCCTCCGAGTTCAGCTTGTCTTCTCGCAGTGCTGGCTGCATACCATACCGTACAACAGAGTGGATCGTCGACATTCAACAGCTCAACTGTCGATTTCGATTTTGGACCGCCATCTGCTCTGCGCAAATCTCAGCACATCGCACCATTCTTCGACCAGCCTCGGCACCTCGTCGCTACCCGGGGCCACTCACACCAAAGCTCCCCCAAAACAACTCCCGAACAGCAGCGGCACAGTCGGGGTAGGCTGCAGATGCCATGCCAGGTCACTGCAGCCTGCTCCTGTCTGCCCTTTTTTACCTTTTCTTCCGATGGCCCTGTACTGTAGCATTCGCTCGCCTGCGTTCATCCGACATTGCCACTTTTATACGTTTGCCTGGTCCTGCTTCTAGGGCAATTGCTCCGTAGTGTAAACGGCATGGATGCGTTGCCGGCACTTTCGCGTCTGTCGCACGTACCACCAAACTTTGTCATGCGGCCGGCCGCTCTCCATCTTCAGCCTTCGGCACGGGCTCTGTGCCAAATTCGAAAGCTGCCTGCTCGTCACGTAGCACATGGTACACGCATGCTTGCATCATTCCTGCGAATATGCAGGTGGATAAACTGGCCTGACTCTTTCGCTGACCTCGCGGTCCCCGCCCACATGTACTCTTGCATGTCGCCGTGCTTGTACTCGTCGTACGCGGCCACAAATGGACAGGTGGACAGATTGACAAGTTAGTCTTGCCGGCCGGTGTTGCGTAGGACCATCTTGGTCGATGGAGCGCTACTGTACTGTACTCCGTCCAGGATGACACGGGCTCCGCATTGCGACCCCGTAGATCGACCGGCCGGGGCGCGCCGTTAACAGGAGCAAGACGCACGGCCGCCAGCCGAAGTGCCCATTTTGCCCTCCGAATGCGTCATGCCGCCGCCAAACCTTGGTTTCTCGTGCTCGCTCGAGGGGGATGAAGCGCAGAGCCAAGGGGGAAGGGAAAGCGAGAGACGAGGGGAGAAGGGCAGCCCCCCCTTGCTCCCAGCCAGTCATGCCCTCCAATCGTTGTCCCTTGTTTTTGCTGCTTCATGGGAGGCGTGGACCCCAAATTGCGAATCCACTTTGCACCGCGTCATTTTCCAGACTGTCGGGTCGGAGGGGCGGTGGACGAGGCATGGGTGTTCCGTACAGTGCGGGTGCCGTCATCCGCGAAACCCGCCCGAAAATGCAGGCAAAAGACGGACGAGAGAGAAAAAGAATGCCAGCAGCAAAGGGGACAAGGCCTTCGGAGTGGCAACGCGCATCGAGGACACTCGCTCGTGCAAGTACAAGTAGCACTGCAGCGTCCGAGTCCACCATCTTGCGGCGGCTAAAGGCCTGCGGACCCGTTGGCAGATCGACCTGGTGTCCTAGCGAGCGGCATCGATGACTCGGAATCGCATCTCCGCCCCAACTTTGTGGGCGTATCTGGCACCACATCTCTCTGTACAGTATCCTCGTGCCATGCCATGCGCCGTGAGTGCCAGGAGTGGCCGGGTTTCTCGTAACGTGACAAATGAAGAGCAAAAGGATTGCGAGTGGTGACTCCAAGAACCGGGGCCGGCCGTCTTTGTCGCCCCAGATTCCGGGTTCGAGCAGAGCAGCAGTTCTTCCTCCGCTTAGCGCATCTGAACAGGCCATCCATGCTTCTCAAGCCCGGACCCAGCCCCAGCTGTTCCTGAGCTCACTGCCCCCGGCCAGCGCCCAGGGACTGCCACTGCTGAACCTGGAGGTCTACAGCGATCGTAGCAGGTCCAGTTCCTAAGCGATGCGATTCCAGGCCCTCCATGTGCTGACCACCCGCTCGGCGAACCATCTCGCATTTCACATTGACATGTCGTGATGAGCTGAACAGAGCACCGCGCGGACGCCGGAATCGCTTTGCCTGGGGTATCCTTTGTGTTGCTCCGCCCCGGCTGTTATATCCGGAATGCTACGCAAGTAGGATCACGTCTCGTCTCTGGCAGGGCTTTCTGTCCACCTGCTGGCGCCATTTCCCCCCGAAGAGGAAAAGGAGGAAGAGACGCACAACGTACCACCATTCAGCACATCAACCTGACGCAGAAACGGCACAATCCAAGTCTGGGGCGAGAGTGTGTCATTGCCCATGGAGTCGAGGATGAAGAAAAGCAACAAGGTAGCATGGAGCACAAGCACAGTAGGCGACGCGAGCAGGCCAAGGGGAAACACGGGATGTGCGAGAGAGAGAGAGAGAGAGAGAGAGAGAGCCGCGGCCTGAAGAATCAAAACAGACTCGTTCTCGTACTGTGCAAACGGGGGGTTAGGGGGGGCAGGCGGCATGGTTATGTTGTGTTTGGCTGGGCGCTGGGCAGGCACATGTGCACGTTCTGCATGTGCAAAGTACTACCTGATACAGTGCGCAAAAGCGGGGCCATGGGCAGCTGGCGGACTGTGCAGCTGAATGGCGGCCCGCCGTAGCAGCCGCGAGACACCCCAACTGGGCGAATAAAAGGCCAAAGACACTGAAACAAATCAAGACGCCTCAGCGGCAGGGAACACAAAACAAACCATCCGCTCCATCTCAGCCGCAGAGGAAAAAGCAAAGAAAAGCAATGCTCGCCCTTTTCTTTCCTTCTTTCTTCTGGCTTGGCTTCTGCTCCCTCCCATCCCTTGCCGTCACCTCTCCCTTCCCCCCCTCGTACTGTGTGCAGTACCAGTACTCTGTACAGACACATGCGGCGGCGACACGTCCTTCTCACCTCCCCCCCCCCCCCCCCCTCGTCGTCCTTTTGCCCCCTTCCAGGGTTCGTGATGCAGCCTCTTCTGCGACAGGCAAGGCGCAAACCCGACAGTTGGGAACTGGTGGTGTGGTCTCGTCGCGAATTGGCCGGCCAGCCCGCAGCTGCATGCCTGCCTGCCTGACGGTGTCCGCCCGGCGCCTCTCCAACGCCATGAATGGACGAGATGCCTTGCCATCTCACCAAGGCCCTGCAAGTTCCAACATGCTGCAACCTGGTCGGCCCCCCTCCCTTGCGTTTTTTCTTCTTTTTTCGCTCTCCTCTGCTGTTTTATGTTTGGAGGGCGTGGCTCGCACAGAGGGGGGAAGGGGAAAAACAAAAGGGCCTGGTGACGGCGGCGCTGCGGGCACAACAGAACAGGCGATATCGTCGTCGCCCTTCTCGAATGTGCGTGACCGGGGTGTCGAGGAAGAGCCGCGTGGTTTGTTGCAGGAGGGGGTGATGAACGGCGAGAGATAAGGTATTGCGCCGGGTTCCCGTTGTCAGCGCACAGTGTATTATACACAGTGTGTATCAAGACCTGTACAGTATACTCGTACTGATGAAGCGCTCGTTCTTTGCTCGGGCTTCGTCCTCCGCCGTTTCAAGGTGCTCAACGGCGGCCACGTATGTAGGAGCATCCCCGCTGGCTAGCATGCGCTTCAAGTCTGTCATCTGCAGCGACAATGCCACACCCGCATGCGGCCCACAAGTTCGCCTTCAAACAGCGCTGCCTTGTACACGTTCCTCCATACAGGTAGCACAAGGTTGCAGGTACAGGTACAGGTACAGGTACGAGTAGATGCGGTAAGCCATCGAGTGACTCCAACAGTACTCAGTACTAACCTACTATACTCAGCCGCTCTCTAACGCCGATTGCGTTAACACCGACACTGATAGTACCACCCATTAGAGGTAGTACTACTGTACCAGGTAGGTAGTCAGGTATCTTGCAAAAGTCATCTCACATCTTCTCAATCAATAGTGGCATTGAAGCGTAAAGGTTTGTATTTATTAATCATCTATACAATTGTTTATTCTGTCCGTGGTCCGAGTGCCCTTGGGCAAGGCAACACAAAGCCAGTGAGCCAACATGATGCATCAATGCATATCGTGAGACTGTATCCATCTTGAGCCGTCCCGAGTTCCCCCCCCCCCCCCAAAGTCCCTAGTTCGACCGCCAATGAGATAAAGGAAAGAATGAAGAGACAAAAGAGACAGAATGAGAAATTAATGGTGTCAGATGATGATGAGTAGAAAACAAGAGGAAACCAGAAAAATGTACGCAAAGACAATAAAAGACAAGTCTGAAAACTAAACACGTGGGTAATTCAAAGGGAGCGATGATTCTTCGTCGAGAAGATGACAGCATTCTAAGCAATGAAAACAAAAGAAGCGTCGAGGGTATCCCCATGCCAACCCTCCAGCCAAGCCATCCCGTCCATCCAATGCATGCGGTCCCATGCCGCCGACAATGCCGTGTCAATTTGCAAAGCCATACAAGAGCCCGCTTCAAGGTGCCTTTGGGGCTGGATGGTACACTGGCACTGGTCGGATCCCGATGGCATGGCCGTTGGTGTTGCTCTGTACTCGCGCCATGTGCTCTCCTCCGGACGAGACCAGGGTGTCTGGCTCCATCTTCATTGGAGCCCGGTTCTCCCACAGGGGCGAATCCATCATTTCGCCGTTGACAGAGGCCATGTCTTCGTCCCAGCGGTCTCGTCGTCCGTACACTTGGTTAATCACATCGTCCTCGTTGTGGGGCGTCTGGGAAATTCGCAGCATCTCGTCGCTCACGGGGACGTCGCCACCCGGTTCTCCTCGGCCGGTTGACCGTTTCTTAACAATGGTCTTGCGGCGGCGACGGATGCACTCGTCAAAGCCATCAATGTATACGGCCTCCTCCCACTTCAGGTCGTTGACAACCTTGGCCTCAATGTCGCTGGCGCTCAGCAGCATGTTCCGGGAGCCACCCATCTCATGGAAGTGGTTAAGCATGGTTTGATATCTCTCCTTCTCGGTCTTCTTCCAAGCGGCCTGTAGTATCCTTACCTATTTGGTGAAACGCAGTAGTTAGCATTGCCTGCATTTTCAAAGGCGGTGGTGTGGTGTGTGGTAGAGTTGTACTTACATCTTCGGGAAGCCAATCGTAGTACTTGGACCGACCCCGTTTGAATTTCATTTGGAGCATTTCTTTGCCGTGCTTCTTCTTGAACTTTTTCTCAAAGTCGCCCTGGATGCTGTCCCACATGTCCTGTCCCCTCTGGGAGCGGTGGCGCCACCTCGACTCGAAGATGCAGCGCTCTTCTTCGGGGCACCCCTTTTTGATGGGAGGTGGGATTTCTTGGCCATAGCAGTTCTTGTGTTCATCGCCAGGATCGACCTGGCTACGAAGAGAAGCGCCCCCCCTCTTAGACGACCTCAACTTCTTCACTCGTGTGCTGCCCTGGGTTGCAGAGCGTCGACGAGGAGAGCCACTAGAGGAGCGTCGAACGGTCTCGGCACGACTGGCGTAGCTGCGGTCATCTGTGCTGGCCCGTCGGATGTTGGCAAAGTGCGATGAGTGAGGCTGCACGAGTAGAGATGCTGGGTGGGAGCCGTCACGGGGGTGCGGTTCCATGGGCATATGACGAGGTTCACGTATCATCATGGAGGTTTGGTTGCCCATCTCCATGGGAACGTAGTATGAGGGCTGTCCCTGGTTGTGCATTGACTGCGTATCCGGGCCTTCAGACACGCTGAAGGACCCGAAGTAGGGCTCTGTGGGCGGGTTGGGCGTGCGGCGGTCTTCAGGCATGTAGAAGTCCGATGCCACCGGCACCTGGTTATTCATGGGCGAGCCATTCGGCGCGTTTTGGTTGTGCATGTCGAACTGGTTGTTCCACGGCTGGTGATACATCTTGGAGCTCCCCGGCGGGGTTGGCACTTGGGTATAAGGGGTGCTCGGGGGAGGAGGATACTGCGGTGCCAACTTGCGGATCTGATGGAGTGGGGGAGAGCCGGTCGTGGAGATGGGAGTGAGAAGGCTAGAGTCGCACGGGGCAGGGATGTTGAAGGAAGAGACCTGCGAAAATGGACGATTGGTAAGCTTACAACCCTGGCCGGAGCTGTGAGGGAAGAGCAGACGGAGAAACGGGACGGCAAAGGATCAAGCAATGATCTCTTTGGAGGGGTTCGCTGTGTGAAAAGGGAAAGGGCTTGCAAGACTCACTGCTGAGAAAGGGGCCACTTCCGGATAGGCTGAAGTGCCTGCAGGCGCGATGGATCTGGCCTCAGACAAGCCGTGAGATGCTGCCAGGTCACCTGTGTGTGGTAAACCTGCAGGAATATACTGTTGTTGCTCTACCATGTTCATGCAAGCGGCACGTTGGATAAGGCTCCTTGGGCGTTTAAAAAAACACAGCCAAGGTCTCTCTTTGGTTGGCTAGCTGCAGAGCTTGCGAAGCAGACGTTGTCAAGAGTCAATTCTCTGCGATGGCGCAAAAGGTGATAGCTGACTGAAGGTGTCTAGACGACTACCTATGCTTTGAACGGTCTGCGAAGTGGGGGGGGGGGGGGGGGGGGAAGAAGGGAATTGACAACCAAAATGAGAAGAAAATGCTGAAAGGATATGCGACTTATATACGACTTGCAAGAAGAAGCAAGTTGTCGCTTCAAGTCCGTAACGCGGCCCGTTTATGTACTTGTGAGAGGGCGATTGGAGATGAAGGAGTGGTGGGCAGTTGTGCAATGGCAATGAGCCGCCCAAGGGTTGAGGAATTCTGCCTACCTTGGCCGCGGCCGTGGTTGGTCAATGGTATAACGATAAAGTTGGAGATGATGGAGCTGGGGAAGCCAGGACAGGTGCAGAAACGGCAGATGAAGGAGAGAGCCTTGTGAGGAAGTCGGAAACAGGAAGAGATGGCAAGACTCTTTGTATAAATGGAGGCTCAGATCAAGAGCCGGGTGAGCTCTCCAAGGTTGCAGAGTCGACAAGCACGGGAATCAGTACAAGTACATACGAGCCGTGGCCTAGTGCGTGCTACCTGGCGCAGGGATCAAGCATGAGATCCTGGTTGACCAGGGGGTTCGGGGAGTGTGGTTAGAGTGGTATGGCTTGGACCAGGGTCCCCGGCCGATACGAACAGGGCTGGCGGTGGTTAATGTACATACAGTGGGAGACACTGTTGTGCATGAGATAGCCGCCGAGGCGTGCGGAACTGGAGATGGCTCCAGGCCATGTTGGAGAAACAGTAGGGGCGTGCGCCGACGTTCGTTCTCCAAGAGACTCCGTGTGCCTCTGCATCGAGTGCGACGAGTGTAAAATCAAGCGTATACGGTGGACACATGACAATAGCAAGGTAATAAGCAGCCAATTCCGAGGAGATGAAGGTAGAGAACAATCAATAGCAGCGGCGGGGACACTAGACAGTGATGAATTCGCCATCTCCCGGGCTGGCGATCAGCGAGCACGGGCAAGTGCGAGTAATTGCCAATATGCCCCGATATCAGACTTAATTTGCTGCTTCTGGCTGCATCATGGCCGCGGGTCACAGCGCTTGGATGACGGAAGCTTGCGTGTCTGGCGCAGCAAAAACCACACAAGACGAAAGGGGGCCGTGAGGGGTAATGCCAGATGATGCTGCACAGATTTATCCACCTAGGCAGGCAGATATTCGTGCAAAGGGTGTTTTGGGCAGCTGAGACGAGGAAGAAGCACTCCAAGGTGCCACTGACGTATCCGGCAAGTCGTCTCCAATCCCAATACACCCGGTCAAGGTGTACTGTAATCCCAACAGCTCAAGAAGATTTTGCAACCATATGGTTCCTGCAGAAGCTGACTCGTATCCGGCCTCCGAGAACAGGTTCATCAGCGTTCGACTGCATCACCAATACGTGTAGAAGCTGACTGGATGAGGTGTCATCAGGCACGCCAAAGTATAGCAGCGAGAGATGACAGCCTCGTCTGTCCCAAGTTAGGACCCCGACGCAGCCGGCGGGAAGTAAAAGACAAGTTAATCTCTCCGAAATCTTGGCAGGACTGAAAAGAGGCGGCAAAGAAGATTCGAAATGACGGCGGGGGAAGATCGTATCCAAGGCAGAGGCAGCCGCCACGGGGTGACGAGCTGGAGGCAGACTGCTGGAGAGGTGTGCGTACACGTACGAGTAGGTTCTTCGTGGGCTGGCAGATCAAGCCCCGGCATACGAGTAGGGTAGAGAGCAGCGCACCACATCAGAGCAAAGGAGAGACACATCGATTGCCGAGATCGTACTAGCCTAGCGAGCACTCTGTTAGCATGAATGTGACAGATGGAGAGAAAATGAGGGAGCCTCAATAGCTTGGAGTGGCAGAGATCAGGCTCCGCTTGCGGGTGGAGAATTGGAAATCAGAATTCAGGCGATGTTTAGGGCTGGTTTGTTTTGGCTGAAGTGTCGTCCTCAACAGGGCTAGCGCCCTATCTCTCACAAATGGACGCAAATGGTTCAAGGGTCTCTGGTCTTTGGTGTCTGGTGTCAGGCCTCGGTACTTTCGCACACTCCTTCCTTGGTTTGCCAAGGTAGTATCAGTACAGCTGGGGTACTTTGCCTTTGGTCAATGGCATTACCGAGCAGAAAGTATTTGCCAGTACCTCGTATGCTGGTCGTTCATTCCACGGCTCATCCTGACGGCAGGAGCGTACGAGTTCCTGTCTGTATTTCCTGTACTGACCCGGTACCTTGCCTTGGTCCGGACTCCGCTTCAATGTTTGGTATTGCGACAACCGGGGAAAAAAGAAAAGTCAAGGTGCGTGTACCTGCTCCCCGTGCTGCAGGCAGTAAAGCGCAAATCTCCTCCAGTCTGCCTTGACCAGAGACCACTTCAGCACTGCCATGAACCTTCATCCACAGTGCGGCCCAAACTGCGGCCCTTTTGCTTCCATACCGACGATATACGGCCGACTCCGTGTTCCAGCACTGCCGTACGAGCATGCACTCAACTTTGATACAGCGCCTACTACGCACAAATCATCCACCAGAATACGTGGCACTAGAGCGCAAGATCCATCCGACAATGGAAGCCATGGTGTCCCACGCCACGGCTAGCTTTCGATTGTGTCCTGTGCCCTTTGATATTTCCTCAAGCTAGCCTCCCATTCACAGTGCCGCTAGTGCTCATGTTCCATGGCAGCGACAAAGTCTCAGAAGCCTCTGCTCCACATGCAGTGAGCTAGCATCGATGGCTAGAACGAATGCCCTCGATAGAATCTCTGGACTACTCGTATGCTCCCGCCATCAACCTACAAGAGAGACGGTCATCGAAGCCAGCTAATAACCGTTGCGAACGACAGCCGCGTGTATTCGGAAGGCGGCGGCATATGCCTAGTCGATGGCAAACTACCTACCTAGGCAGGTATCTGATCTGCCGCCTAGTAGTACGATTATCGTGCGTGCGGTCATTTACGCTTCTTCCCCGCCTAGCTCCGATCAGTGGGTTTGCCCAGTCGCAAACTGTAAAATAACGAGAGTCACCAATATCTATCGAGATGGATACCCCTGAAAGGGGCACGGCGGCACCAAAGTGCTGATCAGATCAAATAGGCTGTCCAGTGTTCATCCGGTGGATCGTGGCTGTTAGCCAAGGGAATGCTAGGTCTGTCGCTCGCTCATCCACTTGGCATTCAATCAACTGCATCACATCATTCAATGGCCTGCTAGTCTGGACCATTGTGTATTTTCAATAGGTGCCAAGGCTAATTAGCGCAATGGAAGCTTGCCACGACACGCTCCGTGCTCAACCGCACAGTTTCACACAATCTACTCTCTGACGCCTTTAGCGCAGCACTGTTCCTCAACCAAATCTCATACCGGGCGTCGACCGTTCTTCAACACCAGCGGCATGACCGAGCTGCTGCTGCTGCCTGTCTTTGCCTGTCTTTGCCTCCCTTTACATCTTTTCAATTGATGCTTACAAGAACCACAACAACATTCCACTCTCTCCCATTCAGACCATGTTTCAGACATGGCTGCTTGCTGAGATACTAGCGTTCAGCTCCTTACTTGGTTCACTTGGTGAGATATTCAAGTCCCACTTAGGACAGTGCGGCGTTCATGTTTAAACTGCTCTATGAAAACGCTAGGCCTGTCAATCATTGACCGAGTCAAGTGTAGGGCCTAGGCGTGAGAGACATGACAAACAGACAAGAACTCGGTGCTTGAGAGGAACAAGTCGCTTGGATAGGTACTCATCCATCGTGGCCCACCTGTACATATTGCTCGAGATTTCAACAGTCGCACCTGTCCTGTCCGATACCCCCGTCCAGAGTGGTATCAACGCAGCAGCCATGCCACAATTTCCACGCTGTCGGGACCGTACCGTACCGTATTATTCTCAAACCTCGCGGCGGCGGAGTAATGGACTTTTGGTTCTAGGCCACGACAAGCCAGCCCGTATGGGGAACTGTGCGGACGTCGTCCGAGAGGCAACGGTGCTCTTTATGGCAGCGACCGAGGAAGATGCCTGGCCTTGGGATATGCAGTTTCGTGACCATGCATACAGACCCAAAAACGGTAACGGTTGGCCTGTCTCTCCTTGCTTCCGTTGTCGAGCTCACCAACGGAAGACATGGCTCTCATGGCTCATGGAATCTCATGGCTCTCATGGTACTGCCGACGCGATCGTGCCAACGCTCGAGACCTCTCCCGTTAGCCAAGGCTGTTTCCGGCTCCTGCCCTGCTGCACGCACAGCCCAGCACTTCCAGAATGGTCGCACCGCAAGTCCAATTACGGCACATCCCAGTATGTGGAGTGCCAGCATGGGATTCGGAGAGATGACCGCCGACTGACGACAGTGGTTGGGCGGTGGCGCCACACCGTCTCCCATGCCCTTATCTGCACGCATTTGAGTGGTGGCAGTACGACGGAGGGGAAACCCGAAGTGGAACGAACGAATCACTTGCCCAACCAAAGCCATCAATAGGGACAAAGATGCCGAGACTGATAGGCCAGCCCATGCACATGTACGAGTATGATCCGACTTGGAGGCCGGGTAGGGGGGAGGCCCGAAAGGCAGCTTTTTTTTTTTTTTTTCTCTCTCAGTCGCACTGCTGGCTCAGGCGGACGAAGCAAGAGAGTTCGGCCCCGCGTCTGGCCACTCATCTGATGGCGCAGCGCTCCATTACGCTACTGCACACTACCATAGTGCGATCCGTCCCGTCGGGACGCGCTAGCAGGGATATATTCAACTGGCATTGGATGGCAGTGACACACGCCCCCTCCACTAGCCAGGAGTCCCTATCACTGTCCGCACAGCCCCTACCCGGCCAATGGGTGACCTCCCCGGCCTGGTGCGCTAGTCCTGAAGCAGCTCAACTACGCGCGCGTCTACCCGCTGGGAAAGAACCTGCCATTGGGTACCGACAGCGCCATAAGCGAGCCTGTGCTGTAACTACAGACTTCCCTCCTGTGCGGCCAACACACAACCATGCCTGCCTTCTGCGCACCACCGTCGCCGGGGGCTCTCGGTGCCGCATTGAGCGCTGGGCAGCTGCTTTGCCTCCTGCGATGACCATCTTAGCCTCGGGCCATTTGGACTTTCTCCGGGGTTTCTCGTGCATCTTCCACGCAAATACTTGCCACCGAATTCTCTTACGAGATTTACTGCGCTGTAGTTTGATCTGCGGCCTCTAGAAGCGGCCTCGCCCTGCCTCGCCGCACTCTGGGACCTCTGCCAATCAGACCCATCAAGGCAGCCTTGGGGTGAGCCATCCCACAGCCTTGCTTGGTGTCGTTTGAGAAATGCCACTGCCGGTATTCTATTCGCCAACCCGCACAAATCAGCACCAGCAAGATAGTTTGGTTGTTGCCAGTGACCTTTCTCCTGACCTCTCCTTGTCCCTGTCTGCGTGATTTGCACTCTGTGCTGTTAGTCGCTGTTGGTCAGCGGCATGGAGCGTCGTGTCTCAACCAACAAGTATCTGCACCGCCAGACACATCTCTCCTTCGCGCCTCTTTCTTCTTTGCGCGCAAATTTCCCGCTTTTTCTACACCCCTCGCTTTATCGCCGTTTGCGGATATCTGGGCGGGCTCTATGTTCCTAGCTGCCATATGGTTCATCAGGTGGCCCTAACCGGCGGCTATTACGATGGCTGATCCTCACGTTTTCTGATCATTGTTCTTGTTCACATCTAAGCGCCGACTTTGCAGCCATTTCTGCAGTGGCTCTACCCCATTTCTGTTATATTTCAAAGATCCCACCGGAACTCACTGCTCTAACCGCGTCAACAAGTCGTCTCATTAGCCGCGAAGCGACCAACGATCGAATGATGTGCCAAAGAATAGAAGCCGGTGTGCCATCTTCAACTCGCTAGCTCTGTGTGACCTTGCAATCCCATCCGGATGCTTCTCAAGTGTGTGCAAAATGGGCACTACCGGATTTTTGGGCCTTGTTTCGGCTGGCTCTTCTCGCCCTTTGTCCTTTGCTTCTCCACTCACACACTCGTCTTCAATCCCCCTTGCCTCTTTTTTTCTGATTCTGCGTCTCAAATGGCCTGGCAGCTTGTTTGGCTCTTGATCGTTGACGAACCATGATTGAGAAATCAAACAATATGCGTCTACCTTGTCTGCCGCAAGGCGTTAAAGCATGAGATGGCCGACATCTGCTCGTCAATCCTGTATCTCTTCGAAGACTTGGGGAGATTGTGCCTCGTGATCAATTGTCATTTGATTACACTATCGAATCATGTACTTTGACTGCGTCACTTCTCCTCTTTCCCCTGCAGTGCGTCATCTGCAAGCCACCTCTTTCACCATTCATACGCTCCTTGGCGATCAACCAGCAGAGTCATCCTTGATCTTCCTGAGAGATAGCTAGGCATAGGACCACTATCCATCTACGCTTCGCTCTGCAAGATACCGTACACCGTCCGCTCTCGCCCAATCCCAATACCCCCCTTACTCCGCATTCCAGAATTCGCTCACATCTAGTAATTGCGTCGACGTTTACCTACTAAGAGTTATACTGCTTATGCGAACTATATTCTCAAGATTTTGACCAGAGTATTCAGTTACGAGCCCATGGTCTAAGTAACTTTCCATACGAACTCAATGGTGAGACGAGTCACGCCGTTGGCAAACTGCTAGCCTCTGCTCAGATGAGGAGTCAGAGTGCTGACCACTCGTCTCGCCACGCTAGAGCCTCTCCCCCCCGGGATAACACGACCCAAGCATGTCGAGAATTGCCACACAACAGCTGGATCTGACGGATCCGCTCTATGCCGTGATAGAGCGTCGAATGGGAGATAACGATCAGACTCAGGAACAAAGATGATCGATCCTGAGTTCAAAGTCCAAGCGCCTGCGGGTCCCCCCCTGCCGTCCACAGCTCGGTTATGCCTGGATAAACGGAGGTAGCCCGAATGAAGGTACCACTGCTTTCTTCTTCCATTGATTCTCGTCCGTTGCTCGTTCTTGCAACGGCCAGGTGCCTGCAGACACTTACAAATGGGACGATGCCAGATACAAGGCTCTTGACTACTCTACTACGATATCTAAACTTCATCTGACCGCAAACTCCACAGAGTCTTGGCCATCTGTATGGAACAGGGACTTGAGTGCTTTGGTACTTTTGTCACTCCGATCAACGGTCGATGCTTAACATGCGGACTAGGAGGATGAACTCGAAGAAGCAACCCCCCCTCCCCCTGGATAGCTTCTATCATGCCCCATCCCGACCCCATCCCGACCCCATCCGTGATCCCTTCCTCTTGACCCTCATTCATACCGACCTAGCTCACTCTGTACCCTATCCCTGGTTGCAAATCTGCTCCGGGGCTGCCTTTTGGGGGGCGTGCCCTTCGTGCTTCTCACGGAGCTCACGGGCCAAAGCCGCGCCGTTGCTGCCCACTTGGCGCCAACCTCTACAGCCCGTGGTGTAATTGACGGCTCGGCATTGCCCATTGTGCCGCCGAGTTTGCCTCAGTGCGAGCCCTTTCCATGCAAGCGTATGAGATGGTTACGAGCGGCATTCGATCCAGCCAGCCAATAGCACTCCAAGAAACACACTACCCCGTCCATCTTGACTCGAGCCCTCCCATTCCACTGAGGGACGGGCGGAAACCCATCCATGCCGATTTGCTTTCAAAGCAATGGAGTAAATCACAGATGGTCATCTTTGGCTGTGACAAATGCCGGCTCCAGGAGCGGATATCTAACCCAAACCCCGATTGCATATCACCCGCACGCCTTGGCTTCTTTTGAGAGGCGCCATTGCTCTTTTCCTGATGATCTCGGCGGATGTCACCAAAGCCGAGCACAGCGCTCGTGCCTATTGCATGGGCGCTGCGTCTTCTCGAGGGCGATCATTGGACGCTCATACACCCACACTCTACAAGCAATCCAAAGCAAGACTTAAAAAAGGAGGCATGGTCATAGCAATCAATCAAGCCAGTCAATTGCCGGCCATCTACACCTCCGTGCATTGTATGTGAATCTAGAGGAGGGGGGTCAGGGGCGGGAGAACAGAGGGCGTTTGAGAGCTTTTGCATTCTTCACGAGGCTTGCAGTCTAATCCCAGCAAGGAAGTGCCAAGCGAGAAGAAGAAGAGCCCTCCTTGTCAAGGAACGCTCAGTGAACAGTGCTTCTTTCGAGTCTATCGACTATTGCGGATAGTCTCCTGGTCCCCCATCATGTGCACCGCCTAGATTTGCTCTGCCGTGCGCAGAAGGCCCGTTTTCTCCTCGTTTCCGTTGACAGAATGGCCTGTGGATGCTTGCCACTGCGCTCTGTCTGGGGATATTCCCACAAAAGGTCGTCAACTGGTTTCATCATACGAGGAGGCAGTCACCTACTCCCGTAAGTCGACGAAAGGGGAGAAGTGCTTGGATCTTCTGTGACATCGATAACGGTTCAGGGCCAGTGAGTGGTCGCATGTCCCCAGGGAGATCAGAATTCAAAACATACTACACACATGAAGCTTACTCCTGCAGTCATCTTGGGCGAAAGCCCGTCCGTTGCTCCATATCGTCGACCATTGTGAACCAAAAGAATGTCCACGGCTCCTCATATGAAGAATACAGAATCTCAAATCCATGGTGGCCATCACTTCATCCCTCAACCTCCTCTGATAGGTTTCATACCAACAATAACCTATAGGCGCAAACTCCAGAAAGTCTGGCCACGGGCGCGGCCGGGTCACCACACCAAACGCTGTCAATTCGCGTAGGCTTCCGCACCTCTAGATGGATCGCGCTCAATGAAGTCTACCTACAGTTTGATTAGACGGCGGCGACTTCTTGCCTCGCAAAAGTCTCCGCAGGATCGGGCCAAGGTGAACCATACAGCTCTCGCGGTTCGTGTTGGTTCCCTCCCGGATGACCTGGGCTATTCCTTCTTTCTCACTCTTCCTTTTCTTTTTTCACCTTTGCCCTATCCTGACAGGAATGGAGGCAGGGTCCCAGGCTGCTGTTGGTTGACCAACATGGATTTTTCCTCGATCGTTCTTGGACTTGAGAAACGCCAACACCCCCCTCTGTCACCCCACTTGGGTAAATCAAGCTCGCCTTCGCCCTCGTGGCCAATGCCAAAGAGTGGCCAAGGCTTTTCCCTTAGCTCGTTTACAGAGCAAGATGTACTCCGTATGAGATTGGGAAAAGACCACTCGGAGGAGACATCCAGCAGGGTTCTTTTTAGACTGAGGGGGCGTGCAGTCTTGGGCCACGGCCAGTCAACGAGGCGACTAGAGAGCTGGTAGGCATCGTTCGATGACGGTATTGGATCGAATGACAAATTTGCTCTTCGCCCCGGTCTCGGATATTGGAGTGATGTGCTGGTTAGTGTTGATTCGAGCCATGTCGGATGAGCAAATTGTGGCCCCGAATCGTCATTCAGCTCGAGCGTGATTGACTGGAAATCCGCGCCTCAACCAAGGCAGATTTTGATCTGAGATGGAAGAGAAGCAAAGCATGAAGATGCGTCATTCTTTATACTTTGGCAGTCTTTCCAAACAGACGTCGTTATATGCGGTCTCTTTCTGGGCCGCTTTTTGTGGCCTCGGCCCGGCCATTTCGGGCGGCCAAGCGCGACGACACGCCACGGCACAGCCAGCATACAAGAGGATCCTCGCGAGACTTGGGCTGTTGTGGATGAAGCGAACAGGCGGCAACTAGGCACAACGGGCACAACGGCATCTGGGCAGTATGGGAGATGCCTTTCTGTTGGCGGCTTCATCCGCTTCTTCCCGCCATCTTGGTGTTGTTGTTGGCATGAGGACTAACACAAACAACACTGCCAGGCTCAACACTGCCCGGCAAGAAGAGAGATGGAGGCAGAAAAAAAACGGGTTACGAGCGTGCATATAGCGCTACGGTGAAACGATCGGGACATGCAACCAACATGCATCCATAGCTTTCTTTCCTTTTTTTACATGAGGGGAAGGTCAAGCAAGATAGCTTGCTTTAGAACGGGGTGGTGGCGGGTAAATGCAATATTGAACGACGACATAGAACTGCTGTTGGACCAGGAGATTCGATTTCACAAGCACGAGCTTTATCTCAGGAGTGGCTTCCCGGCTTCTTACGACTTTAACCTTGATGTAGGATTCACAACTCGATCCAAGCGAGGTGACGGGGCATATGGAAGAGCTACAAATACCTACACACGCGAGGGGTTCTTTCTTTGTTCCTTTTTTTAATCGACCTTTCCCCCTTTTTTGGGAGAGACCGGGGCTGACCAACAACAAAATAGAAGCTCGTTTAACACCCTTGAAGGGGGAGGATCAGGATCCGTGTTTTTTTTTTTCTTTTCTTTTTCTTGCTGCTCTCTCCGCTTCTCCCCGTTGGAATGGCTGTGACTGTCAATCACTCACGAGTATGATTGCTGGAAATGGCGTGGGAGAATTCAAGGCGGCGGTGCTTTCTGGTGTGTCTTGCTTTGCTTTGCTGCTGGGTCGTGAGGAGTATGAGATGCTTTTGTTCTGAGGAGACTGAGACAATTATGAAAGTTATGCTACGTACTTGCTTACTTTATTCGAAATCCCATACTCCGGGTCCCTGGAAAGCCCGCCATTCGTACGTAGTTAGTTTTGAGTCTTTGTCTCGGTGCTCGCTCTTGGATCTGAGACATGCCATCGATTCCAGCGAATGTGTCACTTTTTTAGAGTTCAGTCTCAGGGGCTTCTCCATGAAGGCAAATGTGTTTCATTTTGGAGGGGGTGTATAGAGCTAGATACTATATGAGTAGACAGGGTGATCTTGCTGCTCTCTCTAATCTTCTCGCGGATGCATGCCATCTATGTGAAACTGCCTGTGCTTGATGTTTCGCAATAGCCTAGAATGAATCAAGATGTCCCAAAGCAAAGCAGAGGGCTAGAATCATCTGGCATCATCTCGCAATGACCCTTTTGCTGTCTTGTATCGGTGTTTCGTCTCATTTGGAGTGGACGCGGTGCTCTTTATGGTGGGCTGTATGTTTATTACCTTGAATCGGGGCGGTAGCATCTATTGACTGGCATCGTCACCATGATCCTGGAGATTACTCGTGTCTCTTCATAAATCAATTGAAAGATTATGTGGAGGAATATATACCATCAATTCTAGGGTAGCAAGACAACGACAAAGACAGCTTCACAACAATGATAACTAACATTCAGCAAGCGTGTATAGCAACACAGCGGGACTCATTCAATATACAGCTATTCATTACACTACTTACGTATTTTCCCTATATCCCGGTATATCACAGCCCGAGCCCCTTTTCCGATGCGCAAAGATGAAACCAAGTTGCAATCCAAAGCTGCCCCATTTGCCTCTCCCAAGATATATTTTCCCCACGGGCAGCGCAATAAAAAAGAAAGGTGGAAACAACCAAGTATGAAAAAGTCATGCCAGCATATAAACATAATGAATCCCATAGCCCCGACATAAGAAAAATGACCCAGGCATGATAACCGCGAAGAGGCGTCTACGCGGTATTCCCAGCTCCCAAGCAAAAAAAAAAGATACACAAAACAAACGTAGCATAAAAGCACTCTGGTATAAAACAAAAACTCACGTATGAAAACCCTCCTCCTCCTTCCCCACATGTAACACGGTCAAATATCATAATTTTCAAGTTGTTGTTCACAGCACCAAGTCAAATTCCGGTTGCAACCGATCTAATCCAAGCGGTCTTTTTGAGATGTCGTCTCTGCAAACTTGCCATTTAGGTTGAGGCCTCTCCGGTAGCAAGAAAAAAGAGGAGTAGGAGTAGAGAAGGGGAAGAAAATAAAAGAAAGAAACCGACTCATGGATTTAGGTTCCCGACCCCATCAGATTCAGAACGCTGTTCTTCACAGGCTTGTTGGGCACTCTATGCACCTTCGAGAGGCGGTACAAACGAATAGTTGAAGTCAAGGAGGCCGTCCAGCATCCAGTGCTGGGGATCGAAGAAGTCATAGTTGTTGTCGCCATAAGTAATGTTTCCAATGATGCTGGTCGGTGCGGTTGCAGGGGCAGACAAGCCTGGGGCGCCTGGTGTTAGTACGCCATTCGCAGTAAGCATGTTGTTGGACGTGGGGAGAGTGTGTGATGGCATCAACGTGCTGTCAAGTTGCGACGACGCGGCTGAGGACTCATTGGCCGAATCCGGGTTCGTGGGGTGCTTCAAGGCAGCTGTACGGCAAACATATAAGATTAGCTTCCAATTGAGAAAAAAAAGGAGAAAACACGCTCGCTTCTCGTCGAAACAAGACAGAGAGAAAAGAAAGCGGGGGGAGATCTCCTGCAGGTTTTCAAGTGCAGCTGGTGTACCCACAGGTCGAATTGTTGTATCTCTTACCTTCGAGCGATCCTCTGCCCAAAGCTTGATACTCCTCTCTCCATCTCCAAACGGAGTCGAAAACGAGGCTCATACTGTGACGACATCGTACTTTAAGCTGCAAGCTGTCGTCGACCTGGATGGGAGAATCGTCCTCGCGGTTGTAGTTCTTCTGATCCAACCGGGCACCGTTCCACATCTGCACCATTAGTTCGGCCAAACGCCACTGCAAATCGTTGGTAACCACACTGGTGGCACGGATGGCCTGGATAGAGCGGTGGAAGAGGTTTCGCCCGCGTTGGAAGTCAATCGTCTTGCAGAAGAAGGACCGCATCAACTTGAGCAAGGTAAAAGCAGCAGCTACTAACATCTGTTGTATGTAGTTGGTCGCGTACAGCAAAAAGGTGCCCCCGATGTTGTCGTGGGGAGAAGTTACCTTGTCCACCTCGAGGAGATCGTCTAGGAAGCTGACGGTGGCCCGCCACAAACCCATCAGATCGTCCAAGTAGCCGGGCGTCTTGCTGGAGTCGAAGAACCCGGCCAGCCTCATGTGAAGGGCGGCGGCGCGCAAGTGCAGATTCACGACGGCACCCAGCTGTTGAGACATGATGGACGCATACAGCTCTGAATACTCGCGCCGGTATACCCTCATGAGCATCGCCCTGTGCTCGTCTCCGGCGACGCCTCTGGGGTCGCTTGCATTGCTATACATTTCCTTGGAAACCTTGTCGCAGAATCTCTCAATCTGGAGTCGGGCCTCTAGGTCAGGAGAGAGATGCAACGCCGGGTCGTCGCCGGGTCGGAGGGCCAGAGTCCAGTCATACAAGGAAGAAGCTGGTTGGCCGTAGCCAGTGCCGATGTTTTGTGCCACAATGTTGCACACGGCCCACGTAGCGACACGGTCGGCAAGTTGCTCCTTATTCAGGTCGATTGACGTTCGAGAGAAGTCTTGGATGTGGTTGGGGCGATGCAGTCCGATCCCAGTCGCCGTCTTCATCATGACACCGCAGAGGATGTGGGTCGGGTCAGAAGTGGTTGTGCTGGTGGGTAATGGCCAGGCGCAGAGCAGGCACATTGCCTTGACGACGTAGTAATTGCTAGGCACTTCGCCGATGGTGGTCCACAGGAACCTGGTCAGTGGTCCAGAGAGGTTGGAGATGAGGTTGGCGCAATTGGCAGGGCTAAACCGACGGGCAGCGACAGCGACAATGGACCAAAACAGGAGAGGGTGCTGTTGGTGATATTGGTCTGGGGACTGCTGAGGATTCAAAAATGGAAGGAATGGGTGGTAGAAGGCGAAGAATTCGTTGAACAGATGGGTGACGGCTTCGTCGGTCAGCTGGACCCCTTCCAACTCGTGAGAGAATCGCGGCATGCTATACGAGCCCCCTCTCTTGAGGTGCAGTAGGGACGACACGGCCTCGTCAGAACCCATTAGAGAAGGATTTCGCGTATGAGAGTAGGTCGCGGTGCTCGGCGCCATGGGGGAGTTGAGAGTGTCATCGTCGTCGAGGAGGTAGCCTTGGGCCTGGGCGCGAGCGATGTTGCGCCGTAGACGGTCAATCTCCTTTTCCATCTCGGCATGCTTGGATCGCTTCCCAATGCGCTTGAAGTTGGATTCAATCTTGCACTCGAGCTTTAGGCGGTTGCACCGTGAGCAGCTCTGAAACGGTTCTTGAACGACATTACACCGCAACTATTGCGCAACAATTGAATCACGAATTAGCCACCATAACAAGGCAATCAATTGCAGACCGCGCCGGGGGGGGACACAAGACAGGACAGGACAGGACAAGGCAGAAGAGGGCAGGGCATTGATATATCAGAGCATAGCAGAGCAGAGCAGAGCAGAACAAAGAAATAAAAGCATCAACTCTCTCAGACTCCTCGCGTATCTGGAAACAACAGGCGGGTTATGGTGGGGGAGGCGAGCATCGGGGAGATGGCAGGGTCGGAGGGGCTGACTCACCTTTTGCTGGCGACACTCGTTGCACGCGCGCTTGACGCCCGGCTGTCGCTTCTTGTCGTGATCACCGTTCTCGTGGTGGTCGCCGTGTTCATCTTCGTTGATGCTGCCGGGGCTGCTCTCGAGGCCCATGCCACCGCTTCTCTTGCGCTTGGGCATTCCGTTGCCGTGGCGGGAGCTGGCAGGGCTGGTCGGGCTCATCGAAGGGGCCCCCCGGCCAACACCTGGTGAGCCATCCATACCGATGTTTTTCTTTGGAATCGACGTGTATTCTGCCTCTGCGCTGGCCAAGAGACGGTTGCTTGGCAGCGGCGTCTGCAGCGGTTGGGAGACGCTGTTGCGGTGCGAGGCCGATGGAGGGGGCCGCTCGCTACAGCTTTGGAGGGCGATGTCGACTGGCGGCTTTGGAGCAGGCCGGGCTGGTCGCGCGAGGCTGCGGCGGAACAGCGGCGGAGGCCCGGGGATGCAATGGAGGCCGGTATGTGTGAGGACGGATTGGCTGGTCCTGAGGCCGAATGCGGACGATGATGCTGGTATGGCCCAGGATAGCCTTTTTTAATTTTTTTGGTGATGGCGGAGGGAAAAGTCCAAAAAGCTGGAGCACCCGCAGAAAGGTTGATGTGTTGGAACCAGACGGTACCTGCCGGCGGCGCCAAGTGACTAGGGGAGAGGCCCCGCCGTCAAGTACAGCGCAGGTACTCCGTAATTGCTTAGCTGCAGCGCTCCGGCCGTCAGTCAGTCAGTCAGTCACGTCGAGTCGAGTCCGTCCGTGACAGCAAATGCACCACCGGCCGGCGAATTACTGGGTAATTAATTATAGTAGTCGGTAGTAGTTTGGTTGTCCTGGTCCTTGTCCTTGTTTTTTGTTTGTGTGTTTGCTTGTTTGTTTCCCTCCCTCTCTCTCTAGTTTATATACATCTATTTCGACACTTATATATGAATCACTTAGTACCTAGCGGTACTTGGGCATTCCTCTCTCGCAATAAGTCCTGCACAATTTCGCTGCTCCGTGCTTTGCTGTCTGTTCTGTTCTGTATGCAAGTGCTCGCGGCTGCCATTCGCCGGCGCCGCCCAACCTGCAGCCCGTGTCCAAACAGACCCAGAAATGGCCCAGACGGCCCCCCAGACGTTGCACCAAATGGAGCCCACAAGGCGTGGAGCCCAAGAGGCGAGGGCAGCCACAGTGGGGTCCCCGAGCGCTGATTGGCTCTGCGCCACCTGGGACGTCACGTGAGGAGGCTGGCTCTGCCGCCGGGCCAATCACAGGCGGGCAAAAAATATTCAGAAGCGGGGTATCATCAAGCTGCGACTGTGGGAATCCTGCGCCGTTGCCGCTGCTGATTGGCCGGCTGCCGTGGAGGGCGTCGGTCTCATGGCAAGGTGCAGCACTAATGCCGCTGTGCGCAGCGGAGCTACTGAGTTTGTCTGCACCAGAGCAGGTACTTGGCCTCTACTTGTGGTGACTTGTGCCTTGGTGGCGGCCGAGGAAGCATTTCGTCGCAACAAGAGCACACACGAGCTAGCACAAACAAATGCGCTCCGTATTACCCTTCTGCTGCTGCTGCTACGAGTGCTTTACTGCTACTGCTAGTGCTGGTGCCTCAATCTGTGACTTGTTTGGTACGCATGCCAAGTACGAGTACGACGCTCCATGTGATATCAGCCACAGCCAGCCGTGCAAGGGGTGACTGTTTTCCGTTTTGCCTTTCTACCATGTTGGTATTAGTAAAGTCAGTCATGAGTTTGTTGTAGGTATTGGTCGTGCTGTATCTTGGAGGTAGAGGCACCAAGGTATAAAAAGCTAGATACATTCCAGGCACACGTATTGGCAGTTCAATCACATTGTACCTCTGCACTAACACGGCATCTCTCTCAATGCTGGATGTGATGCTTTACCTTAGTAAGCACACGGCTCACCGTCACCCTCCCAAAGCCAGCAGAGTCAGAACAGAATGTCATCATCAATGCTCTCTTCCCCAAAACCCCCATCACGAAATATCTCGAGATCCAATTCCCCCTTCAGCTAAACCAACTCATCTCTCATCTCATGCGTCAGCCTCGGCATCGGTGGATCGTGCTGCATCTGCCAGATACGGCGTAGTGCCGGCCAGCTGGAGCTAGCCCCTGGCCGTTGCTCTCATTCCATCTTATCATAGACAAATCGGAATCGCCTGTCTCATCAGCCAACGTGGCACGTCTCCGTCTCGACACCGCCTTACGCGTAGACATCCAGTCAAGCACCCAATTGCTCTGTTCCTGACGTGGGATTAGCTTGAATAAGCTTTGTCGCCAATCGGGAGACCGTCAGACACCTTTCCTAGCCGGGTGTTCTTGTGCTGGCGCCCCGATTCTTCTCTCGTCTTCTGGAAGCGTGGGGTAAGGTTAAACTTACAGTATTCCTCAACAGACATCTTTTTCCTTTGCTTCATCTACAAAGTGATTGCTGAATCAGCAATCCTTGTTTGAGCATTGAATCCAGCATCAGCCGTTCATACCCTTCTCCGTTGCTATTGGTTCCCTTTCTCTGTGTGGGTTGTTGCCATTCGGCGCATTGCATTTGTGTGACACTGCGTGTCATGATGACGGACACCACACCAACGCAACCACCCGTCAAAAGGGTGCTGAAACCGGTCCCCGATCGTGGGATTCGGGTGCAATCGTCCAAAACAAAATCCAGCCATCAATTTGCTCTTCCCGGGTCCTTGCCGGAGCCTGGTGGGTGCAGCGCTGACTCGCCATCCCAAAGTGTATGTACGGTATCACTTACATGACTTGCCAGAAACCATCCGGATCAACACCGCTTTGGTGCCACAGCCGTTCCTGGAGCCGGACAAGCTGGAGCAGTGGAAATGAATCACAAGGAATACCTGATTATTCTAGTATTACGACTCTCGGCTTTATTCACTTCACTCACGAGCGTTCGGCCGGAAATACAACACTTGGCGTCTGAGCTCCGAAAGCCACCTGACTAATCGGCTCCGGTTCGTAATCTCTGGCAGTGATACGCGAGAAATCCCGGGGTTTGAAGGGATTCCAATGCTCACCAAGAACTTACTCACGAGGCTAGGGTGGTCACAACAGCCTCTTTTGCCATGCCTGATGCTACAGTGCCGTTTCCCACAGCCGACGCTATCAATAGTTTAGCAGGTAGTGCCGTGTCGAATCTGGCACCGACCCCGCACAGGCCAAGGTAGATCGCCATCTCAAATTCTATCACCGGCTCGGCTAGCAAGTGGGTTGAATAGTAGAAACAGACTCCTTGCTCAAGCCATCCGGCGGGATACATAAATAGCTGCACTCAAGACAAAAGAGCGTTGGCAATACTCGTTGCAGAACCTCCTGACCTCGATCACATTTTGAAGCCTTACGGATTTTTTATTTATTTATTTTTTGATTTTTTTCCCCCCATCGTTTCTATATCTTCTTCCTCGCTTCAACAAATACCAGGCCAACGCATATAAAATGTTTCTAGGAGAGACCAAGGACGCGCATGTCGTGCCTTTCATTATTAATGGCCAAGACTACCATCCAGAGAGATCATTCGATGTCATATCTCCTGTAACGGGCAAAGTATCACATCGTTGCGGTGCTGCCACTGTGGCAGATGCCTCCGCGGCTGTCGATGCGGCTGCTGCAGCTTTCAAGACATGGAGAAAGTCAACACCCGCTCACCGTCGAGACATTTTACTCAAGGCCGCCCATATCATTCAGAAAAAGACTGATGAGCTGGCCGAGATCATGTCAAACGAGACGGGGGCTGCGACGCCCTGGGCTCTCTTCAACATCAACACGGCGGCAGACCTGATTAGAGACGCTGCCAGCCGAACCTCTGCCATTGAAGGCTCGTTTCCTGCCTTGATGGATCCCAATACTAGTGGCATCGTTCTACGAGAGCCCTATGGAGTGGTTCTGTCTGTGGCTCCTTGGTAAGCTACTACGCCTCTGACTCTGCACTCTCAACCGCTCCATCTCACAACTTCAACCAGGAACGCCCCCTACATTCTGCCCACTCGTTCCATTGCAGGTCCCGTTGCTGCTGGAAACACAGTCATTCTCAAGGCCTCCGAGTTTGCGCCACAATGCATGAGGGCCCTTGTATCCGCCTTCCACGAGGCCGGTCTGCCCAAAGGTGTCTTGAACATGATTGCCCACGACCGGGATACTGCAGCTGAGATCACATCGGCTTTGATTGCCAATCCCCACATCAGGAAGATCAACTTCACGGGCAGCACCAACGTTGGGCGAGTCATTGGAAGGCTCGCTGGCGAGCACCTTAAGCCAGTCATTCTCGAGCTTGGCGGCAAAGCGCCGGCCATTGTGTGGGAGGATGCAGATCTAGATACCGCAGCCCAGCAATGCGCATTGGGCGCATTCCTTAACGGCGGCCAGATCTGCATGTCTACGGAGAGGATCATTGTCCACAAGAAGGTCAAGGGTCAGTTCCAGGAGAAGCTGAAAGCAGTCGTCAACGGCATGTTCCCGTCTGATGGACCCGCTCCCATCCTCGTCAACGAAATAGCCGTCAAGCGCAACAAGGCGCTCGTCGAGGACGCCACCTCCAAAGGCGCAACAGTGATTGTTGGAGACGTCGAAGCTCTCCATTCCCGTTCCGCTGAGCTGCGCCCTATCGTTGTCGACAAGGTTACGCCCGACATGGATATCTACAAGACGGAGTCCTTTGGCCCAACAGTGTCCCTCTATGAGATTGAGACGGAGGAGGAAGCCATTGAGCTCGCAAACGACTCCGACTACGGCCTGACATCGGCCGTCTTCACTGAGGATCTTAGAAGGGGCCTCCGTTTTGCGAGGGAGATTGATTGTGGTGCCGTTCACATCAACAACATGACTATTCACGATGAGCCGGCTCTGCCACATGGCGGTGTCAAGTCGAGTGGATTCGGGCGCTTTAATTCATCCGTCGGGCTGGACGAGTGGGTGAGAACAAAGACTGTTACTTTCAAGAACTAATACTGTCAGGAGGAGCGAGACATCATTTTCATAGATGGATACCTTTTTGTACCTTTAAGTTGGTAGCTATTAGTAGCCAAGGTTTGGATGAATTCAATACTTTCCACTCAAACTTGTCTGCGGAGGCATACATGTATTCACATGTTGAACAAAGAGCCTGCCATCAGACCAAAAAAAAGCTTCCATCACTACCAAAACTAATGATTGGCCGCGTTATAGATATCAGAGCGCCCCATGGTCGTCATGTCAACAATAGAGCCGTACGTGTCTCCCCCCAATTCACCCCCCTCCATCGCCACCATCATCTTTCGCATCCCCGTTCCATCGCTCCCACCAGGTCCTCGCTGATAGATTGTCTCCGCCAGCATGCGCAACTGCATCGGGAACTGAGGATCCCCGTAATGCTCGATAATATCGCTCTTCTCAACAGCGCACCGCAGATCCGACCATTCGTCGTCTATTCCAAACTGCTGGCAGGCCGCAGCCTTGTCGTCGTTCCACCAGGGCGGCAGCAGGCCAGGAATCTCTTCAGCGTCCATCAACAAGTCCTGGAAGCCCTCAAGCCCGTCAGGATGGCCGGCGTAGATGCTGCCCTCCAACAATTCGCCGTCCATGGTGTAAGTGTCTTCGACACGGAGGCGGTAGGCATCAATAAGCAGCCTGTATACGTCCTTCTCTGGGCGGTCGTGAAGCCAGGTGCCTCTGTCAAGGCGGGTGAAGGGCTTGGAAATGGGCTGGTCTAGTGCCCGTCGAACTTGATGCGTTAGACGAAGTGTTTGCAGCATGATTCTTGCCGCAAATCTTCTTGTGAACCTTCCAATCAGCTTTTTGGCACTCTCGGGAACAATACGGTGTTGTAGAGCATTTGGCGCATCGCTTCAGCGAGACCTCGGGCGGTCCTTTTCTACAGACGTTGCATGTCGCATCCTTTTTTTTTGTAAGCCGGGGCAACTGGTCTGATCGAAACGTGATGAGCAGAAATGGAAAAGCAAGTTCAGTGATGATGAATTGATGAAAAGAGAGGTACGGGACAACAGAATAAAACTTGGCGGGGCTAACTTGAGCAAAAAGCTGCTTATTGGGAACAAAAAGCTGCTTATTGGGAACAATAACAATCAATTTGTTGAAAGGATGGAAACTGAACAAAGATGGACTGTGGCCTTACGCGCCACAGCGCCACAGATCTCTGTAATCATGTAACCCCGCAGCCCTTGAACAGATCAGTGTTTTGGAATGAATTGGATTCCTTCTAGGAGCATTAGAATAACTAATGCAACGCTCAGGAACGCATAGCATTCCGGTTCCACAGCTATAAGTAGGAGCTTCAAGCTCATCCTCTTCAAAACAGAACAAGGCTTTTAATCCAACTTTCATTGCTCTATTTTTAGGTTACGCTTTGCAACACAATTGAACAATGACAACGACAGCCATGAGCCGCAGTTGAAATATCGACTGGCAGATTTACTGCCTTGTGCCAGTTTTGACAGCCTGTGATGTACCGTTGATTTTGTTTGAGTTGTTGTTGCTTTCGCAAAGCTATCTCGTCATGTTCGATTCCCTTCATTGATTGCTCGGAAATAATCGCTAGCACTCGCAATTGGATCTAGATATCTAATGCTAAGCCTCAAAAAGCCCTATAAATGACATGAAAAACAACAATGCTGGATATGGTGGGCGGGCTAGGGGGTATCAGACTGCTTCAAAGCGCTGGATGAAAAAAAAGGAGAGGAAATGGGTGCATGAGCAGGCCAGCAGAAAATATTCAAGCGGTCGCAGCAAAACATCTATCCCAATGTAAACAAATCACGCGTATAGAGAAAACCAACAACAAATCTTTCAAAAGGGTCACCAAGGAAAAGGAAAACGCGGGTAAGAAACAAGACTGTCTTTGTCTTGCTGCGTCTCCCCATCCACAAGTCAACCAACTGTTTCGTTGACATGTTTCCCTTGCCCCCCCAACCCCAGCCCAGCCCCCTTTCTTTCGTTTCATGTACGAAACTGCAAACGTATAATAGAGAAGAGCATATTCTGCAAAACGTGGAGAATGACAGCAACACTGGTAGGCAAAAGCTCCGGCCAGACAGCCAGATCCAATTTCCCCTCCAGCCCAACGTCGATTTTGAAAAACAGGGCAATCAGCCCTCTCACGACCAGACTCGCCACCAGCTCGCACCCCCACGTCACCATGGAGGCGTAAAACGTCAGGTTAAAGTCGTACTGCAGCGTCTCGTCCTCGGCCTTGTCAAAGGCAAAGTATGGGTACACCTCCTTGTTGGCGCCAAAGTGAAGCACTAGGATGCTCCCCAAGAAGGTGGCCATGGACGTGTTTTCGGCTAGAAAGCGGATGAAGAGGTTTCGAGTTTGCAGCTTTTGATATGTGCCATATGTTAGCCCACTAAGACCGAGAATGGTGAGGATCTTGTGGAATAAGCGAGTCATCATGATGGGCGAAATGATGACCAGTCCCGTGGAAGAGAAAATTTGAAGAATAACGAATTGGGACGGCGAGCGGAGGCGGGCGTATAGAGCTCGGACGTAGGTCTGGTAGGTGAGCATAAAATAGCTGCGAGTATACAGTCAGCCATTCGCTTGAAACGGAAAAAGATAAAAGGGAAAGACAAACAGCTTAAAGACCCAGCTCAAAGGATAGCTTCCCACGCGCTCGCCCTCCCTGATGCCCAGCACCCATCCCGTCAAAGCGTCCAGTAAATGCACCGTCACTACCCAGCCGTACACATATACAATAGTTTCAAAGTTGTTGTGAGGCAATGTGCGGAGGTAAATTTCAGCATACGCTTCTCCCAAAACATACGCCATCAGCCCGATGAAGAGGGCTACACAGAACCACAGAAACCTCACAAAGCTTGCTGGCAGCCACCGTCGCCTCAGTGACACTCTAGATGCACCAGAAGGAGGCAGGACTCTCAGAACATCTTGCTCCCAGAGGTCTTCAGGGAGATCGCGACGGCGGCGGTGTCGGTTAGGAAACGAGTCGGGCTCTCCTGTCCACCATGAGGTAGTGAAGATGCGCTGCGTCTCAGAGAGAGAGTGCCGTAACCCAATATGACGCTCGTTTGTCATTAAGATGAGAAAGGCGATGGCGACCGGCATGGCCATGACGATGAATGTCCATGACACCCAAGCAGTATTGTGAGCGGTGAGAAAGCGAGTAGAAGGTATGAAGTATACGGGAATGGGTACAGCAAGAGATAAGATGGCCAGAAGAGAGATTGTTATTGGGAATCCAAAAGACTGTGGCCACCTAGGTAGTGAGAAAAAAAAACGTCAGTCAAGTCAACATAAAATATGACGTTAGGGGTAGATGTACATACCAGTTCAACCTGTAAAGATTGAATACTTTGGTGATCCAAATCAGAGCACTGAGGTTGTAGAAGCCGTAGTAGACGAAGAGGAAGAACCAAAAGTTGACTTGCACACGGGCCGCTCCGTGACCGGGGACCTTGCTATCGAACGTCACCGTGGTTCGTATCAGTCGCAGCCAGATGTCATTCGATTCATCGCCGTCGTGGCCTTCGTCCGGGAACGAGTACTGCGGGAAAGGCACGGCACACCACGCAACGGCCTAGAATGGGCACATGTGTCAGCCTCGGCCCTTGTGCAAAAGCGCTCACCACCCGTAGGCGTTGATGCTGGTGGGCATCAGGAATAGCAGCGTAACACGTACCAGCGCCGCGGGGAGGAAGACGAGCAGTCCATATCGACTCCACCACCTGTCCACCACGCGCTTCACCGCCGACGGCCTTGGATCAACAAAGAGATCGATGAAGTAGCTCTGCCACAGCCGCTCCCACCTCGAGTCGCCAACCGCTCTCTCATCCTCGCCAGAGCCGTCGCTGAGAAGCCCCGCCTCGATCTCGGCCACAATCAGCGCCCCGTAGCCAACGTGTATGCTGTCGCGCCCGTTAGACAACAGTCCCAGAGGGCTGCTTGGTCGGCGTGGTCCGATGCCAGGACGAGGGGGCACGGCTCGATAGCGACCGAGCAAAGGCGACGAGTCTGTAGGCCGGACGCGCGATTCAGAGCCCTGTGTGAACTGGAAGAAGGCGGGCATGGCTGCCTCCGGCTGAAAGCGCAGGGTAGGATGAAGCGAGACGAGACAAAGACAAGACAAGAGATGCAAGGCGACGACAGCTGCGGCGCTGTTTCGTCCCTGCTGCTCGTCCCGTCCTCTTTTTTTTGTTTTTGTTTGGTTTTCAACCACAGCCCTGCTCTTGCTGGGGGTTTTCTCTCCTCTCTCCCCGGAGAGATGGAATGCGACTCGCTCGCTCGCTCGCACGAGAACAAAGGGCCAGCCGGCATGTGGAAGCGTAAATGACCTACAGCAGGGTCTCGTGCGCAGAGGGGCATCCCTGCATCTGCATGATGCCGCGGGTCTCGTCGGGCGCTTTTGGTTGGATTGCGAGGGGGCCCTGAGATGCTGGAGAATCGGCACTACAGCAGCTCGAGATTCCAGCAGGTTTAGTGCTGTGGTGTGTTGTGGTGCTGTTGCGCAGCTGGCGGCAGAATGACGCGGTTGCCGCCAGGACCCCTGAAGCCACTGCGAGCAGCCACTGCCAGCCACTGCCAGCCACTGGGAGCTACCGAGAGCCAACTGAACAAAGGCGGTGTGTCGGCATATGACATCACTGGCAGCGGGAGCTTTGCAGGTGTGTCGCTACTGTGTTGCTGTGCTGCTGTCGATGGATAGCACTACATACACTAATGGACGCTAATCTAATATGCAGCTGTTGTTCACGTATGCGGGTAGGATTCATGTAGAAATAAATTGCCGTGCATCACGCTACTCTCTCGTTAATTAATCAACATGGTATTCTTATGTTCCCATCTCGTCTATTATATCAAGGAGGTACTAGATATTAATCCTATTGCCTTAGGTGCTTGGTTCCTCAGCCTACCTACCTAGCAAAACAAGCAATGATAACGCTGTAAATGTAAATGTCCGAATTCTAAAAGGCGCCACGCCCAGTTACCAAAACTTTCCAACTGAAAAATACACAAGTCCCATCAACCCAACACATCATGTTATGTTATACAATGCAGAAGACTCCCAAAAACAAATTCACACCCTTTTAGATAAATAATCACAGACCGAGTCTTGCCTCTACCCAATAAAGATGCAGCATGGTATAGAAGCTCTATGTTTTCATAGTCATGTTCTCAGCGTCTCGCCTCAGCGCCTCAGCCCCGACGGGGGCTTATTCCATAGAAATGACAGATCCATCCTCAGAGCCTCCAATCACATCGTCTGAAAATGCCACAGTCTTTGTCGATGTTGACTTGCGGGACGGCTCGAGCACATCTCCATTCCACGGCTTGCATTCTTTGACGTGCTCTCCACACCGTAAACAAGTCCAGCCCTCGCCTTCTTCACGGTCCAGGCGTGTTGCAATACACACAAAACAGTAGATGCAACCGCATGGAATGGCTTCGTAGGGGTTGGTAACATCGGTTTGCGCTGATCCAATGACGCCGCTGGATGCTGCCGCTGCCATGATTTCCGACTCGGATGATGCGGCGGCGTTCTGGTCCTGGTAGCAGATGGCGCAGGTCCTCTCGGGCAAGAAGCCGAGCTCGCCGTTCGAAGAATCACCCTTTTGGGTTGTGTTCATTATGTCTTTTGTTTTTCGCCAGGTGCGGCTCAACCATCGTCGCCAGCGGTTGACGCCAATCAGGGGCAGTACGAACAGAAGGAACTCGGTAAAGGCATGCCACACCAGCTGTCGGTTGAGGTATTCAAAGGAAACCTCGCGGCTGACGTGGCTTGTAGGAGGCGCCAGCCGCATGCGTAGAACACGGTCGAGAAGCGTGCGGTATTGTCCGCGGAATAGAAACACCAGGAAGGAGACGCACGCCGCAGCCGAGTGCGCCGTTGTCAGTGCGGTTGTTAATCGAGATAGCCTCTGGACTCGCGGGCTAGGGTCGCTGTATCCATCGTCCTGATCCACGAGCCAGTCCTCCCATCTGGTCCAGGCATATTTTCCAAAGACCGTTACCAGGCCGTACAGCGACTTTTGTAGCCTCGTCGGGGGTGACAGCACGGGGCCCCCTTTTCTGGCGTCGGTGTATTTGAGGTTCTGCAGAGCCGCTCCGTACGTTGCATCGTTATCCCAGACTGTCAGTTTGAACAGGATGGCCCTGAGCGCCAGCTGGATCTCGGAGGACCAGTCGTCTTTGAGATGGCCGCCGGCATAGTATCTGAGGGCGTCGCCAACCTGCCCCTTGAGCAGGTCCAGCAGCTCTTCATCCAGGAGCTCGGCATCGACCTGCGCAACGCGGAACGCAGGCCTGGTGCTCTCTACAGAAGCGGCTGCATCCCAGACACCGGCGAGGCGATTGAGGGGGTACGGCAGACGCTGCAGCTGGGTGTTGACGCGAGACGATTCGCGCTGAGCCGCGATTCGGGCCCGTTGTTCGGCTTCGCGGGCCTGTCGTCGCTCAGCGACGCGCTGTTGGGCTTGGAGGAAGCTCGAGTCGTTCATGGAGGCGGCATTGAGTGGTTGAATCTGGGGATGTGGAATCGGTCGTGTGTTCAAGACTGCATGCTGAGCGCGATGCAGCCGAGAGATTGATGTCGAGATGCGATTATGAAAGCTGGCTGACCTGAGCCGAGGTCTAGCTGGGGTGTCTTCGGCTCGTGGATCTGCGGTGATAGGCCGGGCCCACCAGCCGTGATTTTAGCACTGGAAGCGCAATGCCTAGGTTAGAAGTTGAACCGGCAATCGAGGCAAGCACATGGATTGAAATTGTGCACTGTAGTATTCCGAGCTGTTTTTTTTTTTTTTTTTTTTTTTTTGCCGTTTGACGATATATGCACCAGATGGTCACGAGCTAAGCAATCAAACGCTCAAATGCCCGTCATGTGATGCGGTGCCTCGTTGGGTAGTAGGTAGGATGGCTTCGATATGAATTAGTGTGGACAGCAGATTCCACCCACACGCTTTTGCAGATGAAGGCCCCTCCTCGCGGGGTTTTTTGAAGAGGAAATGCTTTAGAAATCATGTCGAAACTTGGTTGTGCATGTTTGCTATTTCATATTATTTTATGCCAGTTCACCCATCACTTGAAAAAGAGACATCTCACGGTCATTCAAAGGGCTGGCCAAGGACACAAACAAAACATTTTGAATCAACCACCTCACTTTAATAGTCAGCCACAAGGATGCACGAGATCTGGTGCGTTACCACATGGCCAGCCAGACACATGGATGGTTATAAGTGCTTACTTACAAATGACCAGACTCGACAAAAGGCAGCCAGAATCCGTCATTCCTAGCCGCCTCGGATCCAAGTGAAGCCAGCCTACATCTTTGCATAGGAAACAATAGCCCTTCTTAGAGGAATAACTGCACAAAGTATCATCGTTTATACATTCCACCACGTTTCTACTGGATGCGGCCACCAAGAGAACTGCCGCATTAGATTTCGATATACAGAGCAAGAAGCATCGCATCGTCCCAAGGAGAGAGACAAAGTTGTGCTTGGATCTATCCACCCCAACTTGCAGCTTATCCGCCCGGTTAAGCATGAAGCCCACGGGGAGCAACAGCCGCCTCATATACTATTACTGGGAACAAGACAAAATACCGATTTGCCCGGTATTCAACGCTTTACAGCCTCCCTCCCTCTCTCTACAAGCGACATGAAAGACTCTAGAAACCCTCGAGCAACAAACGAATCGGATTGGTCGACATCGCCAAAACAATAACAGGCCCCTCCACACTCTCTCCAGCATCTCCATGCCGCACTAAAGCAGCTCCAGACCCGCCCTCGATGCAGCCTAGCTGGACCCGGAGCTTCATCACTGCGAATCCACCATCTCCATCTCCTTGATTCATCCACGGCCGCATCTGCCTGGCCACTGCTCCAGCTCGTGCTCGTGCTTGCGCTTCTTCCCGCCGCCGCTCTTCTTCCTATTCGCCCTTCGTTTGTGTGACTCATTGCCCGTCGCGACGCGATCCCGCCAAGTCACGTCCGTCGAGAGCGAAAGCACTTTATATCAACAGCTGCTACCTCGTGCGCGATTCACGCTTCGGGGCTTGTCTGAGAGCCCCGCGGCCGGCATTGGATTGCGGCATCTGGCCTCCGACATATTTCAACGACATCTCGAAGGATTGGGTCGGAGACGGGAGACTGATTGGACCCATCAACAAACAAACTTCAACGCCGCCGCCTCGTTATCCACCAACACAACAAGCCGCTACAATACATGACCGTTCCTTATCGCCCAACGATCACGCCGCTATCATAGACCTTCCTCCTCCTTTTTCACACCCGACTTCCGGCAGAATATGGCACCGCGCCGACGAGAAATCCCCGCCGAGGGATCATGGCGCCTCGTCGACGGTGAAAACGACAGCTTCGACACAAGCATCATTGATCCTCTGCCGGGAGATGACTTCAGTCCGCCGTCAAGCGCCATGCCCTCTTCCGGGTTCCCCACCCAGGAATCCTTCTCCCAGAGTCAGAACAACATGAGCTTCGCCTCTCAGGACAGCATTCGTGACTTTGCCAATTTCCAAAATGACGAAGACGTCATCTTGCGACAACCGTTCCGCCCCACGCTTCCCTCGAGTGCTGCTACATCGATGCAGCGTGCTTCATATCAGCAGTCCGAGGTGCAACTTCGAATGCCTCTCGTCAAAGCCAATAATCTAGTTGCGAGCGAAGCCTCACGGACTGCCAGAACTACCGATGACGATAGCGAAGAGGGCAGCGTGTGGGATTCCGAGAGGGAGCAGGACCCTGTCAATTGGCACGAAGACTCGGAAAGAGAGTATGCCAGGCTCTTGAAGCAGCAAAACGAGGCTTCGCTGAGCTGGCACCACGCCAAGCCAGGCTCATCAGCGTCCAGTTCTTCCGAGAGGCTGCTCCAAGTCTTCCGCTACACCATAATACCCGTCGCAATCGTCCTCGTTGCATACCTCTTTCATATCAATGGCATCTCTGTTCAGGATGCCCGCGACAAGGTCCAATCTTTCTCGTTTACATCTCTGCAAGATATCCCTGGTGTTTCCAACTTTCAAATTCCATTCTTCGAGGCCGAGACATCTCAGCGTGCTGCTTCTTCTTCTATCGATTTCACAAGTCTCATGGAGGTTCAATCGGGATTTGAAAGTGTACTGGATAAGAGCGCATATGGCCTATCCATGCCTCTTGAGCTCAAGAGTTCAGAAATGGCTACCCGAAACCTAAGATCTCTCCTCAAAGAGGCCGAAATCGCGACTAGAGAAGACTTCATTTTAGAGCTCAACGGCTATATCGAAAAGGTTGGCAGAGCAGGTTCGGATTTGCAGACATTTTACATCCACATTGGGTCAACCGTTGATTCCATCATCAACATCAACCGCTGGACCCTACGCCACATCAATTCTCTATCTATAGAACCCGAGGCACCCTCATTGCCTCCCGTCATAGCTTGGGCCCTCCGGCCGCTGGGTCTCTTCAGAACTTCCGAACAAGCCGGAAACGATCGGGCTCTGTTGGATAAATACTCTGAACATGTCACTCTCGTTCAAGAGCGGTTGGGGAAACTCCTCGTTGAAGGGAAAGCCCTCTTGTTGCTCCTCCACCAGAGCCAGACACAGCTGGGCGTCATCAACGAACAAGCCGAACAACTCCCTGGAGCAAGAACCGCCAAGCCCGACTCGCTGCTCTCATCCATCTGGGCCTATATCGGAAGCTTCGTGGAAGAGCCTCGCAATTTCGATGAGCAAATCGTGCTGCTGAAGAAGGTGGATGCGCAGTACTCCAACGTCATCTCTCATCTCCTCTCCCTGGTTGAGGAGCTCAAGGACATTCAGCTGTATCTGGGCGACTTGCTCAATCGCAATGAGGATTCTTCTGATGTTTGGGGAGAAGGGGCCGGAGCACCAGTTCAAACGACGCTGAGTGAGCAGTATGAAGTCATCAGGAATGCAGTGGAGAGACTTGAGCACGCGAGAAGGAGGACCGCCGAGGGTGAGGCAGAAAGCGAGGCCCCAAGGGAAGCAGAGCACGAAACACAGAGCGAGGTACAGCACGAAACGCCCGGCGAAACAGAAGCCGAGACAAGCGGTGATCATATTTGATGCTAAAAGCATAGACGAAGCGAAGCGGAAGCGGGATGTTTTTTTTTATTGGTTTATAACATGGAAATGGAACATAAGGAGACTATCTATGTTGCTTTTCTTCTCATCTCTTTATTTCCTATCTTTTTTTTCCCTATGTTTCTTTTGTTTAGGACTATGTATTCATCTCGCGATTCTGCAAGCATGGCTGTTTAAGCTCCTCAAGGCTACGAGATGTCGGGATTTTTTGTACACTACATGGGCGTCACTGGGTATAGACTAAGTCATGGAACGGATTGCATTCAAACCAAATAGCGAATTTTAAGAGTTAACCAAAAACGAATGAGTACTGGTCTCTTCATTGCATTTGTATGAACTCTTGCCTTTGTTCTTGAAATCTTGTGACTTTTCAAGCTATCATGTCTCAACTCAGCCATCATGATCGCGACCCCCTATTATAATCATCGTCGTCGTCCTCATCTTCTCCCATCCGCCTCTCTCGCCCTCTTTTCCTAATCACCAATGAGTTCGCTGCCACGCTCTCCCTCCATCCCCTAGCAGGATTAATCGGCTTCAAGAAGCCATCCACATGCACCGCGCCGAACATCTCGTCCTCACTATCCCACTCCTCGTCGTCGTCCCCCCGTCCAGGATGCACAAGCTGCATATGCCGCCGCAGATTCTGCCTCCTCGCGAAGCCCGTCGCCGAGCGCTCGCACGTCGGGACCGGGCAAAGGTGGAAGCCTGCCGAGGAGCGGGACCTCGATCGAGATTTTGACTGCGAGCGATTCCAAGGCGTGCCGTTCCTGGGCGTGCCAAAGGCGGAGGACGCCGAGTGAGGCGAGGAGCGGCCGCGGAAAGGGGACGAACTACGGCCGCGGCTCGAGAGGCGGGCCAGCGACGCCTGGCGAGAGAGCGTGTTGTTGCGGGACGAAGCAGCAGTGACGGCACCCGCTTGGCTGTCTGAATCGGACTCTTCGTCCGAGCCGAGCTTGATCTTCTCCGGCCGGTACTCCATTGTGTGAAAAGCCGGTGCTCTGGAAGCAGGCGCCTCATCTAGACGCCTCATCACCATGCCTTGACCAAATAGATTAGCGCATCGCTTTGCCGTCCGGGCAATGACCTGAGGCGAGAAGCCTGCCAGGGCGGCGGCGCCGACCACGTCGCTCCAGTCGCGGAGGCCGAGCCTTCGAAGCCGTCTCTCCTGGGCGCTGTCTTGCGGCCCGATGCCCAGCTCTTCCTCCTCTCTAAGGAGGGCCTCTTCGCGCGCCAGCCTCTCGTCACCCTGGCGAAGCCATTCCTCGAATGCTGCGTCTCTGTCGTGCGCTAATGTCGGGAGTCTTCTGTGGGATTGGCGTGCAATGCGAAGGAGCATTTCTTCATGCGTCTCGCCTTCGTGAGGGATGTGGACCTTTCGTGGACGGCCTCTTTTGCTGGCCTTCGGTGCGACGGCGCCATCTGGACGAGGCGAAGTTTCCGTCCCTGTGAGCTGAGTGCTGCGAGGGCGACCACGTCCACGCTTGGGGCCGGAATGGGCATCAGATTCCGAGTCGGAGGTTGCTGAAGAATCGGATGCGTAATTTGTGGTGGCGATGCGGGCATTGTGGAGGATCTGCAAGGTCGAGTCCAGCTGTGAAAGTATGTGTCGGACAGATGGCCGAATGATTTCGTAAGATAAATCGTCGTTGGAAGACATAACAGGCTCCTTTGCCCTCAGTATCTCTCCCTTTCTTCTTTTTGGTAGTGCTGCCTCATCCTTGCCTCCTTCATCGTCAATCATCATTTTCTCATCCTCGGAAGATGGATCCGATACGCCGGGTGTGTCTTGGCCTTGTCTCTGAGATTCGCCTTGATTCAAAGACGTCACATCTGCTTCAATAGATGCAAGCACAGTTTTCCTCTGCTCTCTAGCTTTGCTCCTGTGAAAACGCTCTCCAGCCAGCCTTAATATCGTCGCTCCCAGCTCCTCATGCAACTCAGAGCTAGGCATCCGTCGCTCCGCCTTGCGAAATGTAAACTTTCCATACCCATCGTCATCCTCTCCCCGGATGTGCTTCTGCTGCGGGACCCGACTTTCGTTCAACGGCCACGCTGTCCAAACTCGAGGAGGCGCCCATATGCCCTGCTCTCCGTTTTCCTGTCGCCACATGTCAGCCCAGCGCTCTAGCCATCACTCACAAGTCAAGAGACAGGCGCGTCAATCAATGAGATTGGTACAAGAGAAGCGTACCAAGGTAACCGTAACATCCTGCGCAGTTCGAGAATCTTTGCCTCGCCTCTTGAGCGCATGTGCGTTAAACAAGTGAATCGCCAGATCTTGACCTTCGACAGCCTCCATCGATTGCCAGAGCCGCCGTTCCTCCGCAGTCAAGCGCTGCCATGTTCTCCGAGTTCCTGTCCATCGGTTTGGTCGGTTCTCGTGTAGATCTTGGGATGTGACGGATGCGATCTCGTCGCTGTCGAGATCCCACTCGGGAGAGCTTCGATCCATGCCTTGGCCGGCAGTCACCTCACCATCGACAGGCGGCTGCTTCTTGACATGAATGAGTTTACTGAGGCTTAATGACGATTAAATCTTTAAAGATGATCATAGAACGAGGTTTTAATCGACTTCGTGTAAAATGGAATGAATGTTTTAATGCCAATGTTGATGAAAAATGAGGTGAAGACCATGGTGAAAATTACAAGTTCACGTGCTAGGAAAAATTTCGAGTCCATGGTCCTCATTAACACAGCGCCCTCACAACATTTCACATCAATCTCGTAAGCATCAATACGCCGTTTCTACATCTCAAAACATGTTCGCATTAAAGATAAATCCATTTTATTTTCATCGCATATGCGCCGTTGAATCCTATTTACGAGTGTATTAAACCGTAGGTCCCGAAAATTACGCCTTGCCGTTGGCCTTTTCCTTTTCCAGCTTTCTCCTCTTGGACCGCAGCTTGGCATCCTCTGCGCTCTTCTTGTTGTTTGTGTACTGCATCTGCTCAAACAGCTTTCTCTTTTTCTTGCTCAGCATTCCCTTGGCTCGATCCAAGTCTTCGGCCTCTTCACGGGCCTTCTTTGCAAGGGCCTTTCGTGCGTCCTCCTTGGCCTTGGTCTTCGGGTTGGCAGCCTTTGATTTGACTGTCTTGCCAGACATCTCGGCTTCAAGCTCAATCTGTCGCTGCAGAGCCTCGTCTGCGTCCTCTTCCTCCTCGGCTTCATCCTCTTCCTCCTCGGCTTCATCTTCGTCGGCCTCGGCCTCGTCCTCATCTTCATCTTCGTCATCCTCTGCAACATCCATGCCCTCTACAGTCTCATCCGCATCAACATCTTCATCATCGTCACCAGCCTCGAGGGCTTCGGCCTCAGGCTCCTGCTCCTCAAGAGACATCGTGGGGTCATAGGCTCCCTGTACCTTTCTGACAAAGGGACTCAGATGCGGGGGCAGCGATGCGCCTGGCGCATACACATGGGGCTCTTTGAGCTCACCATCGTTGACAGAATCCCAGACCCACTGAGGCTGGATGTATATCCGGCCCGGTACACGTCTGTTGGCTGCCAGCTTTTGCGCCGTCTGGTTATCCTCGCCATCGCCTTCCTCATTCATTGAGGCTTGTATCGGGGGTCGGTCGACGATCTGGTGAGTGATTGATGGGTCAAGCTCATCAGTTGTGAAAGCGCCACCACCGAGGACGGCGTCCCAGCCGACACGCTTGCAGCCGAAGGACTTGAGGATGAACTCGAGGGGCTGGCGGGGAGTCTCACGGGACAGGTAAATTGTGAAGTTTGAAAAGAGGGTGTTGGGGCTAGTGCCAGTGTATGATGGCTGGGGGAGGATGTCGCCGCCAGGGGCAGCGGGCTCGAACTTGTCAATGGCACCAGCAGCGTCTTCATCTGCCTCCTGGGTGTCTGCCATTGAGGTATCGTCAGTAGCGGCTCCATTCGCTCCTCCGTTTGCCATGTTCTTGAGAACTTTGTTAACAGCAGCTTGGACCTTGGGGTCTGGCTTGTGAGCGACATCCTCCAGCTTGCTCTGCTCTTCGCCGCCAACCAGGGTCTTGCCCTCCAGGGTAAAGGCGCCCAGCTCGGCAGCATCCTCATCCTTGACAGCATCAAACTTGGGCGGGTACTTGAGGCCAATTGAGGTATAAAGCCTAAAGTTGACAAAGCCGAGAAGTGTCATGTAGAACTCGACAAAGGTTCCCATGATGCGGAAGTCGACATCACCGACGATTCTCTGGTTGAACTTGTACGGAACCAGCCACAGGACCTCCTCGCCCTGGATGTTTGCCTGGTAGTAGATACCCTTGATAGACAAGAAGGACTTTGTGAGGCTCTTGGACACAATGAGATAGTGCTGGAACTCGAGGCACAATCGCTCGCAGCGGGCAATCATCTTGGCGGGCACCATGGAGGTCGAGGGCAGGTTCGCAAAGAGGAAGAGCATGGAGAGACAGTCATCCAGATCCCTCAATGCGTCGACAAACGTCGGGTAGCGCTCGCGGACAACATGATCCAGAGTGTAGGTCGGCTTTCCGGTCTTGTCTGGTCGGCTTGCATTGCCCTCGAGCCGAGCGGCATCGCTGACATCTCCTCGGCCCAATGCTCTTGAAATCTTCTTCTCCAGAACCTTGTGGTCGCGGAACTTTTGCACCAGCGGCTCATGAAGAAGATACTGAATGTCCTTGGTGTAGTAAAAGGTGGTCGAGGCAGTGGACGACTTGGAAACCTTCTTCTTGCTGCGAGGCTCTCGGGGATAGATGCCTTTCCAAATGCAAAGTTTTCGGAAATCGGGGAGGCTGAGCTGCAGTTTCCGGATCGCCTGGTTTCGCGTCACGAAGTTCTTGGCCGCACCGGCCTGTCCCTTCTTCTTTATCCGTGCCATTGTGTCGACTGTTGGCGATTTCTATGGCAAGGTTTTGATGCTCTGTGGGAAAAAATCCGCGGGGCAATCAATCGCCAATTGTTTGAACTTTTTTTCTTGCTACCAGGCCGGAATTTTTTAATGCCATGCGCCACCGCCTGGGCCGTTGTCTATAACGGGACTAGCTACCCAAGTCGCGCTTCACCGCCCAGCCCACATTCAGCCACTCACCAGCCACTGTCAAGCCACTGTCCAGACTGCCCAAGAACAGACACAACAGCTATGGCCAGGCGGCTGTTATAATTACCTAGCCAGCAAGGCTGAACTGCGGCCAAGTGGCCTCGATCCTGGTCCCTTCCAATCCGCCGAGCTCCAGTAGAAACACTCCCAAAGATCCTCCCCCAACATGGCCTAGGAGATGCCATGTCGACCACCATGACTTTGCAGAGCAAGGTCGGCGTCTTCGCTGGCGCTGCCTTGCTGAGACTCGTCCTGTCCACCGCCTTCCCCAGCCTGCCGGATCTGCTGACGGGCCGCGTCGAGATCTCAACCCCCGTGACGAGCTTCAAACGATGTAAGGCGCATCGCAACTCCCAGAGCCCAGAGGCGGCATTGAGTCCGATGCACTGACGGTTTACATAGTGCAGGAGGGATTGTTCCTATATAACCACAATGTCTGGCCTTACGATGGCGGTGTCTTCCACCAGGCGCCGCTGCTCCTCCCTCTGTTCTCGCTACTCCCAGATATCGAGACTTGGCCCATCTTCACGTCGTTGCTATATATCCTCGTCGATCTTCTCAGCGCATATGCGCTCCTCGTGATTGCAGATTCAGGAGAGGCCGGCCAGTCGAAACACTTTACATCTCCTCGGCGAGCCAAGAGATCGTCAGGGCTTCTGGTAGCTGCGGCGTAAGGCTTCCCTTGCACAAGAGTTGATGGAGCATGGAATCAGTTGCTAACTTATAGGTCATATAGTTTCTTATTCAACCCATACACCATAGCCACCTGCATTGGCCGATCAACCAGCGTATTCACAAACTGCGCAATCCTCTTCGCCATTGCAAAAGCTCTGTCCGGTTCTCCCTTCAACGCCATGGTCGCCATCTCATTCGCCTCCTACCTTTCCATGTACCCGCTCCTCCTCCTCCCACCTCTGGTTCTCCTCGCATACGACCGCCAATCCGAGAAGCGACGGGTTGATTCCGCCATTCAGTTCTCGATCAGGGTTATTCTCATTGCAGCCGTCTGCATCTCCCTCCTGCTGGCCATGTCATTTGCGCTCACGGGCAACTCGTGGGACTTTTTAGCTCGAACATATGGCATCCAGCTCACCTTGTCCGACCTGACCCCCACCGTCGGGCTATGGTGGTACTTTTTCATCGAAATATTCGATTCTTTCCGGGCCTTCTTCCTTGCCGTCTTCTGGCTACACCTTGTAATATACGTTGGCGGCCTCTCCATCCGGCTGCGCACTCAGCCCCTGGCCGTCTTGACGATCCTTCTAGGCATCTTTGCTGTTTTCAAGCCCTACCCGTCCATCTCGGACACGAGCTTGTTCCTCGCCATGCTGGCGCTGTTCCGACACTTGTACCCAATTATGCGATACACGTACGTCGCCTCTGCCACCATGCTCTACGCAACCTTTCTCGGCCCTGCGTTTTACCATTTGTGGATATATGCTGGCAGCGGCAATGCCAACTTCTTTTACGCCATAACCTTGGTGTGGAGTTTGGGCCAGAGTCTGTTTGTGTCCGATTTGACATTTGCAGTCCTAAGAGATGAGTGGGAAGTCGAGCGACCAGAGATGGTGGGCAAGGAGATTCGGCAAATATAGAGTGGACGCGCTTTGTCTCACGGGAGTTGAATAATAGATGTGGGCTGAATATGATATCCTTGGTGGATTAAAATGTATAAATATCATGGCGGTAGAACGGCTTATTATCAGGAAGGATGGCATTTACCATGGCGTAAAGTTCTGTATTCCGAAATTATTGGTCTTTTTTTTTCTTTCTCAATCTACCTCGGAATCAACTTCTACTAGTTTTCCATTAGGCCCTCCTTGATCTCGAGCTCCCAAATCGAGGCCGCTCGGCACAGGCTGAAATGGCCCCATGGCGCTGCTCAGCATCGACCCAAGCTGCCCAAACTCGCTCAATCTTGTCCGCGACCGTCTAGGCTTCCACGACTGAGTCGATGCTCCAAACGGCTGCATCGCCCTGTAGGCCTGGAACCCATAGCCCGTGGCCAAGCCCGTAAGGACTACGCCCATGATCAGCATGAGAGCTCGCTGGTCCAAGCCTGTCTTTTGGTGTTCGGCCCTGTGGCGCATTTCACCCGCATACTGCTCCCCCAGGTTGGGAATATGGCGCAAGACGGAGTCGAGAATGCGGCCGCCAAAGCGAGTGACGGAGGTTGGTTCGGGGGTTACCCATGGAAGATGGCCGCGAGTGGTGATGGTGGCAAGCATGGAGTCGACGAATTTGTGTAATCTGGGAGTTTTCGGCTCTAGCCAGTCTTTGAGGAAAGATCGCGGGACGGCTGGTTTCTGCATGAGGGCTAGGTATCCGAAAGCCAAACAATCCAGCGGAGAGGTCGCAGCATCTGTGAAGAATCGAGGACGCTCTTCATCTCCCCCTTTCATCAAATCATCCAGCACCGTGAGGCAATCTTCAGTAAGGCCGAATAGTCTTATCGCTGTAGCTTGCTCCGGTGTCATCTCCTCGTGCACAGTCTTCTTGGTCATCAAGGGAATATGCCGCCGGAAGGTCTCAGGGAGGGCATCTCTGCCCGCAGAGAGATGAAGTCCACCATTGGGATCGAAATCAGTGTCCAAGTCGGCCAGGCCAAGATGCTCTGCGCGCTTGATAGCATCCGCTCTGATCAACGTCGGGACGGTCCACGTTAGTGGAAAGGTTAGCAATGAGCTGTACGCGGGCCTGGTGGTAGCAGCCCAATTTGCCGCAGACACGTATAATGACAGATCAACCAGAGGTCCCGCGTGAGCTCTCAGATAGGCACTATAAGCGACGCTGTCTGCCCGCTGGATGGAGCTGAGCGTCTCGTCCAGGCCGTCACAAATGGCTGCTGAGGTGAGATATTCTATAATAGGCTGGAATCCGCTTACCCATCTGTCTTCATGCTGCAATGCTGGTAGGAGATCTGAAAGCGAGGGTTAGAGTCTGTCTATTCATCTCACCACCTGATGCACAGTTGACAAACTCACTCGATGGGCTGACGGCGGGATCGTTGCTGGGGATGAGGCGCCAGGATGACGAGGACAGTACGTTGTGAAAGTATGCTATAATGGCCAGACATTCTGCATCAATGGACGGTAGGCCAAAGGCCGGGCCCCAAACATGAAGATGCAGCATCTCAACCATGCATAAAGTGCTTCTGTGGCCACTCCAACGTCTCTGCAGGACAACAAGATGTCACCTCAGCTTGTAGAATTACGAGATTTTGCGAAATCTGTCGTCAAAGTCTCTATGAATTGAGACTGGATAAAGCGTAAGATTGGCTATGGCGAGCTGGTTGAGAGTGTCGTCGAATATGAAAATGCCCAAGACTGAGAGAAGCGGCATCAAGTCCCGAGAAAGGTTCAACTGACCCCACTATTTTGTGAGCCCCACTAATGTTGAGATGTGCCACCAGGAAGTACCTGTACCTACATGGCAATACTTGAATACTTGGCGCAAGCAAGTTGCACTTTGTTAGGTATTAAACAATCAAGGTACATCGAGGTTAAAGATGATGTGACACTAAACATTCAAGTGTTAATATTAAGTGGTTGGTTAAAAGTTTACATACATTCATCGTGGTAAAGACAGAGGTTCATACAATAGGTTAGTCTTGGTCACAACTTGAGGTTTGAAGTTATCAATCTGTAAGTAGAAATAAAGAGAAATCATATTACAAAGTTATCATTAAGAATTCCCTTGTCTTTATTATAGTGGCACTTTGTCAACGGAACAAGGCTGCGACCTCACCTAATGACCATTCGGTGTCGGGTCATGCATGATTTACACCAAGTACATATATTTACCGATATTTGGCATATTTACCGATATTTGGCATAACCAAGATGGCATGCGCACAGCCGACCTTGATCTGATTACAAGCACATCTTTTGTTGGGTTTAGATTATCTGAGTGTTCCATGCTGGTATATCGTTCTCAAGGTCAAAAAACATTGCTCCGGCAGGTATATAGCTTCCCTGTAGCCAACAAGCCATACACATTCTAGTCTCACTAGAACTAAATGCCCTCTCGAGAAAAGATAGTTGTCTACTAATTGACGGCTAAGTTGTAAGAGGCAACCCTCTTTATAAGCTTGTCGTAGTACAAGTTTACAGCCATTTCGGCCTCAATCTCTACAGATTTGTAGCGGAGGCGGTTGAATTCCGATTGGTGTGCACATAAAATGGAAGAACCTGATAGACTTGCTGATTTTTTGACACCCAGATATCTTATTCATCAGCTATTAGTAATTACTATCGTATTCAATGTCCATACTAAATGGCAACAGCATCCCATGTAAAGCATCACTTACACTCAAGTTTTACACGGTAGAGCATCCAAGTTCCGTTTCTTACAGAATATAACGGTTCATCCTTTCTTCCATCATCCACCAAGTAGTACCCAGGACAGATACGTCAGCACTTTACAGCTGTGAGTCAATTCAGCGGGGCAGCAAACCATTCATCGGCAGAGTCGAACAAGGCAGCAGTCCCCGCTGCTCGTGAGGTCATGGACTCGATCATATCAGCTGAGGTGAGTACATGTAGGTCACCCAATCTCGTCAAAAAAGCCACGCCTCACTCCATCCTAGAGACTGCACGTGTATCCTACTCCAGAAGCAGCAAACTGCCGGCGCAAATGAGCACCATGTCTGTGTCTATCCATCCAGCCACATATCCCTACTCGTACTCGTACATACATACTAGAGGCTTGGCCTCGGCTATGGTAAAGTGCGGCTGGAAGACAGACGGACAAGAATAGCTAGAAGCGTGGCCGTCCTCATTTCGCATGTGAAGTGGCTTGACAGGGCGGGAGGAAATCCGGGGGCACCCCCTTGGCGGAGATGGAGGCCGCAAACTCGTCGAGATATATTACCTATCACAAAGACATGATGCCAAGACATCTTAATCTTACTAGCAGTACGGAGTAGCGAGAGAAAAGCAGATGGACACTACGACCATGTTAGGCTGTGGGCAGATTTTAAGCCTTGGACGAGAGGGCCTGCTAGTACGAGCATTCCTGATATAGAAGCGGTGTCTGTGCCATGCTTGCTTGCCTGTGTTCGCACAGCTAGGGGTGTTGTCGAAAAAAAAGGACACAAGGAGTGCTCGTACAAGCATTGTGCAAGTATGTACATGTATGTCTTGTGTGTTCGCATGAGAGCCAATGCACATGTAGGTGATACCGCATGATGCCGTCTCAAGACGATCCATCGCCAAGGAACCAGTAACACGGCCGTACTTTTACGAATACATCCTGAAAAGGTCATGTGGCACAAGCACAAGCACAAGCACAGCACGGGTCTGGTAACTCGAACTCGTACGAGCCCATCACGATGGCCTTGTTCCCTCACACCCTTGCCAGCTGAAACGCAAGCAAGGGAGCGTGTCAATCATTCGTTCATCGGTTGACTCACTGGCGGACATGGATCGAGCATCCTACTGAGCCCCGATGGCATCAGCCAACGATGATCCCCTGGCCATTCGCGATATTAGACTTGCCAGGGATCCGATGATACGTGGCAGGCAGGCGTCCAGCCGCACTTCGTTGAACAGGTAAAAACAAGAAAACATTCGAGGATCGACGGCACGTGACGTCTCCTGCGTCTCAAGACAAGGTACAGACACCAATGCATTTGCATTCTGAATCTCCGTCTGTGCAAGTGTAATACACGTACATGCGCGTCGCTTGGTCGAGCATCCTGAAACGCTGCTGGCCAAGCATCATCGCATCGGCGGCGTCTCCGACCAAGCTATTGGCAGCCCAGCCCATGGCGGATTTCCGGCCAGCCAGCCAAAAAAGATGCGGCGCCTCTCAAAGGGGGCTCCAGACTCTGAAACGTTCAATTCGCCACGGCCCTGGCACTAGACGGACGGGTTCCTGCTGTAGTTGACGATGGTGTCGCCAGAAGCGGTTATCGCCACTGCAGAGTCGTACGGGATACAGGGGGGGGTTGATGTTGGCTGTATGTACGGAGTACGGAGTTAGCAGTCCAGATCCACTGCCAAAAGCGTGCTCGTGCAGTGCATAGGGGATATTACAGTACGAGCACAGGTATGATTTGAATGGATCAATTGATTGTTTACGATGCATCGGCGCAGGGCTTCGATTTGATCTTCCTTTCTCCTCGAGGACCCCTGAAGATCGGACCCTTGGACCCTCCGGAGCCCGTCACGTAATTGCGGTCTGGTCTGTTTACAATTGAATGCTCAAGGTTGTCTTGTGTCAGAGCATGGCGCTGCGTTTTGATTTGTCGCCGCATGGTATTACATTGTACGATCGAGAAAGAAAAAAAAAAGAAATAACAACCCCCTAAGTCGTGCATATGTAATTTTACAATATCAATACATACGACTTCAATTGAGCTTTGCCTTTGCCACCGACGCTACTACATTCGGGTCGTCATGGATGCTTGCATCAATCTATACACGTGCTAAGAAAGAATTGAACAGTGAACCCGCAGTTCCCATCATTATCCACCCAAATAGATATCACGTCTCCGCAAGATGCCAGCTGATACATAAGCATCCCAGGTTGAACACAGCCAATATGGCCCCCAAATCCAATCAACCTCGAGTCATGGACAACCACACTAGACACCGAAATAATATATACATCCAGCATCGCCGCCGTATTCAAAAACCGGCTACCAATCGGCCCACGACAAAAGACAGCAACAGCACCGCCCCCTCGGCCCAGCGGCAAGACCCCCATCAGCGGTCAGTCTACCTGAGCTAGAACAAGAACACAAGTACAAAAAGAATACGGAAGAAAAACAATTGGATAGAAGGGGGTGTGGGAGAACCAACCACTACTTCTCCCACTAGAAGCCCGAAAAGAAGATTTTTTTTTTCTTTCGATTCAATGGATAGCTTCATTTTAGACAACCCGTGCTAGTAGTTTTGCTCCACGATGCCCGCCCACCCCAACGTTCACCGCATCGTATCGCACGCTCATCAAATCTGTCCAAAAAAAAAACCCCCAAAACATGGGTATCCCGACACGGTTCAGCCCGCAATGGCGTCCCCCAAGCAAGCTGAGGCTCAAAAATCCGGCAGTCAATCATTTCTCCCTTCGGTGTAATTGTAATTACTGCATCTTAAGTTCATGTTTTGACAAGACAATGGAGCCGCCTAAAAAAAACAGACCATGGCGGCCTCCCCGTGAATAGCCTCGGCCACCAGTCTCCGTCCCTTTTTTTTTTAACCCTTTTACTGTTAACTTGTAGTACATAGCTTTTCTTCCCCCACATCCCACCGTCCCACCGACGGACAAAAAGAAAGGGCAAATTATACGGAGTCCAGAAATGCCTAGAATTCCGCAACACCTGCCCTTTTTTTTCCTTCTGCCTTCTCTTGGCGCTGTAGAGTAGCAGAAGGGACGGCGTAACGGAGCAGAGGATATTTCCCTTTGCCCCCCAATGGCGTATACGGAAGTCCACGGACCACCGGCAATGATGGCAGCGGCTTGGCATGATCTGAGTGATTTACAAATGAGAGCAAAAAGTGCATGTATTGTAGGCCAGGGGGGGTCTCAGTCCGGAGATGGGCCACCGACTCAGTCGCACTCTGTAGCCTCTGGCCTAAAAGTTGCATAACCTGGCATTCCGGAGGCGCAGCGGCCACGAGATGAATGCGGAACGTAGCACTCGTTCGTTTGGTTAATAAAACATGCCCCATACCAATGTCTCAAATTTGCGGGCGATAGGTCATTTTTGCCCATCGGACGATCACCCAACAAGATCATAGCACCAAGACACGCTTTTTTTTACAAGGGGATGAAAGCACAGAGAGAGAGAGAAGAGAGAGAGTAGTAGTAGGTAGCAGCAAATGCCTAGTTTCATTGTTGTGTCTATGACTGCCAGACTGGGCAAGATGATAGTTTCAATCCCACATTTCAATCGTTATCTCTGCCCATCGTATCCCGACCTATTCCAAATAAAAAACAAAACCCAGTCGTCAACATCCCAGGGTATTCCGCGACGAACCCACGAATGCTCCAGTAGTAGTACATGATTCCCTTCCAATTCCCAATGCCAGTAGAGTGCCCCCCCTCCCCGCCGCCTTTCATAGACGTTGATAATGCATGACGCCAAAGTGAGATTGCTAATGAAAGAAAAAAAAAAAAAAAAAAAGAGAGAGAGAGAGAAAGTAGAAAGAGAAAGAAGAGAATATTACATAGTATTAGAAAAAAGGGTGCGTGTATGAGATTGCGTCACATACGCAACACAAGCGAAGCCGATGATCGAAAGATGAGTTGCAAAGTACCCGCTCGAGCCAGCGAGGACGGTGTGGAGAGAGATTGAACGCAGCCTGTCATGTGGCCAGGCGGTTTGAGAGATTTTGGTGGGGCATCGTCCAAATGCTGGCGGCTATGACGGTTGATGTTGTTGAGAGAGGTTGTCATTGAGAAGCCGATGAGAGCCAGGGTTGGTGATTCGATGTCGACACGCCCAAAAAAAAAAAGAGGCCGGGCTCGGTTTGGTGGGGGCAAGCCGCATCTCGGCCGCGAGCAGCGAAAGCAGATGACCCCGAAATATGCATGTCCAGCTCGGGAGAGCAGGTCGCATATTGAGTAGATTGTGTCATGTCCAGCCCCGCAGCGGTTGGAACGACTTTGTGATACGGAGTATAGTAGAGTAGCAGCAGAAGTGGTGACGTGCAGCTCAGATCCGCTTCGCATAGCAGATGCGCTCGCGATGTGCCGTCGACCAGTGCCAATGGCGGTCAAAGCAAAAAGAAGTAATTGTGAAACCTTGTGTAGTAGATCCGGATAACCATGGCCAAGAAGGCTTTAGCCAAGGAGAGGCGTAGCCATTGTCTCAAAGTTGGAGAGAGAGAGTATGATGTATCTCCTCAGAGCGGGCGCGGCTCTCATTTGGGCAGAGGAGGAAGAGGTCGGCTGGGTGGGGGACCCGGGCAGGGAGGAAGGTGAGAAGGTCGCTGAGCAGGCATTGTGAGGTTGTGAGGGTTTGTTGAAAAGCTGTGAGAGCTTGATATGTTTGGTGTTGTGGACGACGGTAGAAGGCGGCGTCCCGTGTAAGTAGGTTGATGGTTGCTGGTCGAGAGCAGATAGGCTTGAGTGCTAGAGCAGCAAAGTTCAAGTGTGAGGCTTTGAAGTAGTGTAGATGGTTTGGTTTGGTGTGCAAGCAGTTGTGATGCTTTGTGATTGTGATTGTGATGATCTGGGGAGTAGACAGTTCGTGGGGAGAGGCGAGGGCAAGTGTCCTTATGTATTTTGGAAGAGGCAATGAATGGAAAGGCGAATCTGACGAGAGAGGGCACTTGTATCGTAGCGCAGCACCAGCACCAGCGCCAGGGGGCGTCCGCAGAGGAACATCCATAGGCATCCGACCAGGGGGGGAGGGGTGTGTACTTACTCAACCACAGAGTACGAGATACAATCGACGCGGGTACCTGTTGAGCATGACGGGCATGCATTGCTGCATATACGTCAGCCCAGAATTGCGAGTACCAGCGGGGCTTGTACCTCCATACTGCTACTGAAAAAAAGCCAGACCGCAAAATGGCAGCCCCCACACAGGCCTTCCCGTGTGCGCTGGGCGCTTCTCACAGCTGATGCAACCCTGGCTGGTGACGCAGCGGCCAGCCCAGCGGGGCCAGGTAGGAAATTGAAACAGGCACAGGGGGGGAGAGGCGCTGTCGAGCCCTGATCCCTGCCGTGCTCATTGAACGCAGGGAGGGCGGTGGGATGGACTGGACGTGGACCCGATGGGTTGATTGACTTTTTTTTGGTTGAGAGACACTTGTTGACGGTCTGCCTGAAGCTAGCATTGAGTGTGCTGCCTGTGCTGTACTGTACGTACTCGTACCGTCTGGTTTCAGCAGTGCCGAGATAGGCAACCCAGAAAACGGTGAGTTGACCAATTGCTCGATTGATTCGATGCCGTTCGAAATTCTACTTTGGTCAATCAATCGGGGCCTGGCCTGGGCCTCTCGCTCCAGCAGCCAACCACAGCCCTCTGCGCGTCGAAATTGCGCTGGCAGCCTCCCTTGCCTTGCGCCGCCGCCCCAGGGCTGGCTGCTGGCCAAGCAAAAAGTACACCAACGGCTGCCACCTCTCACCGGAATTTGCCTGCATTCGCCATCGTTTGCAGGTACCTACATACATACCGCTGCCGCCCGCCATTCCCCCATCCCATCCCATCCCCATGTTACCCGTACAACGCAAAGGTGCCTACGACACGGCCAGCCAAGCAGTAGCAGTACATATCGTACTGGACACGCATTTACACGTATCCCTCCCCTTTCCGTTTTCCAACGCTCAAACTGGCCTGCTGCAGCCAGTCAAAGTCAGGCCAGCGTGAGGCCAGCCTCTTTGTCGGCCGGTAGATGCAACTGAACTCCACGTAGGTACTAATGTTACTATAGTAGTACTGGTATACTGTACTGTACCTTTCTCCGCCTGTTACTCTGCAAGGTACCTCCTACTTTGCCTCTTGGTGAAATATGACCACGAAATCTCGACTCTCCCAAGCGCCCTCGCCCGGGCATACGAACCGATTGGGAAACGGACTGGCCGCCCATCTCCGTAACTCAACGCCTCAAGGAACATGATCAAATCCCGGCCCACTCGCCTCCGTTTTTCGCCTTTTCCCACGCTTCGTTCCCTTTTTCCTTCCCTTCCCTTCTCCTTAACGGAGCGCCCAGACGCCCTTTCGGCTCCACCGTATGGAAGCCTTCTGGAAGCTCCGACTCTTTCTAGCGCCGAACACACTTCTGCCCAGGTCCTTTCCATTTCCTTTTCCTGCCACCCTTTTTCTGTGGAGAAGCCGGCTCTAGCACGTTTCATCCTGTCCTTGATTTTCACAGGACCTGTTCGCCGCAATCTCACCCTCGTTTTCAGCCAGGCGCAAGGACCAGCTGGGCATCAGAATACGGAATAAGGGTTGCGGCGCAGGAATCGTGGGGCAAGGGCCACTTGTCAAATTGGATTTGCAACAAGCAGCGCCACTGTGCCTTACTCGGACCAGAAACAGACACAGTAAGTAGCATCGTGGCTCTAGAACCCCCCCGACCATGCAGAGCTGAGGGAAGGGAAAAAGGACATCAGAGACCAGGGGGTGGTTCCTCCGACAACTGACAAACTCTCTCGCTGTCCGTATTTTTTGTCATTTATTCTGGAAATGCGAGTGTGTGTGCGTGTGATTCACACCGTAGCCGACGTAGCTCGTAGCTACAGTACTCTACACCATTTGCCAATCACACTCAAGGCCAGCAGAAAGTGATCAGGTGCCCTCTCCAAGGGAAAATCGCCCCAGTCCTGGGCGGGGCTTGGCGGTCTTGGCCCCCTGCGATTCTAAGAGTCCGACCCCGTCCGGCAATCCGATGCATATCTGCAGTCGCCTCTTCTTGTTGACCGCCAGAATAGCATCCCATCATTCCAGGCGGTAAAAAATTGCTAGTAGCAAAAAAAACTGGACAAGCTGCTTTGCATGACAAACGGCGGGTCGATAAGATGGAATCACGCTACGAAGCTCATGAGGAAGGAAAAAAAACATCTAGCGTTCCTTGATACCCGATTATGGGACCCTTTGCGGTGTAGTTTGGGGCGTGTCTTTTATTCCCCCGGCTTTTTGATGGCCCTTCCATCTCAATGCAGCGGTACGGTGTAGAGTAGATTGACATGGTACGAGTACGACGTCAGAGGTCCAACAGAGAAAAGAGAGAGAGACTGCTGAGTGAGAGAGATGCCTGCTTCTCTTTCTGGGTGATCTGCAGGGCTGCCACAGAAGCAGATCGCGATATTTTGCGGGGCGGGAGCTTTTTGCACGTCTTGTCTCGTCAGCTGCCCTCTTGATGCTGGACGTTTTACACCCTGGCTGTAACACATGTTGATGGGAGTGAAACGGTGCTTGTTGTTCCTGGAGGCATCACGCCTCTTGGCCTAACTGGCATCTTCCGGTCTGGGCATCGCAAGTACGAGTTTTAGCATTGAGGCCGGTGGGCGCTTACACCGGGCTCCTCTTTAGGCCGGTATACTTGTATACGGGCATCGATATTCGTGGCCACCAGCATCCGGTGCTAAATGTAGCCCGATGAAAATTCTGTCTAAAGACGGAGGCTAAAGGCCCGTGCTTGTTCTTTTTCTCTTCCATTTTTTCCATCGAGCGCCTTAAACTCGACGCCAATTTCAAAAGCAGCCGTTGACAAGACGGTAAGAGACCGAAACCGCTATACTACTAGGCCTAGCTGCTTCCATGTTGGTATCACGACTCGAGCAGGGCTCCGTGCGCCTTAGTTCGTTGCTCACCGCATTGCGGGACGATGCAGAGCCGAGGCCTCGGTCAGCGCCAACGGACGTGGAAGTCGGCAATCGGGAGTTTTCTGTTTGTGGGAGTGAATCAAACCAACGAGGGCAAAAAGGAAAGGAAAAAATCACGTTCATGCTGCCGCCCGAGGCTCTGGTAACGAGCAGTGTAAGACGCACCCCCCCACCGTTCCGTGCTCGTGACCGCCATGGCTCCAGGCTCCTAGACCGAGCTAAAGACAAGTCGATGATGACATGGACTTTGCGACGGTCAAGAGAAAAAAAAGCGTGAGCTGTGCTTTGTTGGGCATTCGATGCGGTGTCCAGATGTTTGGTCCGTCACACGTCAACAGGCCCATGTACGAGTATGTACAGTACTTGGGCAAAGTGCCGTTCGCCCTCCTCTGCCGCATGTCACTCGTTCACGCCAGCGGAAACTGGCCAGTAGCGTTCCGTTTCGCTCACACATCCTGCAGCCTTACATACCCTCCCACGTTGTTTGACAAAACTCCCACCGACCTGGAATGGGATCCAATGGGTTGGAGTCGTTGTCGCCCAGTGGTTCGCCCGCCCAGGCAGTGACTTCTGTGTGTGATGTGAGGCTCAAAGGGAACTAACACCCACCACATCACATCCCTGCGTACGGCGGCGTCCATCATTGGGCTTCAACACTGCAGGCTGGGCAGTGACTCACATGGCGGCTTCGACATGCGAGTTGATGCCACGAAAGCTGTCAGCCAGTCTAGCTCCTACAACAAAACATGGGGTATGCTCATCAAATCCGAGAAGCTCCTCCCCAAAACATGCCAGTGCTGCCAGGCATCTGTGGGGACATCTGTGATGTTGAGAAGTGAGATTGACAGAAATGCTCTTTTTTCTTTTTTTCGGAGCATTCATTACCCGCCAGAAAAATAACCCGACCTAATGTTATGGGATTAAATTACTCTGAGCACATGCATGCATCTATCGATGCACGTTCCAAATTAAGAGTCATTCGGGCCGGGGCAGCGATGAAATCATAGGGGTCCTCTTTTTTCTTTTTTCTCTTTTTTTCCTTTTTGCCCTCTATCTCTTTGTTTTTTTGATAGCAGCTCGTTCACGGATGTTTTTTTTTTCGTGCCCAGGATCATCACAGACATGGCCTGCGTTGGGGTTAGTCTCGTTGACAGCTCGCATTGTGTGATTCTTTTTTGAGGCTTGACGGCACACATCACAAACTACATGTGCCGAGTCCTCTCTCTACGTACGACGATGCGCCCGTTGTAATTTGCCCAACGCCCTTTTACAACAAAGAATAGACAAGAGAGAAAAAAACGAAACATGATATGTTGATAAACACAAACCATCTTATCACAAAGTGGACACCAACTAAACAAGCAGGGCAAAAAGTTGAGCCTACGGATATATCCGGGCGTGTCCTTTGATCCACGGATGAGCACCAGCAGAAGGGGATTAAAAACCGAAGCACTTTAACAAGAGTCCACCCAGCGGGGACGGCCAAGACAAGGGTCTTTGGAGAGAGAGAGAGAGGAAAGGCTGCGCACGGGGCAAGATACTTGTGGACGTCGTATCCGCCTCACTCATACAAAAAAGAAAAACACGACAGGGCTGTCGGTAAGTCGGATAAGGCGTCATCCTTTTTTTTTTTTTTTCTTTTCTGTTCGTGTCTGAGCCACCCCGCGACAAGGACGGGTACCTGGCCTGGGCTTTTTTTTTTTGCTTTCTTTTTCTGTACTTGACGGGTGGATAAGTTGCCTGACGGGCCGGCTTGTCAAACCCCCCTGCTTATCTTTTTTCAATGTCTCATTTATTTCTGTCCTTTTCCTCACTGCATCTGCGTCTACGCGTACTTCGTACTCGCATGTGATGCGAAATAACAACACAGCCAGACGGCACAGCCAAGCCATTTTGCTTCTTGGTATTCCAATGTCTCTCGCCTGGCCGGTAGCAGGGCCCTTCTCGGCCAGTCTGGATTCCGGTATTTGTTCGCGTACTCGTAGTACCAGTGCTAGGTCGTATAGTACATGCTGCTACTAATGTATACGAAGTACGAAGTACGATAATAGCACCAGACTACGATTACAGGTCTTACACCTTTGACAGATCGGCAGTCGGTGTAATACTGAGCTCTGCCACTCCGTACGAGCAGCACTAATTTAGCACGTCAAAAAAAGAATTGAAGGATCAAATGCAAGCCCCTGGGTGGCACAGTCGGTGCTCTGGTCCTGCAGCTACAGCAGGAATGAATCCAGGCAGACGGATGCCTTGCGAGCCGATCGCCAATGCTACCCGGTAATCACATGGCAGCACAAAGGACCTGCAAGCCTATCCGTATCGCCATCTCCCGCAGGAATCCCAATCCAATCCCAATCCTCCCTCAGAGGCGAGCTGTCCCAGTCCAGTGTAGTACCCGCAGGATCCGCCTTGCAGGATGGAAGGAATGCATTGCAGTACGAAGAGCCAAGCACGTGTACCAAAGTTAGTGCCGTGTATCGAAAAAGAGCAACCATCGTGGAACCTTGTCCCACAAGCTAGCGCTCCCTTCCCAATCTCCCAAATTTGGCATCAACCGAATCGGCACATCCCACACGCCTGTCACACACTCCAGAGTATACGTAGGTACACCGCCGTTTCGAATTGATCGAGGCTGCGGGCAGATTTCTGTGCCGTACTATTTTCTCTCTCTCTCTCTGCCTTTATGCCGGGACTGACTGGGACAGGGGGTGGTGGTGGTGGGCAAGGTTTAATTGAGTACGGTGGATCGATCCACCTCCCTTCTAAGAGAAGAATGAAGCCAAAAAAGAGAGACGACACACAAACTATCGTTGACGCAGAACAAAATTGCGTGCGGAGCAGGAGTTCATTACGACAGATCATGACGCTGCTGGGAGGTGGACTGGGGTGTCGGATGACGGAAGAGTTATCGACAAACTGCTGTTTCATCGTGTCTAAGCTAAAACGTGAAACCGGAGGCTACGGCCTTTTGGTGCCTTTTTTTTTTTGTGTTACTCGCAATTTCTCAATCGTGAATGGTAAACCAATAGCGTACCAAGAGGTCGGCATTTGTCATTTTTCGGTTGCCGTTTTGCCGGCGGCAGAAGAAAAAGGGAACAGAAATTAGAAAGCCTTCTAGTGCCAAAACTTGTAAGATGAGGCAATCGCGGCTAAATGGGGGTCCCGAATATGTACAGTACGCACTAGCAGTAAAATGGCATGTGTGGCCATTGATATCATTTTATTCTGTTTTGTTGGGGCGGCAGCCATATCACTGTTTGTATAAACAAGTGCACAAGCGTCTTATTTGGTGCGAAGCATACATCTCGTACATAACAACCAAACCACCTACAGTATACTCACACTTACAACGTGTCCAGGGGTTGGTTGTGATGAGACGCAATTGACTTTCTCTGCCCTCCCCCTGGCAAGTGTGCTTCTCCCAAGCGAATTCGACGGATTTCAAAAGAGGTTGCCCCTATGCAGGTACTCGTACCCTCGAAAACCTTCACCACCACCCTCTCAGTCTTTGCCCTTTCTGACTGATCACCCACCCCAGGCCGTCGCAACTCAATTCCCCAAGCCAACTTTTCTGACAGCCCAGGAACCAGCTCGTTCGACGCCCGTCGCCGCTCGTTCGACGTTCGCCCCCTCCTGGCGCCAGTCTTCTTCCATTCTTCCCTGGTCGGGGTGCGGAGTTGAAATGCCACGCAGAGAGATCTCGCCGGTGTACATGATAAGCATAGGGTAGCATCGCTCCTACAGCACACGTATGTAGCCCTATCATCTCGAGGAACAAGAGTCGACGCCGAATCAGCAGTGAAAGTGAAAGCTGATTGAAGAAAAAAAGGCGAGGCCCCTTGTTCCAGCTCTCTCCAGGGGGTTCCAGCCAACTGGGCCGTCCTAGCGCAAACTGGCGCCTGCCAATCACCGTGCCTCGTCTGCCCTCCGCATTTCCCGAGGGGCTTGTTCAATGGTTTGTTGTTGGCCAAATTTGCCCTGATTATCTTTGATTTTTTTTTTGGGGAGTTCAAGGTTTCGGGTCCTTGAATTTTGCGTTGTTGGTCGATGATTGGATGCCATTGGCTGCTTCGACTCGGTTGCCGGGTCGCAGAATCGTTCCATTTCGCTTCCAACCAGAGTTCAGCAGGCATTCTTCTCCTTTCACAGTATCATCTCTCACTTCTCCTCAAAAATGCTGTTGGTTCGACGAACATCATCAAATGCTTGGCGACTAAGCGAAACGGCGTGGCCGTCAAAACGTTCGCCGCTTATCTCGTACCTGGTCCAAGGGCAACGCAAGCCACCGAACCGCACACCTTTCGCCGTGCTGTGCTAGCCAGTTGGCATCTAGAGATACGGCATGGATTTGTCCAAGCTATTGCCAATCTGCCATCTCTGGGGTACAGCTTCCCAGGGTCAGCTGTTCACCGTGCATGGTAGGATTGGGCAGCTTGGCCCTGGTCTATCGTCAGATGATCACAACCATGATTGCGGGGATCCTTGCGTCTTTTGTCTCGCTGGGCCAGCAGCCCCGATCCATGATACAACACTGCCGCCCTACTTCGAATCGAGAGACACAAGAGGGCGTCCGTCTGCGATGCTCACACAGCAGCGCAGCCCTGATGATTGGGCATCAACGGGGCTCCAAGGGACCGGGGGAGAGAGCAAATCTCAACGACTTGCTCAGCCTTGTCGTGCGGGCAAAACCGTTCTACTGGGACGAGTCAAGCATTCCCGGGTCCCTTGCCCAATGACGCCCGCAGTTGCAGGAGAGGATTACGTGCGTGCATTATTTTTGGGGACGAGCGAGCCCTTGGTAACGAAAATACCACACACGATGCTCGTACATGCGCGTGCCCCCATGTGCGTCGCTTCTTTGCGCCAGCCGCTCTACCTATTCCGACACGGCACCAGCAGAGCAGCCAGCCTGCGGCACTACGAGCAGCACTACCTTGGGTATGGACAGCACTATGAGCGGGCTGCGGCGATGATGCGACGGCGGCTGCTCCCTTGCGAACCCTCGTCTCCAGCCGCACGGCTCCCGTCTCGCAAGGGCCTCGGCGCAGCCACGCAGCTGAAAGCTGAGGACCAGGCACAGGAACGGGCACGCCAGAGCCCTGCAAGGATGCGCTGCCATTGGTCTTGCAAACGGGGGGGCCGTATCTGTACCGTCGCTGTGGCATCCCTCATGCACCTTGTGCAGATGCCCTACATGAAATTGATTTACCGGTGGTCTACGAGGTACTGGGTAGGTTTGTATCCTGTACCCTTGGGCGTGCGCGTTGTTGTCATGGCAGGACGGATTGGGTCCATTGCCGCAGTAAGTCGTGAATCTTCCGTTTTGCAGCGTCAGTCATCCACAGGATTGCATACAGCCGCACCGCATGACGTGCCCAATACTCGATGTCGTGCCTTTTTTTTTACCTGACACACCTGCCGCTTTCTGTCTCGGGATCCGCCATGAGCAAAGGCCACCTCCACCTCCATCTTCATCTCCATCTCCATCTCCATCTCTCTGCTACATGGTTAAAAGGCTGAGACGGCTGCCTCTCTCTGCTAAACAAGGTGCTTGGTAATGAAATTCGGCTTGCTCGGGGGGGCATGATTGCCTGAGCGATGCAGATCGACTGTTACTGTAACACCCAGCCGTCAGCATGACGCGGCTCGGAGACAAAGAGCTCGGCACTTTGCGGGAGCTGTTGATAAGACAATCTAACATGAGCCGCCAGCGAAGCATTGGAGTCCGTTGGTATCGCCGACGTGGTTGTTTCTGCCGCTGTAGTGCCTATCGCCTGTACAAGGACGTCTTGTCTGGCCTAAACTTACCGTGCTTGTTATGTCGGAAGCTGATTAACCCCCGAAACACACAAGCCCTAGCCGTAGTCGTCGTAGGAATCGATAAGTGCGACTTGCACTTGGAGTCTTGCTAGCTGCGTCAACACCGTTTGAGTCAGTGCGAAAGGGGTGGGGCCTTGACCTGACCTGGAGTTGAGCTGTTCAAAGCTCCATCCCATGTCCTTTCTGCTCCCGCTGTACATGTACGGAGTATGTAGATTTCCAATGGCGAGATTGATCAATCACTGCACTCGTACGAGGCCCTGCTGTGGAGAGCTCTTGGGGGCGCAATGGCGCAGTGACCAGGCGCAGCTCCACCAGCAAAAAAAAAAAAAAAGAGAGAGAGAAGCCGTGCCGTCAAGCCACTAATTTTCCACGTGGTGGGCAGGGGTTGCTTGTGGCGTCCCCAAAACACGGACCCCTGGCGATCAGCGATGGGATCAAAGGGCTGCCACACCTCGCCTCTTGAAGCTGTGCTGTGCGAATGGCGAGCGATCCAGGGCGCTGGTTGAAGTCGGCCACTGATCACCTACAGGTACAGGCGAGGGGTTGTATGTATCAGGTCGTACTTTATAGGATTGTCAACCCATCTGTAGAATTACGCCGCTTTAGGCTTCATACATCAATAGATGTATCTGGATGTGTTGGATGCCACCCCCCTCCTCCTCTTTCTCGCGCCATATCGCGATTCGAGTTGCTGCCAAGCAAGAAAAGCAACGGATGAAGGGATGGTTGCTGAGCTTGTCCTGCGCCATCGTCGTATTGACTTTTCTCTTCTGTCTTGCTGGTGGTGTCTACCCCTCTCATTCATGCCTGAGATATATGACGACAGCGTGCGGAGAACATCGTCCGGCGTTCGAGATAGCACATGTACACGTACACTAACACTACTAAAGCATCACGCAGCTCGGCGGACGGGTTAATTGGCCGCTCCCACATCATAGATAATACATGTTGAAAATACACGGCATCAAAACGTGTTGGCATTACTGACAGTGGGCAGATCGTGGAGGAAAAAAAAAAGCCATGTGCATTGAGGTGCTTGTGTTACACTCGCTCTTTTCTTTCCCGCGCTGTTTGTACAGGGTAGGTGTTTTTTTGTTGTTGCAGGTGGGCGCTTGTCAAAATCTCCACGAGGGCGTACGAATACGGCACACCTCACCACGAACCTCGTATCGCCAAGGTGAGGAGCAGCGGTTTTTTTTTTTTTTGAAGGAATTCACGGTTGAATTGCTTTTTTACCTTTTTATTCGCCTGAGTCGGCACAGAGACGCTCCGATGCAAACTTTATTTTCAAAGGCCTTGGCAAAAGGGCCATGGTTAATACAGCACATTGGTATATAGTGCTTGTAGTTGAAGCTTTCGCCTGGAGCTAGTCGGGGAGCTACACACCTTGGTGTTGGTGATAGCTTCAGCCTTTTTTTTTTGGTCGCCCACTGACTGAGGGGAAAGGCGCACCGAGAGGGTGTAGCGTAACGAGGCCTGTATGGCCGAGACTGAAAAGCCACATCGTACCAACTCAGGCTCAGCTGCGGGACGCCTGCAGGAATCGAGTTGTGACCATGGTCGATACTTGTGCCCAAAGTACCTTTTTCTCTGCCCTCGTCTCTCGCCAGGGCATGGATCTTCGGCGCTGTCATGCGAGAGATGCCGTACATTGGCCTTGTGCATGTAACTTCTTGGGGGGTCGCGGTATTCTCGGCAAACCAAGTCGAGGCTCTTCCCGCCCGTCGTTGCAAAGCCCCCCCTCTGGCCCTTTTCTGCGGGGGCCGTTGCGTTGCAATCAACCCCAGGCAAAAGTGTACGAGAGTTACGGTGGGATTGAGGCATTCACAGATTGAAAACCGTACGATGGATTTGCTTTGTTTGACAGCTGCCCTTTGGGGGGACCTGGTAACCAATCAGCCCGGTCTTACGATAGGCGCCCAACACCTTGCGGGCTCGGCGCTATCTGGCAGTATCGCCAACCCACGGCCGATACGCCCGCTTGCGATGCGATGCGATGCGATGCGATGCGACCTGTTGCCGCGACCGTCCCGAGGCACACGGCAGATTTTCATTTCTTTCTGATTGAATCCATGGCCCATACCCCAAATGACGGCCCGACAAGTTGCGGTGACGTGACTCTGCTTGCTGCAACTGCACCAATGGGCTCGTCGCGCCTGGAACATGCCACCTCATACATCATACATGGGAGAGGCGCGCACATGATCCATCTATTGCTCCGAGATATCCTGGCGCAATCCTGCGTTATCTCTTTTGTTCGTGAAAGTGACGAGGCACAACAATCAACGGACAAGCATTGAGGCTAGACGCAGCTTTTGCCTCGACCACACCAATCAGACGCGCCGCAGCCTTGTCATGGCGCCTCACGTGGCAGTTCGAGACGAGGCAATTAAGGTCTTTGCCGGCCAATCACGGCGTTTCGTGCCTTTTTTTTCCTCTCCTTCTGACAGGCGCATGTATGAGATCAGAAAATAAACCACGGCCCGTTCTGGGGCACAATTCGGCCTATCGTGCGGAGCGGAGCGGGCGGGCGAAATCTGGACTCTCACCGGAAACCCTTTCAAACCTCAGACAAAAACGACCCATGGCAGCGCAACCAAAATGGTCCATCGACAAGCTCAAAGTGATAATTGCCGCGAAAAGAGTATATCCTCCGCACATGCTGCCATTGTGCGATATTAATGGGGGTATATCCCCACCACTTTTTCTTTTACGTACATTGTTGCTGCTGCTGTTACTTCACTCCCCGTGCTTTTTACGAGGGAGTATGTACGAGACCATACGGAGCAAGGTGAGCGGGATGGTCCGTTTGAAACGTTTGAAAATGGGCATGGGTGCGATAGCAAGACCCTTCTTTTGATCCAGTCTCCGATTATATTGTGCCGAGGCAGATAACAGCTTTCCCTTGTTGCTTTGTGTTACTTGATGGAAAAAAGAATGCAGAAAGCAGAGCGAGAACCAAAAATGGGCTCACCGATTTGTGAAACCGCAGATAATGTGCCTCAGGACACTCTCAGCACCGCCATGGACCCCATGATGATGAGTCCCCCATGGTGTTTCTGGTACGAGTGCTTTATCAACTGATCTGTGGGTGTACGACTGCTTGTGCTTGTGCTAGGACTCGGACTTGGTTAGAGGACGCCCTCGCATCACTTCGCATTGCATTGCATCGCATCGCTCAGCCCAGGAATCGCCCGCATGCGCCTGGATACACAGTCTCCGCATTGCGAAAATTGCCCAGCCCAGTGATTGGCGCCCGGAATTGGATCCTTTATGCGAGACCATGCCTATGACGAGACGCAAACGAATCCTCCAGCTCCGGACGCGATAATTGTTGGCATTGCCAATTATCAACAATGCCTTCTTGGCCGAACCACCACCCCCCTCCGTTCCCCCCTTCACCTTGTCATGCGGCCTCCTCGCCAACGGGTATTTGCGTTGACGCGATCCAGTTCTCCATCATGGCCTGGCCCCCAAGGTTTTGCTGCGTCTTGCTCTCCTTCTTTTTGACGATCAAACATAGGACGCGGCCGTAAATTGCGAACCCCTCATATGACACGTCCATTGCGAGCTTTTTCTTGTAGTCATCGTGAAACTCCCCCTCTGGCTCTGCTGCTGGTAGTTTCACGGGGCCCCTGGGGCGTTTTGGCAGAGGCTGATGACCGTCAGAATCCACATCGACAACCGAGGCAGACTCGTCCCCGGCGTCTTCGAATTCGTCCGAGTCGTCGATTTCGAGGGTATTGCTCCTTTGGCGCTTTGCGCGCCGGCGGGTGTTGGCGGAGGGGATATCGCTGAGCGCCACGCCTTCGTGGTCACTGTCCTCCTCGATACGGATTGGCGCAAAGTCGTTGGCATCCACGTCGATGGGAGTCGCATTAGTCTCTGCGATGAGCTTGGATGCGTTGGACTGCAGCGCAGATGGGCCCTTGTCCCGGAAGAACTTTTGCTTCGTGAGCAGAGAATGCCGTGTGTCGGTTTCCATTAAGAAGACGGAAACCTCAAAGTCATCTGCTGGTAGGTTAGAATCCGGCATTTACTCCAGACCAGGCCAGTCATGCGGAGGCGGAAAGAAGCTCGAGAAGAAGAATTGTTACCTTTTACGATGACGTCTTTGATCGTCTTCTTCTTTGTGCTCTTCTTTTTACTTCGTTCTTTTTCTTCACGGAGCTTGGGTATCACGAGTGGTCGGATGGCTTCGATGACCTGTGGAAGAATGGGATTTCGGGGGTTCAGAAGCCATGACTGTGCCAGCGCCGGGTTGTCCAAGTATATCCTGCATTCAAGAACGGAATACTTTGTAATCCTCAGGTACCGGCGTATGGGTGCCATTGTGTTTCACTGTTACTACGAGCTGTATCGCGGGAGCGTGAATGTTGAAAAGAAGGAGCTTGAGCTCTCTGGTGATGTAATCGCGGCTCTGGGCCACATGCCCCGCGCCATCCACTAAAAATAGGGTCCAAGGCCGCTATAAGCTCCCGCCGCAGGACCCAATTGGAGAATTCATCGCAATTGGCGCGGGAGGTGGTCTGGTTGCGAGATCTTAGAAAAAAAAAACTTCCTTCTCTTGCAGTCGCCGTTGCAAAGCGTCAATTACGTCGCATCTTGCCCACTGAGGCTCTAGCCTAGCGCGTACTGGCCGTCCGGCATGGTTTTGGTACGAACATGTCAAAGTCATGGAAATCGACGCTGAGGCTGCCCCGCTCAAGCTTCCCGTGAGCTGACCATGCGGAGGAGAGATGGGATGGATGTTGAGATGAATTCGCTGACTTGGGGGTAGAGCTCGGCCGAATCCAAAGCTGCAACAGCAGCTCTTGCGCGACTGCACCAATAACTATTACCAATGGCAGACGAGCAACCGGCCAAAAGAGAACCCGTTCGTACTCCACGATGGCCCGCCGTACGCCAATGGGCCGCTTCATGCCGGCCATGCGATCAACAAGACTCTCAAGGACATGATCAACAGGGTTCAGGTGCAGGCTGGTAGAAGGGTCATGTACAGGCCGAGTTGGGACTGCCACGGCCTCCCCATTGAGATGAAGGCTCTCGGGGAGAGTGGTACCAAGGGATTGAGCCCGCCCAAGGTTCGAGAATCTGCCAGGCGTTTGGCGAGCAGGACGATTCTGGATCAGATGAAGGGATTCCAGTCGTTTGCCGTCATGTCCGAGTGGGATAATAAGTGGACAACCATGGACCGCGCCTTCGAGATTCGACAACTTCGCGTGTTCCAGAAGATGGTCCGCAGCGGCCTCATATATCGCAAGCACAAACCCGTTTACTGGTCGACATCGTCTCGCACGGCTTTGGCCGAGGCTGAACTGGAATATCGTGACGACCATGTGTCGACTGCTGCCTATGTTAAATTCCCTATTTTGTCTGATTGGAGCTCGGTTCCCGGACTGAGCGACTTCAAGGGCCAACTGTACGCTGCTATATGGACAACAACCCCCTGGACGCTTCCCGCCAACAAGGCCATTGCTGTGCACAATGAGCTCGACTACGCGCTGCTGCAGGTCGGAAATGATGGACTTTTGGTCGCAGAGAGCCGTCTTGAAGAGATTGCAAAGAACATTCCCTCTGGTGTGGTCATTGCTAAGTCGATTCCTGGTTCCCAGCTAACGGGTCTCTTGTACCGAAACAAGCTGAGAGGGAGCGCCTCTTCCTTGCAGCCCATTGTTCATGCCGAATTTGTCTCTGCTGATTCCGGAACCGGCCTCGTCCACATGGCACCTGGACACGGACAGGAAGACTACCAGGCTTGCTCGGCGTTGGGCATCGAAGCGTTCGCCCCCATCACGGATGAAGGGCACTTTACTCCCGAGGCCTACCCAGACGACCCTGAAAAACTGGCTTCGGCGCCATCTATTCTCGACGGCGGAAGCCAGGCTGTGCTGGAACTGGTTGGAGAAGATGTGCTCTGGACTCATAAACTTGTCCATAAGTACCCGTATGACTGGCGCACGAAGAAACCTGTGGTTATCCGAGCCACGGCGCAGTGGTTCGCGGATGTAGGAAGCATCAAGGAAGACGCTCTTCAGGCGTTGAGCCAGGTGCGTTTCGTCCCCGAATCTGGCAGAGTTCGCCTGGAAAGCTTCGTCAAAGGTAGAAGTGAGTGGTGCATTTCCAGACAGCGATCCTGGGGGGTGCCTATTCCTGCTCTCTATGATGAAAGTGGAAACGCTGTCATGACGGATGAATCTATCGAGCACATCATATCTGTTATGGAACAAAAGACGTCAGACGCATGGTTCTCGGATGCTCCAGACGATGCCGCCTGGATTGCGCCATCGCTCAAGGGAACGTACCGACGTGGAACTGATACAATGGATGTTTGGTTTGACAGCGGTAGCAGCTGGACAGAGATTGGGCGTCCTGTGGATGTCTATCTTGAAGGCTCTGACCAGCACCGAGGCTGGTTCCAATCCAGTCTCCTAACATTTGTGGCAGCTCAAAAAGCAGACGGCAAAACTGGAACTGACATTGCACCTCCCTTCGGAACACTCATCACCCATGGCTTCACGCTTGATGCGCAAGGCAAGAAAATGTCCAAGTCTCTGGGCAACACCATTGTCCCCAGTGAGATTATGGAGGGCAGGCTACTGCCCCCTCTGAAGAGCAAAGGGAATGATGCCGCCACACGATTCGACGCCCTCGGTACCGATGCCCTGCGACTCTGGGCGGCTAGCAGCGACTTTACATCTGATATTCTTGTGGGAGCATCCATCTTGCAGCCGATACACACTGCACTGATCAAATACCGCACAACATTGAAGATGCTGCTCGGGTCATTGCACCAATCTGCGCTCCAGGCACCGTTGACAAAGCTTGACCAAATCGCCATCCTGCAGCTTCAGGACGTCATGACTCAGGTCTGGGAGGCATATAGCAACTACGAATTCCACAAGGCTGTCGGGATGATCAACCGATGGATTGCGACAGACCTCTCTGCGTTTTACCTGGAAGGACTTAAAGACCGTCTGTACTGCGGTGATGGGGGCGGTGTCCTGGTTCCCATCTTGGTTGGATTCTTGCGAATGCTGGCACCAATCACGCCGATGCTGGTTGAAGAGGCCTGGTCTCACAGGCCGTCATGGATGGTGGAAGATGTGTAAGTCTTGCGGGCACATGATTTGTCGTCCACTAGTGTCGCCTATGTCTAACAAAGTTTTCACATAGGTCATTCGAACATCCGGCACGGCAGCTCTACAACTCGCATGTGATTGATCCCGCGCGCTTGACGCTGGATCAGGCGCAGCTACGACGACACTTGCCTATCCTGTCCGCTGTGCACGATGCGGTGAAGGCGGGGTTGGAGCAAGGCCGAGAGTCGAAAGCGCTCGGCAGCTCTCTTCAGTGCTCCTTGAACATCTCTGTTGCGGATGACCGCCTGGCCACCGTTTTGAAGGAGTACCTAGATGAGCTGGATGCCGTGTTTGTGGTATCATCTGTGGAGCTCAACACTCCCCTTTCGGCCGACAATCATGATTGGTGCTATTCGAAGGAGTTTGTCGTGGATGGCATGCAGGGCGTTGTGTATGTGCTGCCGCCTCTGCAGAGCAAATGCGGTCGGTGCTGGAGATATGTTGCCGAGGAGGAGGAGGGACTGTGCGGACGATGCAAAGAGGTTACAGCGGATACAGCATAGATCAACCTGTATGCGTTTGGATGTATGTATGGATGTATGTACGAGCGCAGTCCCCCGATTGATGATTCTATATTATATGTACGATAGATGCGATTTGATACACGGAAGTGGAGAAGAAAATAAATACACGTATATAGAATAAAATGTCATCCATGCCATTTTCATTCAATATGCGCCCACGATGCCGATGAGTGACGCAGATCATCGTCAACGGCAAAAACCGCATGCAAATTGATTGCCAAATGACGGATTTGGTGGAATTAGGCTTCTGACTGAAGGCGGGCAATAACATCACCGTGCATCTCCATGTGTGATTCGCATGCACGATCGAATGTACCAGTGACATGCCGGCATAATAAAAACCGGGCCTGGAAGCAAGGGACGAGTACCCAGATTGATTCGTTTCAAGCGGATTTGCCAATGTCCGGGTTTCAACCGGGTATTAGCGAGTTGCGCGTCCGACGGAAACTTGGCTTGCGCTGCGCCTCGCTCGCTGCATTTGCAAATTCGACACGAAGCTGCTGGTTACTGCTAACTATAGTATCTACTGGAGGATACAGGTAGTGGTGCTGCTAAGATCAGTTGGTTGCACATCTTTGGCCTTCTAGCTCTCCAGCTTGGTTGCTACTCTGTGACCCTGTTTTTTTGGCTGGCGCATCGCCAAACGGCCGGTTTCTCGCCTGTTTCTCATCCCTAGTGGAACTTGCACCCCTCATTATAACGGCGCCCCTTTTGACTCTCGTCCAGCTCCATTTGTGCTGTACAATATCCTTCTCTTCGCTCTTTGTCTTCTCAAATTCTTAGCCATGCGTCCCTTCTCGAGCCTTCAGTAGGGACGATTTCGCAACTGCACTAGAACCAGAACCGGTGGCGCTGGTGACTATGAACCGGCGCCCAAGCAATGGCCGATCACCACATGCCTGCGCCTCGGTCCGCAGGATACTACTCAGCGAGCCGCGACGGACGACGAGATGGCCCTGCGACGCCAGAGCGCCGGCGCAATAGCAGCCACGAGATGGGCAAGCCGGGGAATGCGTCCGGTCAGCGAGACGGCGACTTCTCTCCCCACGACGACGTGTTCCACGACGACGATGCCTTGAGCCCTCGCCGAGAGGCCTCCCCATACGCCGACGACGGATATGGCCACCGAGAAGAGCGGGCGCAGAAGAAGCACAAGGGCCGCTTGGGCGGGGGCTTCTTGCTACACGATGCCTTTGGTGGAGGGCGATCTCGTCGACAGCGGGCTGCTCACACGCCAGCTCCAGCTCCTCAGCTCCAGCTAGGCGTCGGTCGTGATGCTGCTTTCCAGGCTTCTCCTGGTCCTGGACACGATATGGGCATGCGGATGTCGTCTGCGCCCGTTCGGCGATCGGGCGAAGAGCCTGCAAACTCACCTCCGAGCACTGGGCATTCCGCCGACGGCAGGCTGTACGCGGACTCGCACCACCAGGAATCGCTCGCTGCTCCGGATCTGGATTCCACTCAGATTGTGCACATGGCTCTCAGCCTTAGCGAAAATCGCCGTCTCGCCTCTCGACGAAACGCCTCCCGGACAGCTGCCCCCCCGCGGCTTACACCCATCCCAGACGCATCCTCTTCAAGCAACATCAGACAGCATCTCCAGCAGCAGCGAAAGCTTTCGCGCACCGATTCTCCCAGCTTACTGCAAGAGCCGTCGGCCCTGGTTCCCGTATCTAGAAACAGCGGCAACTTCCAGTCCTCGTTTGAGTCCTCCCACGATGCCCAATACCGCTGGCAGTTTTCTGCCTCGACTCTAGCCAGAGCCCACAAGGCCAAGGTACATCTTGAGCTGTGGGCTCAGTACAGGCGACTGCTCGATGCGCTGCCGCCCCTAAAGCCAGGGCTCGAAAGGCCATCGTCGGGTAGCTCCCCAGACTCTCCTGTGCTGGCTCCCGGTGCCCAAGCGCTTGCCATCACGCTAGGGAGGCAGTACAACCCCTTGCAGTATATTCGGAATCGCAAAGTGCGCGCGCGTGAGAGGAAGGTGATTGACGGACAGCGGCAGGGCTTTAGCGATGTAGACGCTGTTACGTCGTGGGTCGAAAGCGTTCATCGGCAAATGTCGCTAGCCGGGACGTCGCTTGTCGACGACAGACCTTCCATCCCCCCCTATCAATACGCCGAAGATGTCGATCTGCAGACCTCGCCTTCGGAGGCCGTAGCGAGGCCACGGCGGCCGAGAGTGGACTGGATCTTGGACCCTTGCGATGTGATTGCCGATGCATACTGGCTGGAGCAGAACGGGCACAAACATCTTATTGAAGACCGCCATTGGCGAAAGATTTTCCCGCCGCCTGCGACCTCCGATTTGAGTAGACCTTTATCCCGAGAAGTAGATGATACCAGCAGCAAGATCTCGCCGTTCACAACAAGAGACAATGAATTGATCGAAACGATTACTGAGGGGAAAGAATTTGGGTTGTCCAAAGTTCGCTCGGAATTGTCTCATAGCAGTACAAAGGAGCGTGCCAAACAGAAGCTACAGAACATCAAAGGTTTCCACCACCGGCATGGAAGCGCCGGGCATGGCCACGATATACTGCGATCAAAGAAGGATTCTGGATCTGAATATTCAGACAGCGACAACGACAGTGAGCCAAAGAAGAGGATGCGACCTGCACGCAAGGGAACAATTTCCAGCAACTCAAACGATCTGCTGCAGAAGCAGATGATGGAAATGGTGGCCAAGGAAGCACGTGAAAGAGAACTTGAAGATATGGCTTTGGCCAACGAGAGCGCCGATGATCAGAGTGTTGAGGCACAAGACATGAGGCGACTTTCACAACCGCCGTCCCGATTTACTAGCAGGCGAGGCTCTCTGGCGGAAATTAGCGACTCAGAACGCAAAGCTGCCGTGTTTGAAAAGGTCAAGAAGAGCTCTCCCTCGCGCCTGAGTCTTGATGCCAATTATCTTTCGTCATCTCTAGGCAAACGAGCTTCGTTTCCCAACTCACCGGAAATCTTGCCACTTCGCAATGGCAAGTCTGAGTCGGTTGCCAGCGCTGACCCTTCACCACCATGGAGCCGATCAACGTCTCCCACAAGAAACCCCTTTAGCAAGATTAAGTCAATCATTCGAGACAAGAACGACGACACTTATGTACTCGATGAAGTGGAAGATGAGGGAGAAGGGCGATCGTCAAAGCGCGACAAACTTTTGGCACGTTCAGGCTCGACGTCTACTCTGGGTAGGCGTCAATCTAGCCCTGCTGGAAAGCTGATGTCAGGAACCGACGGCGGTAAAAGCGCTCGCAACACGGGGAGCATGCGACTTAGAGCTGACGAAAACGTTGGCTTGAGAGGCATGTTCAAGGGGCCGCGTATCGACAACGTGCTTCGAGGCGGTGTTTCCAAGTTGGGAGACATTATCCGTAAGAAAGAGGGATCTGGTGAAGCACCCGACCTCGACACGACGGATGAATCTGATAGTGATAGGATCAGGGGGCGAAAGTCGGCTCCCTTTTCTCTATCGCGAAAGCCTTCCACCAGAGCACAAGAAGTACAGCACCAGCCGAAGCACTTTCTTGATACGATGCCTCAGTTTCATCGCATGCCTAGCTTTCGCCACGCCGCTAATGGTGGTGAGAAGCTTGCTGCTGCCGCTGATTCTGGCGCAGAAACCCCCGGTCGTCGGGCCGCCGAACTTGATCTTCTTCGACCTCCGCTGATTAAAATCCGGAGCGCCTCATCGTCTGGGTCTTCTCCGGTGCAGAAACCTCGCATAGGAGACTCGGACGTCTCCGAGTCCGAATCCTTACCGAATAACAGCAGCACTGCCCCCGACGCGGCGGATAAGCGTGGGAATTCAGCCCTTTCGCTCAGCGACAAGGATAACCAGCATCGACGACTGCCGGGCGAGCACTGGTCGATTGCTGACCATGGCTTTCCTGGTCAGATGAGGCTTTCGAAGCGCGAAGTCGCTAGGATGCGGGCCCTGATACTCAGCTCCGGCGTCAAGGCCATGGAACTGCGCCGTCGCGCCAACGAGCAGCACAAGCCGTTCAGCAAGGAGAACCTCGCCCTGAACGCGGCCGCTGCCTCCCCGAACGAACCCGGCGGCGTCCCCTGGTCGGACATTGCTAGGCTTACCCCCAAGCAAGCCCAGCTCAGCCTCCAGCTGCACGATCAGCAAGTGCCTTACTGCGAGGTATATCCCCTCGCCGCCCGCACTCTGGGCGTCGCCATCCAGACGTGGGGCCAGCGGTGGCAGTCTTCGGCCGACTACTTCCGGGACAAGACGACGCATGACCTTCGCACGCGCGTCTGGGAGGTTCGCACGCATATCGCGGATGACTTGTCCGAGCTGGCGCGCAAGGCCGCCGACGAGGCGGACGAGACGAGCCGCGACTTGATGCTCGGCCAGCCTCTCAAGATCAAGCACGTCATTGACACCATGGACAAGATGCTGCGTACGCGGCGTAGACGGTTCCGCTGGTTGAGACGCGGGCTCTGGCTTACGGTGGAGTGGCTTCTCGTGGGCTTCATGTGGTATGTCTGGTTCATGGTGATGATCCTGCGCATCTTCGTCGGCATCGGCAAGGGGGCTTTGCGAGGCGTCAAATGGCTTCTCTGGCTGTGATTCTCAAGACCACTTTGTTCTCACTGCTTCACCCTTTTATTCTCTCTTTACCACCATCTCCTCATATTTGTTGGATCGAGTTTCTCCAGCATCAGTATATCCCCCATATCCATATCCATTGCATTACCATCACTCTCATAGGATAATTCAGCACTGTAGCTGTTAATCCTTCCCATTCAACCATAACCCTTTTATCCTATACGCTCCTACTTCCATTACTTTCTTCCTCTAATTTTTTTCTTTCTGTCTGTCTGATACCCCAAATTATTCTACAGTCTCGAATTCTTTTGTCTCGGTGTTGCGGTTGGCAACTTTTCAGGACCCCGATGCATAGCCATGGAGTGAGGTAGCAAAAATACGCATATGTTCATCATTCCACGACGTGTTTAAAAAACTCCCCTTTTCTCTTCTGCTCAAAAACTGTACGTGTATTTTTCAACTTATCAAGGCCTTAACTTAATTTTTTTATCCAACAAAACATATAACTCTTTGTAATTGAACAAGTAAAAAAAACAAAACAAATTAGGCAAATAATCATATTGACTATATATCTTTCTATTATTTTGCATCCTCTTCGATCTTTTGACTGAGAGAAAAATGGTCTTTGTCTAAAGAAAAGACTTTGTATAGACTCCAGACGGATGTAGAAAAGGGGGCCACGGCACTGGCCACGAGGAACAGAAATCAGATGTTATAGTAATAACAAATGAAGAAGATGAAAAATAAAGACTACAAAGAACGTTTTTTCTCCGTCTGCTGACGGTAATTGTCCCAGGAGGAGCTTAAGGGTGATTATATGAATTAACGCTGCATCTGCAAGCAAAGTCTAACAGCGACGAAGGGAACAGAAGAATAAGGGGAGCCGAGGGCAAAAAAAAAAAGTTGAAATGGAGACCATAGATCGTCTATTTCCCGAGATCGTATGGGGTACATCTATTCAATCCTCTTCTTACCCTCCTCGGCGTTGATGAACCGAGCGGTGCTGAGCCCACGCTCATGTCTAGCAACAAGTGATCCAATGACGGCGTCCTTCTTGGCCTTGGAGAAGTTCTGGGCGTAGCCATCGATCGCATACCCGAGAGGGTTCAGGCGTGGCCAGTTTACCTGCAAAACGCATGTTAGTCTCAGCTTCAGGAGAGGGGGAAAACATAAATGGGGCGGTCGCTTACATAGAGCATGCCATGAGTCCAGACAAAGTGGAAGCACCAGGCCGCCACGCTGGACCAGAAGAGAATGAAGAGGCGCATGGGAATGACGCTCGAATTCGGGGGCCGTCTGGTGAAGATGCCCACGAGGACGATGAAGATGCTAAAGGCCAGGATATAGGGAATAGCCTGGATGAGGACCGGCCGCCTGTCGCCGAAAATGAGGTTGGTGCCAACGTTGGCCTCCCCAGGTTGATAGACTCCGAGGAACAAGTCGTATGCGTCCTGACGAGGGCCATCAAGGAAGTTGTTGAGGCAGTATCGTGTGAGACCAATACGACCATCTTGCAAGGCTCCCATTGGCGTACGCTTGCCAGTCCTGGTGACGTCCGTCTTCATGGCGCCAGTTCCAGAGTAGGCCGTGGAGACAACATCGGCATTGTCGGCCCAGATGTTGCGGAAGAGGAACTCGAACTCGGCGTCTTCGTTCTTAAATGATGCGCCCTTTGCGAGCAGGCCGGCATCTTGCAGCATGCGGTCAAGCGTGTGACGAGCAAAGATGCTTTGGACGACGTTGGTACGGTCAAGGCAGTCCATGCAGTTTGTGCGCATCACGCTGGTCTGAAGGCTGCGGGCCTCGATCCTTCCATCGTTGTTTCCTGGCATTTCGACGCCACGGAAGTAGCCCTGCGCATCGACAGCGTCCCGGAGTCTGTCCACGATGGCGTAGGCCTTGTGCATCTGCATGCCCTTTGTCTCGCTGTGATAGTCAAAGTAGACATAGTGAAGGCGGTCAAACTGCTGGCGACTCGAGCCGGGCTGGATCGTCGTAAACTTCTCGTCGGTAAGACGATCGGCCTCTCGCCGCTCCTTGGGCATCGAGACAAGAGCCTTGGCCATCTGCTCGTAAGACTCCTTGACCTGCAACTCTCGTCCCTTGTGGTTGACCAGGTTGATGAGGTAGTTGTCTCCGTAGATGCGGATCTGCTCCTCAAAGTGCTTGGCTGAAGCGGCGAGGGCGGCATCTGTACTGCGCACCTGGATTTTCGGCGTGTACTTTAGGTTATTGACCTCGGACCAGAATGTGGGCACGCTGCCTCGAGTTTGGACGTATGATAGAATCTGCATCTCCTGGCCTGCCGACGCGCCAAACTTGCCACTCTGCATGTCACTGCTGCCAGCAAATCCTCCGAGGCCGGTGCTGCTGCTATCGTTGAGGATGACGATTTGCTCCGTCTCGTTGTAGTTGGCAACATGGCCATCTTCGTCTACACCTCGAGTGAAAAATCGGGTTCCGCCACGGTATCGTGAGCGTCGGGAAATCAATACGATAGTCAGGGGTGTGCTCTTGAACTTGGTCTGCTTGATTTCAAACATGCCATACATGCAAGGAAGAATGTAGGGATCAATGGCAGGCTGCGGGCCAGGCTGACTACGAGATCCCGCGGTGCGGAACTTGATCAGCTCGGACTGCAGATACTTGTTGAAGAAGAAGCGATCATCTGTTCTCAGCCACAGGGGTCGGGAGGTGTCGGCATGAGATTGACGCTGGATCGAGTTGGTGAGATCGATAGAGTAGGAAAAGTACATGGGGCCTTGAGCAATGAAGGTCTTGAGGAGGCTGATAAAGGTGTCTTCGTCCGGATCGTGGATCTGTCGCTCGCGCATGGGGAGAATCTCGGTCGAGATCACCTTGTAGACCATCTGTCCCTTGAGCCTGCCCATGGGCTTGGCCTTGTTGATGATGATGACATACTTGTCTGGAGTACGATTAGGGCCCGTTGCAGATGCAATAAAGGATCATGGTTGGTGGTTATAGAGCCATCACTGACCTAGAGGGAGCTGGATGATGCCGAGGATTCCAGAGATGCTGGACACGCGGGTCGCGCGCTTGGAGGAATTGAAACCGCCCTGAACCAGCCGGACATCTCCCATGGGACGGTCAATCACCAAGGCCGGCGCATCAGGTGATGAGGGCGAGGTAAAGGTATAAGCATCGCTGGTGACCCTGAGGTTGATGTCGCGATAGGGCAGCTTGGCCGCTGCGAGGTGCGCCATGGCTGCAGATGGCTGTGATTTCTAGGCACAACGTCGCTGATTCTGTCGACGCAGCTCTCGGCAATCTCGAGTTTGCAAAGGCGGGCACTTCCGTCTGCTGCGTGATGAACAACTCAAGCTGTCTTGGTCTCAATCACATGTGGAATGGGAGATGCTGTAATGCCAGCAAGGCCTCAGAAGGGATATTGGAGTGCACAGCCTCATCAACTGGTGGGCAAACGTCACTGCAAAGCCACAGGAGGAGCTAGGCAAAAAGGGGGAAAGGGTGGCGCTGCTTACATATGCAACTCCTTTTAGAGGCGAGGGGCATCAGGAACCATCCGGGTACGTACCCGAGGGGGGAAACAGCCATATAAAAGCAGATTGCTTGCCCCTTTCGTATACGCTGTAAATTGAACAAGGAGTGCCGTATCATAAGGCGAAGGCAAGGATAGGATGCTCGACTATTTGATACGTTCTCGGATTAGAATTTATTGGGTTCTTGACGATTGCATCTTGCATCTTGAATTGACTTTGATTAAATTTATAGTGCAGTCGTATCATCATAAACCTCTCTCTACCTTTTATAACGTTCAATGTAAGAATAACAACAGTAACATCTACCAAGACATGAAATTAGAATAAAAAAGAGAAATTATCGAAATAAAGGCACCTTGGTGGGTATACTGTGCCCAAGTTTCTTTGCCTTATGCCTCAGTGCAGAGTCCAAGTCCCGCCAACAACACCTCCGCGGTAATGTCAATAGCTCCAGACGCCTTATCCTCAATGCCAAACCCAATGAAAAGCTCGTCATCTAGGTATCCGTGGTATTTTAAAAGAGGGCTCTTCCAAGCAATCGACGTAACGTAAATCATCTCCGAAGTAAGGCGATCCGGGTACTGCTGGCGGCCGTGGATCCAGATTGGCCGCTTCGACATGGCATGGATGGCAAAGGGCGCATGCTCCTGGAAAAGCATAACGTACGGCTCGTAGACTGCGTGCCAGTTGTAAAAAGACTTGTGCTGCCAGATGGTGAAGATGAAGGTGTTGGACTTGTCGGCAATGCAAATTGCGTCTGTCCGCTTGCACATGGTGACCTTGAGCGAATTACTTGCTTGATGGACTGATTCGTTCTCGGATATTGTTTTGGGCAAATATCTCTCCAGACACTTGTTGTCTTCTTCTTCAGTGAGCAATGCCAGGTTGGCACTGACAGAGCCATCTGATTCGACTCGAGCAAAGACTCGTTTCGGCGCGACATCGTGGTGAACATACATCTGGCCGAGGGGATCCCAGAAGGGGAACCAGTTCTTCTCCACGGCGTTCCATGGCAGAGGTCGCTGCAACTCTGTGCCCCTGAGGAAAGCCTTTGAGCCACCCCACTGACCGGTCCACTCCACAAGTTCGCGAAAGTCCTGAATAAACTGGCCAAAGCAGGTGAACTGGGAATTCGAACCGTAAACAATATACGGAGATTCCGGCCCGTAAAGGACGCGGGCATCGTGAGGGCCGACGTTGGCGGAGAAGAAATCTAATTTGCCTTTACATTTCCCGCCTTCTGTTGGCCGAACGGGAAGTGCTGTCGGAGGCTCAATGCACCGCAAGACCTTACCCGTGAAAGCAGCATGACACACGAGTTCTGTGAAGTAAACGCTTTGTTCATCTGCTCCCCGTGCCAGCTGTGCTACCACGATCCATGTATCTGCCAGCGTAGGGTGAGGAATGATGTTGGGGTTCATCCCCCTGTGCCCTTCGCCAAAGTCAACGGCAAAGTACTTTTTGTCCATGGTAGTGATTGAGAAGATTTCCTGGTGGGTAACCTGAATATTGGGGGGGACAGAGCTATTGCTCAAGGGGAGATGCGACGGCGGAGCATTTGCCGCTGGAGCCTCGAATGATTCTGGCTTTCCAAGGCCTATTGGAGCCTGGGCCTCCTGTTCATGATTTGAGTCTCCATTGCCTCCCCCATGGTCCGCATTGAATTTGTCTATGATGGGCGGAATCCATTCGGTTGCTTTGGACTGCGTATAAAAGGTGATGATTGTGTAGAGAAGAATGATGATAGGCACTGTCAAGAACAGCAGGCGCTTGATATCTCTGATGAACATTGTGAAACCCTTGTAGCTATACTCGGAAGATATGTGGATGATATGACGTGAGCTCAATGGATGTATGTTTTAGGATGTGGTCAGAGTCTGGCGACAAGGGTCAAGTTCCTCACCCGGTTCGACCAAGAAATACGCATATACTCTTTGTATGACTGCTTGCACTGCACAGAATACGAAAGAAAGACTTTAGGCCATGGAAGCTTAAAAGATGGTGAGAGATAAACTCGGACCTCGTGGCTTGCGCGTGGGGGAGCTATGGCAAGCCCCTAGGATATAGGTAAGCTGGCGATCCTTTGACGTTACCACTCAAATGGTAGCGGAAACGCCAACTCGTAACACGGTGATTAAGAGGTAGTACCTCTTGATGGTAGTGGTTATCACCACTTGGACAAGTGCCGTAGTTGGTGTTGTGATGGTGTTAAAGAGTATGTAAGTGCTATGCGAAATGCGCAATTAGATAAGACGCTTGATGTGAGGCTGGAGATGCAAGCAGCTGATGCTACCACAGCATGAATACCGAGTGTAACACGAGTACCATACCTTGATAGAGAGTACCGGCGATACCAGTTAGAGACTAATTAGGCAACGCTCTATAGATCAATGTCGATTCAGATTCTGCAGCGGGCCGGGTACGGTGATGTGATGCTGGAGCAGATGGCAAAATGACGAGATAGTACGGCCCAGTAGGTCAGGCCCGGTTGGACGGCGATGGAAAAGATTTAGTTACAGGGCTCAACTGTCCCTTGTCATGGTCCGAAATACGGCGGTGAGAAGGCGAGAGGCGAACAAGAGCCTAGTGGAGGGCAATGACACACTGATAGTCGCTATTCGCAGCCATGCGGCACCGTCAATGGGAATTCATGTGGCTAACATGCGTCTGTATGGAGTTTCGAGTCGCAAAGGTCAAGGGCAATGATGTAAGAGCCAGGGCTAGCACACGCTGCCGGCAGCAAAACGCATCACTAGATTCTTCTTTTTTCCCCTAATGTCACTCAACACCAACTCGGGCAAATACGAGTACTGTGATATCCAGTTGTGCCAGTGGAAGAAAGTGCCATATTCTGTAATAGCTAGAGGTATTAACCACCAATACTGTTAGTGTTGGCAAGCATCAATGGATCCCTAAGCGAGCTGGGTTTGATGAAGATGGACAGCCGTGCATTCGCAGTGGACACGACCCATGGCCCTTTGATGGAGCACAGTGGCCTCAATCGGGCCTTGCCATGGAGTTGACCAGGAAGCCCGGCAAGCAGATGCCTTGATTGCGAATGTAACCTCACCGTGTGGCCGCTAATATACCACGACAAGGGCCTGTACTCGTACAGTACAGCACCGCTGCCAACTCTGAGACACTTTGGTCAGGCGAGACGGGGAAAGGAAACAAGACCATCAGTTTAGTCTAGAAACCACAAGACGGAATCAGAATCATCAACGAAAACGAAGACCAGCGCTACCCCGCAACTCAAAGACTTGGCAGCCGGCGGGAACGAGGCTGGAAGAGGCAGAGAACAGACATTGTCATATGCAAAAAACAGGCACAAGCCGAGGGAAGACGCAAGTTCGCTCTATTTTTTTTCTTCTCGCCCCCAAAAGTGCAGCACACACAGAAAGCACGTTTGCTCACAACCTGAACTTGTACTCGTACGGCAACAGGGGCGGCCCCTAGTGCTGCACCTCCGCACATTAGCGGCGAGCAGGGAACAGGCATCGAACCAATCTGCGCAGATCAAAGCGATCGGCAGAGCACAATGCCGCGCTTGTGCTGCTTCGGGAGAAACGGCCGTTGGCAGGTTTTTGGTGTCAAAACGAGGGCATATTTCGCCGTTGGTGGTTGTCTGGAAGAGACAAGGAGGGAGGAGAGAGGCGGGAGGAATGAGATTAGGGAGCACCGATACAGTAAGAAGAGGGAAGATAATTCAACGCTGGTGACACCATGATGACGAGGGTTTGCTCTTATCCCAGGAGCAATTGGATGGATGAAAGTTGTAGAATATCACAACAAGTTACAGCAGCACTCATGACTGTACTGTAGGTTCATCTGTGGCTGATGCTTGTGGCACGTGCATGCCTGTACCTGTACTTCCCCAGGCACAAGCCCAGCCGCCAAACAAGCCAAGAAAGATTGACGAGATCGCTTGTGTTGGCAGCGCCTAGAAAGCCAATTTTTTAAGGTGCAGCCACATCCGCCGAGGACCAACAACCAACCGTCAGCATGTACCTATACCTTTTGAATTTCTAGGTATTTTCTCACACCTCAGCTTACCTGTACACAACCAACGACATGAACCGACTTTTACAATGAATCAGGAGATTGGACGGCTCCACGACCAAACCACTTGCTAATCCAAGAGTAGCAACGGCGTAGAAGTCGCGTAGAGGCAGGAGGGAAGGTGTAAAAAAAAAGAACTCGAATTTATTTTACGTGGGGGATGGGGGGAAAGAGATGGCACTTAATTAAAGTGAAAACCGTTGGTGACATTAGTCCTTGTTTAATTCCAAGTTGGAGTTCCATTGCCCCTTGCAAACACTCCTATCAGTTAGTGGGAATGTGCAAGCGCCGGCATCTCCATGTAAGTTACATGTAGGTACAGTACGAGTACCTGCAGTGAGTATTCCGTTGAATGTTTCCCCCCTTTGCGCCAAATCATGTACATGTAGTAATCCCTCTAAGTAAGTACACCGAAATGAAATATCCCCAACCCATCAACATGACCGCCAACATTAATAAATGTATGTAATCTGAATCACGCCCTGGCCTGCTTCGCCAGCACCGGCTCCGTAGAAGGACCGCCCAGCGTGCTGCGGTACAGCCACGAGGCAAACTTGACACTCGGTGTGTCCACCCATCTCGTCACACCGTCGGCCAGCGCTAGAGTCAGGGGCAGTAAAATCAACTGGGGGACGAGAAAGGCAACCTCCAGCCCCAGCGGGCCAGACTTTGGCAGGGGAATCTTGTTCATCCAGTGCGGGATGTGTTGCGCGTGGTCGTTTCCCTTGAAGCCCACGGCCATGTACAGCCGATCCCCGAGTGTGCACAGCACGGGGCCGTGGACAATGTACAGCGCAAATGAGACGCGGCCGAGATACTGGCAAAACTTGGTCTCGAAGAATCTCTTTAGCCAGCAAATGCGCGGGATGACGGCGACGAGCCAGCCTGAGGCCAGCCAGAGGTAGAACCACTTGTAGTCAAACACCGCCTGGGGCTTGAGCAAGGACAGGTAGTACCAGCCGCGGCTCTTTGCCATGTCCCGGACGTCTGCGGTTTCGGAGGGGATGCCGCCCAAGTAGAGGCTGAAGACGAGTAGGTGGTAGTAGATGAAGTCTTTGATCGGCTCCAGGCGAAGCAAGAAGAGCGGGAGCTCGCCCTTTTTAGCCAACAAGTCGAGGTCGCACAGTAGCATGCCCGTGCAGAACAGGGCACAGTACCAGCCGTCTGTGATGAACATGAAATAGAAGATCAGAGAGGCTTCGCACCAGAGCCGTGCGGCCTTGGAGCACCTCGAAAGGGCTAGATGGCACGCGTAGATGACCATGGAGCCTTTAAACTCGACTGGGATGGACCACAAGTGGACGTTGTACTTGAGCCATAAATCTCCCTCCTTGAAGACGAAGCTGAAGTTCTTGAAATCGACGTAAAAGGTCCAAAGTTCCTCTGTCCAGCTTCCCGCCATGGTCTGTCCATTGACCCAAATGCCAAGCATGTGCCACATCGTGATGAACGCAAGGACGACCGCAATGATGGGGAGGTAGAGTCGTGGCCACCGCCTGAAAAAGGCCGATGCAATATTGTCTCCCAGCTTTGTAAACTCGCCGGCTTGCATGAGGGTCAACGGCTTCAGGGAGAGGACATAGCCGGATATGACGAAGAAAGTCGAGACGGCATAGTGCCCGCCTGTGAAAAAGTTGCGTATAAAGGGGAGCGCGATCATGTGGTATTTGCCGTCGTAGCCAAAGCCATTTTCGAAAATGGGATTTTGCTTTTCCCAACCGTGAGCCCACAGCTCGTGGTGGTGCCAGTACACGAGAAAGGCCGCGAAGCCTCGAAGGCCATCTAGGTACGATGTTGGCCGTAGTTTATCAGCCACTTGAAAGATGCTGGGCAGTTGATAGAGAGTGTTGACAATGCGGTTCAGGACTCGCTTGTGCTTGGGAAGATAGCTGGCTGCCCTCCACATATAACCGTTTGCTTCCTTGGCCAGCTCCGGGTCGTAGTCGGATTCAGAATGAATCTCTTCCCAGTCTTTGCTGGTGTTAAGGATGCTTACTTGTGCCATGTTGGCCTTGGTAATCATGATGTGAACAGCGTCAAACCAGTAGAGGGAGAGAGAAGCAGTCGCAGGGAGAAGAGATGCCGGAACTATCCCCGACTTCAATCTCGCAAGCCTTGCACGGAGCAAGAGCTGGACAATGCCGGCCGTGCCGTACGTGTACTTGGTTCGTATTGCTTGACAAGGACCACCACGCTTCCCCAGACGGCAACCCCAGGATCGATCCGATCTTCGAGCGGTCACGGACAACACGTCGTACTCGGGAATCTGGAATCAGAGTGACTGACAGGCGGCCAGAGTCCCACCGGCAAAAGACGCTTCCCCAGCTTTCACAAGCCGAAAATCAGAAGCAAGAGGCAGATGATAAAGGACGTCCCGAGGTCAGAAGCAATGCGGAGGCGAAGGATGGACGCGGGGTTACGGGGACTATAGGTCGACTAAGACGAGAGACTTGCAGTTGCGGCTGACGGTATCACCCGAGAGAAGGTCGATGAGATGGATATCGAGGACCAGCTGGTGTCGATGCCGAGGAGGGACCCAGAATGCCAGGGTGATGGTGGTGCGAAGACTGCCAAAAGAGGCCAAGGCTAGACACGCAATGACGCATGGGTCGGGGGGAGAGAATGAATTGAGGGCCCCATCAAGCGCTGTTCCGGGATATGATATGCCCAATGCCGTGGACGAGCAGCGCAAGAACCTGTTATTTTCTGGTTGTTCCATTATCACATGAAACGTTATTTTTGGCCACGGCCCTCGTGTAAGTGGGAGAAAAGCCGAGAGTACAAGTACATGGCCACACCATCTTACTCCGCACGACGCCTCCAAAAACGCCTCCCAAAGGAACGATATCCAAGCCAATTAATTGCCAAGGTAACTCGTAAGGAAGAGCGCAGACGCATACTGTACTCCGTAGACAAGGGCCAAACCAAGAAGGCCCTCGACTGTGGATTGGACGGCAAACCCCCTGTCTCTGTGGCTTGCATGGGGACATGAGCTGCTACATGTACTCCTACTGTGCTGGTGGGCGCCCCTCACCAAAAAAAATGCATCGACTGGGAATCCTCTGCATACGAGCCAGTTCGTTCGGGGACCTGACAAGTGTGTGTGTGGCTGATCGGCGCATCGGACACCCCAAGATGCAATATTCAGCTGGGCTTATGAGTAGATTTCGAATTTAACGCGACTGTCTTGTGTTGCCCGGAAGACAAGTACATGTACTTGTATGTGCTAATTGTCCGTCCGTGTAACTCGTAAGCTTCGGTTCTGGAACTGGAGGCTTTTTCTTTGTGCCAGCCACCCCGAGGAGTGGTTGGAACTCGAAGAAGCAACAATGATGAGCTGATGCAATGCTATAGATAAGACAGTTACCTAGACGAGTAATTGAGTGCAATTGATGAATGAAAAATCCTGCTTCTCCTCCATTGTGACAATGTTCAACGCCGCGGAACCTTGGGGACTGCAAAAGTACATGTACAAAGTGCAAGAACATTGCTGCCGGTGTCGGGCCTTACCCGCGCGCCGTCTCAGCTTAGAAGAGAGAAATACTTTCGGCTTCAACCAGGTGCCTGGTTCAAAACACCGCTAACGTGTAAGCTGCATTCCATCTTCTTCCACATTGCAGAGTACTGGCTGTATCTGTACCTGTACTTGACGGAACGGCTCCGCTGGGCTATCACGAGCCATTGCGAAAGGACAAAGACATACCGTTAATCATGGCTTGCTTCTATCTATTCCATCTATAATAGCTGCGGAGGAGTAGCACAGAGTACGAGTATATTCAATCTCTTCAGCCACATGTAGCCTTAGTATGTAGTACTCGTACACACAAAAAAAAAAAAAAAAAGAAGGCGTCCGTATTATGCCGATGAATATGGCCGTTTGTGCGGACATTGCAGGTCTCGCCGTTTCTCTCCACCTCGGTCTCGTCAGGCCTTGTCCTTGTTTCCCCATGTTCCCCAAGCTGGGCCTCACCTGTCTGTGCCGTTGCCGTAGGACGCTTTTGGAAGCTGTGTCCGGCTCTAGTAACGTCGTTGTCTCTTCACTGTGGCCCCAAACGTAATCATCAAAGTCCCCTGGCAGATTTGCAGGGATCCGCCGCCGTGTGGGTTCGTACGTGCAGACTCGAGTGTGATGGATCCCCGGCTGTCTTCACGCCATCCAACCGCCTACTGTAGCCAACTAGCTCATCCTTGCGGGTTGGGTTGGGTACGTACATGTACATTGACTCCGTAGGGCCTGTGGCTCAATCCATGCCAGGCAGGTAGCAGAAGCGTTCGGAAGAGCAAAGCGGCGAGTTTTGTTGTAATTGCGCCCATGGACGGCCCGGACAGCCCTTTTGATATTGGCCAGAGTATAATATGTGCATGGGCCGGGCGAGATGGCTCTTTTTCGATCTCTTCTCCCCCCGGGTTTGCTTACTCTGGGTAGTATCCTTCCACTGATATACGAGTCCTTGCAGCATTGACGATCAGGACAAAGTATAAGCAGCCTCCTCAACAAAGCATACGAGTGCCTTATCTCTTTAACCTTACCATCAGGGTACCTCTATACAGGGAGATTTCTATGTAAGCCTGAGAGCTCTCGTACCTAGGTATTCTCAGAGTTTCTTGCGGCTTTGCACTCCTTCAGTGGACGTACCGATACGCCAGTCATCGAGTGCTTTTTCAAATAAAAAAATCTCGACTGGTGTTATCCAACTAGAGGTCTGGTTCGAACAATCGAACACTAGCCAGCTATTGGCGCCTCTACTCTTCTTTTTCACTTCTTTTTTCTGGTTCTTTTTCCTTTTGCGGCTGTTGCCGTACACAGCATGATACTCATCCTTTAAGCGGTGCTTCCCATTCTCTCGATTTTCTCCTCATCTCCAACATTTTCTTTGTCTCATACTTGAGAAGGCAAGAAACGAGCACGTTACGATGAACTCTCCTCTCGGATCGCCGAGGCTCGTGTCCTCTGCCAGCCCCTTTCGCAACAAGGTGCCTACACAGATGAGAAGGTGGCTCGCTTTCTATCTCGGCGCCGTCTTCGTCTTTTTTTTCTTTGCCAACTGGGACTATATCTCAGCGATACCCAACCCTGCATACGTCCTCCGTCGACAGCCAAAGCCGCCTCCTGTACCAGGCAGCACATTCCCGCAAAAGATCTGGCAGACATGGAAAGTCGATCCTCTCCACTTCGAGGAGCGCGATCTGTTGACGGCGCGGACGTGGACTGAGAAAAACCCCGGCATGCGCTACGAAGTTGTTACCGATGCCAACGAGATGGCGTACATTGAGGATCGGTATGGTCCAGATGGCTACGATCGCCCAGATATTGTCGAGTTCTACCAAATGATCAACCTGCCCATCATCAAAGCCGACCTTTTGCGATATATGATTATGTATGCCGAGGGCGGCATTTACGCAGACATTGATGTCGAAACCATGAAGCCCTTTCATCGGTTTATTCCCGAGCGATACAACGAAAAGGACATTGACTTGATTGTCGGCGTTGAGATTGACCAGCCTGACTTCAAAGACCACCCCATCCTGGGGAAGAAGTCCATGTCATTCTGCCAGTGGACATTTGCGGCGCGCCCTGAACAGCCCGTCATGATGCGTCTGATTGAAAACATCATGAAGTGGTTCAAGAGCGTCGCCAGAGACCAAGGTGTGCCGCTGGGTGAAGTGCAGCTCGACTTTGACCAAGTCATCAGCGGCACTGGGCCATCTGCTTTCACCAGAGCCATTCTCGAAGAGATGAACCGCAAGGCCAAGGGACCCAAGATCACCTGGGACAACTTCCACAGCATGGACGAATCCAAGTTGATAGGCGGCGTCCTCGTCCTCACCGTCGAGGCTTTCTGCGCCGGCCAAGGACATTCCGACTCTGGCAATCACAACGCTCGAAACGCCCTCGTCAAGCATCACTTCCACGCGTCCAACTGGCCCAGCCGCCACCCTCGATACAAACACCCTGCCTATGGCCAGGTCGAAGACTGCAACTGGGTGCCCGAGTGCATCAGGAAGTGGGACGACAATATCAGCAACTGGGACAAATATTCTGAGAATGAGCAAAAGAAGATCATCCAAGACATTGAGGATGCCCGCTTGGAACAGGAGCGGCAGCAACAGGCTCTGGCACAGCTGGCTTTCCCATAGTACTTGCCTTCCTATGGGTGATTTGATGATTTTCTTTTGTACATTTCCTCCCTCGATTGCAATCTGCTTTGGCTTGATTGCGCCGATTTAGACATTGGCTTATAATGGGTTCATGGGTTCATGATATGGCGCTGGTAGTATTCCCTGGGTATGGAGTTTGGGGCGGTTCTATTCCACTGAGTAATAAAAAGACGGAACAGGCGAAAGAACGACTTGTTGGCATTTTGGTGGCGATGGGGGACAAGACTAAGAGTATAAATAAATATATATTATAAGTATATGGGTGGCATATATCCACATAGATGTGTTAATGTAACGAATTCAGATTAAGACATCACATGTTGCTTTACTTTAACGCTATGTCGATGATTTAGTCGTGGGCGGTGCTTTGTGCAGAGCCTACAGTAGCGTCCTGTAGCTGTCGGCCTCGAGTTTTGAGAGGTGGCTTTAGGGTATGAGATCAGCACTTTGCTTTTCGTGGGCCCAATTTCAATGATTTTTTTAACGACTTCATTCACTGTAGAATTTTGGATCAATTATTGCATCTCGTAAACGGCAGAAAAAACACCAGCCAGAGCATCATCCGCCGGCGGTCGGACAGGGACAGCATCAGGCTAAAAACCATTAACATGGGCTGTTCCACAGAAGCCATTTGACCCTTATCCTTGGAAAAGCCACCTGAGTCCAAGTTTTTTACGGCAGCCTTGGCTTACCTAAGGCAAAGTGGCATCTGACCCGCCTCTCTAGCCTGACGTGTACCGCCCGTCTCTGGTATTCGCCGCATCCAACCTTCATTTCCAGGCACTTTCAACTCTTTGTCCGGTCTTTGATACCATCCGCTACGCCGCCCATCACCAACGGCCCGTTGCCCTTTTGCCATCTCTCCGCTGCTTCTCTACGACGCTCGACCGAATTCCATAGAATCCGACGCTCTCGGACGTTGTTGCGCCCGCATTCCCGCCACCCAGCTCAACACTTTTCGGCAGAGTGCAGTAAATCAACAAACCTTGAAAATGGCCGCTCGCGCACCTCCCGCTGGTCGACCAGGCCTCAACACTCGCTTCGCGCAGTTCAAGCTAGTTCTTTTGGGTGCGTTTTCGACAGTCGGATGGTCGAGGTGTTGTTGATGTGTGTGCTAACATGGCTGCTTTGCGACAGGCGAATCTGCCGTTGGAAAGGTGAACTTGCAACCCTTTGGCTCTCTACGTTGAGTGGAGGAGGAGGAGAAGAAGAAGGAAGAGGAAGTAAAGGGCTAACATCTTCTCACAGAGTTCAATAGTCCTTCGTTTTGTCAAGGTAGGTTGCATGCAGTGTCTGGGAGGCCTCTGAACCGCCCTGCTAATGAAGTCGTCAGGATCAATTCGACTCTTTCCGAGAATCCACCATTGGAGCGGCTTTCCTCACTCAGACCATCTCTCTCGATGAGAACACGACGGTCAAGTTCGAGATCTGGGATACCGCTGGCCAGGAGCGATACAAGTCGCTTGCTCCCATGTACTACCGAAATGCCAACTGTGCCGTCGTCGTATACGACATTACGCAATCCGTACGTTGAAACTCGGGGTTGCACAACGAACATGGTTATTGATAAGAGATGCAGGCTTCACTAGATAAGGCCAAGGCGTGGGTAAAGGAACTCCAGCGCCAAGCCAACGAGAACATCATCATTGCCCTTGCCGGTAACAAGCTCGATTTGGTCACTGAGCAGCCCGATAAGCGAGCCATCCCCAGTGCAGATGCCGAGGCCTATGCCCGCGAGGCCGGCCTCCTCTTCTTCGAGACGTCTGCCAAGACCGCTGAGAACGTGCGAGAGCTATTCACCGCCATTGCGAAGAAGCTACCCTTGGACCAAGCCGGGCCCAGACACGCTCGACCCGGACAGCGCCCCGGCGTCAGCCTCGCGCCGGAGAATTCCAACACTAATGTCAACGGACCATGCAGCTGCTAGACAACACATGATAAGAGGTTGCGGCGGGACGTCTAATGATATGCCTATGTACCTACGTCCTGCAATGCATCCATGGGGGTGGATCATTCAGGTTCAGGCCGGGATAGACTGACAGCAGTGATTCAAAGCCTTTGGGCTTGCGTCGTATATTTCTCGGAGTCTTGGGTTTGGAGGGTTATTGGCCGACGATTTATGTTTTTGGTCCTCTTTTTATTTTATTTTATTTTCCTCTTTTTTTCTTCTTTTTTAATATGCACCTTTGATATTTTTGTGCTCGTCTTGATGCACCGGGATGTGCATGGGGACTTCCAAGGTAGATTCTCTCGCAGATGGGCTTATTCTGAGCTACAGGATGCCTGGTGGAGGAATTATGAGATACGGGAACGATGTGTATTCCGTCCTTCGGTGAATCTGACTGAGCGTCTAATAGATTGCTGCTTTGATTAGACTATGGCCCGTACTATAATTTCTTTAGATGCATCTTGTGAGATGGTTGGTGAGACGCTCCGCATGAGCCGGGGGGAGTCAGTCACTCGTACGAGCGAGTGGATCGCCGTATCGAATCCAGCAGTAGCATATGTGATGCAAAGAATATGTTCAGTTCACCTCATCAAAAAAAAAAAAAAATAACAAAAAAATCATCGTATTGTACAATATTGCATGATTCCTCTTATAACTGATTCCAACGACCGAATGTATATCCACAGCCAAACCGGTTACTGGCATGACCTTGGCGTTGCGTCACGGATCCGGTTCCTGCCGGCAATCTGGAGCTCGCATTAGCCGAACTTTTGCCCTGAGCGTTTATTGTTCATGGGCCAACTTTTGGGCTCGACACCCAGATCCAACCACCATCCACGCGATTGCATTTCCAAATGTTGCGATCATCGCTTCGGTCGGCGAGATTGCTAGGCGGCAAGCCCATCGCGGCAGCCGCCGGGCGCCAATGGTCTGTTGCCGCGTCGCGACGGGCGCCTCTGGCCAAGGTAGGTGGCGTGCACAATCACAAAATCGCGGGCCCCCCGAGGGGAAATTTTGCGACTGACCGGAAGCTGCTCTGCTGCCATCTAGAGATTCTATGCCGACCAGAAAACGCCGCCGGTCCTGCCCACGTCCGAGACCCAGAGCTCTGAACGCACGCCTCCGCCTCCCGCCCAGCCGATTGTCGACACGACGGTGACGGCGGCAGAGATTCCTCCCACGCCGCCTCCCCCTCCACCAGTCGCCGCCAGCCAGAGCGCAAAGATCAAGCCCAGCCCGCCGCCGCCCAAGAAGAAGGGCTTTTTCAGGAGGCTGCGCAACTTCATCTTCACTTTGATGGTGTTTGGTGCGGCCGGCTTTGGCGGAGGAGTTTGGTACTCGCGCATCAACGACAACTTCCACGATTTTTTCACCGAGTACATTCCCTTTGGCGAGCAGGCTGTTCTCTACCTGGAGGAGCTGGAGTTCAAGAAGCGATTCCCCAGTGCTGGCCTTGGAGGTCCCAGACACACCGATGGTGGCGAGAAGATCAGAATTCCTGCCCAGAGCGGTGCTTCCTGGAGGGTGGCGGACAAGACGGAGCCTTCTGAGCGCCGTACAAGCGCCTCTCCTGCTGCCAAGAAGGCCGGCGTGAAGCCGACTGAGAGCAAGCCTGAAGGGCCGGCCAAGCCTACTGCATCAGAGCCCAAGACTGCCGTTGCTGCCAAGCCTGTCGAGAAGACCACTCCGGAGGAACAGCCAAAGACGTTCTCTTCAAAGGCAAAGGCGACCGAGTCCAAGGATAAGCCTGCTGCTAAGCCCCTGAGATCCATTGACCTGATGACCCTGCCTGATGCCAAGGAGCCCATTGTTCGAGACCTCGTCCACATGTTGAATGATCTCATTCTGGTCATCAACGCCGACGGTGCGCATGGCAAGTACTCTTCGACCATCGACAAGGCCAAGAACGAGGTGCTGAGGATTGGCGGCCGCTTGAGGGACCTCAAGAGCGAGGCTGAGAAGAAGGCCGCTGCAGATGTCCGATCCACTGTTGCTGAGTTCGACACCGCTGCCTCCGATCTTATCCGACGAGTTGAGGGCACCATGGCTCAGCAAGAGGTTGCCTGGCGTCAAGAGTTTGAGGAGCAGATGAAGACTGTTCGCGAGAGCTACGACGAGCGGGTTAAGCTTTTGCTGGAGCGCGAGCAGAAGCTCAGCGAGGACAAGCTCCACAACCAACTGCTGGAGCAGGCCATTGCCCTGAAGAAGGATTTCCTCAAGGAGGTTGAGGCCCGCGTCGAGCAGGAGCGTGAGAGCCGCATTGGCAAGCTCAACGATCTCACGACGGCTGTGTCACAGCTGGAGAAGCTCACCCTTGGCTGGAATCAGGTTGTTGACTCCAACCTCAAGACGCAGCAGCTTCACGTGGCCGTTGAGGCTGTCCGCGCCAGCCTCGAGGATGGCCAACACCCCCGACCATTCATCCGAGAGCTTGTTGCGCTCAAGGAGATTGCCTCTGATGACGCCGTCGTCGACGCCGCCATTGCCTCAATCACCCCTTCGGCGTACCAGCGCGGCATCTCCACCTCGTCTCAGCTGATTGACCGATTCCGCCGTGTCGCCAGCGAGGTGCGGAAAGCGTCTCTGCTTCCTGATGATGCTGGTGTTGCCAGCCACGCCTCCAGCTGGGTTCTCAGCCACGTCATGTTCAAGAAGCAGGGTCTCGCCGAAGGAGACGACGTCGAGAGCATCCTGACCCGTACACAGACATACCTAGAGGAGGGCGACCTAGATGCCGCAACCAGAGAGATGACTGGCCTGCAGGGTTGGGCAAAGACGTTGAGTAAGGATTGGCTGTCTGAGGCCCGCAAGGTTCTTGAGGTTCAGCAGGCACTTGATGTGAGTATATATGACGGTTCCCTTTCCTTGATACAAATGTCACCATGTGAGAGAATCTTTTACTAACATCGCTTGAACAGGTCATTGCTGCAGAGGCTCGACTACAGAGCTTGAGGGTGGATTAAAAAATTATTGAGGATTTCTTGGTTCTGTATATTGATCAGAGAGGGAAAAGAAAAGTAGAGGGCTTCCGGCCCGTGTATAGTTTATCGATAGATACTACAAGTATAAGTTTAAAAATGTGAATTCGTGCTGTTTCGAAGAAATCTGCCATGTGATTATTATTCATCTATTTGTTCAAGTGATATTGAAGCATATTCAATTCTACCCATTCGGTGCGGTTTTCTCAGCAGCATTCTGCCCCACCACGTGGCTACAGTGCCTCTTGTCCATGTGATATCAGCCAGCCAACTGAGACCAGCACAACACATCTTCATCATTACATCAGCCTTTACACCTCTGCCAATATCAATGGCTTCAATGCGGAAAACATGAGATAATGTAACGCCCTCGCCCTCCAATTCTCCTCATCCATCCTTTGCGCACCTGGAATATGAGCACCAGGTTTGCTCTCAAAGCGCGCTTCCCAGTGGCTTCACTCATCCCATCACCTATAAATCGCCCCTTCAGAGCATCAGCTCAGTCCTTTAGCACAATGGCTCGAGGCTACGAGGACGCCCTCGAGAAGCTCGCCCTGCTGCAGTCGAACCGCATCATCACAAGCCTCTTTGAGGCGCCGGAGAAAAAGACGTCGCAGGATCTCGATGAGGTCGTCATCCCAGAGAAAAAGACGTCGCAGGATCTCAATGAGGTCGTCATCCCAGAGAAAAAGACGCCGCAGGATCTCAATGCGGCCGCCATCCCAGAGATGATGGCATGGCTCCGCCGCGCCGGCTACACGCCGCAGGATCTCGCTCGCATGAGGCATATCCACGTTGCTGGGACAAAGGGGAAGGGCTCTACCTGTGCGTACGCGACGGACATGCTGGCAAAGTATCGGACCGTGGGGACGTACACGAGTCCGCATCTCGTCAACGTCAGGGAGCGCATTGCGATCAACGGCGTTGCCGTCTCTCGAGATGTGTTTACTGCTGCCTTCTTTGAGATCTGGGATCGGCTTACGGAGGCTGCTGTGAAGGATGGCATGGCGGCTGTCGACGCGGAGGGGGCGGCGTCGAAGCCGTTTTACTTTCGGTTCTTGACGATTGTTGCGTGGCATGTTTTCTTGAAACAGGGGATTGAGGATGTGGTTATCGAGTGCGGCATTGGGGGCGAGTACGATTCTACGAATGTGCTGCCTGCGGAGGCTGTTTCGGCGGCGGTTGTGACGCAGCTGGGGATTGACCATGTGGCCATGTTGGGAGACACGGTGGAGAAGATTGCATGGCACAAGGCTGGGATATTGAAGCCCGGAGTCAAGGGGTTTACGATGAAGCTGCGGGATCAGCCGGGCGTGATGGATGTGCTACGCAAAAGAACAGCGGAGAAGAATGCGGAGCTGGTGGAGGTTGAGGATGATGATGTTGAACGATGGGGTGGTGTGAGTGGGATATTGAAGGGAGATTTTCAGAAGAGGAATCAGGCACTTGCTGTCATGGCAGTGCGAGAGCATCTCGGCATGGGGCAAGGCAAGCTGGAAGATATTCCGCAGAAGATGGTTGAGGGCCTGCAGGAAGCGAAACTTAGGGGGAGATGCGAGGTTGTCAATGACGGGGGAGCTGAGTGGCTTTTGGACGGGGCACATACCAAGGATAGCTTGGAAGAGGTGGCCAAGTGGTCGGTTCAGAGCCATTTGGGCTCTGACGAATCCTTGATATTGATATTCAACCAGCAGGAGAGAAACATTACGCAGCTCTTGGGGGGTTTCGTGGAAACGGCCAAGAGAGAGGCGGGTAGAGAAGATGTGTTTCAACATGCGTTGTTTACAAGGAACGAGCTTGCGAAACCGGCTGATGGGGAGGAGAGGGATGTGCTTGTACAGGAGCAGGCGGCGGACAAGATGCGCAATTTGGTTCCTGGGTGTGATGTCAAGATATTTGACAACACCCTTGACGCGGTGGCAGAGGCTAGGAGGCTGGCTCGAGGACAAGATGAGTCGAGGAAGAAAGTCTTGGTAACGGGCAGTTTGCATCTCGTAGGGAGCATATTACAAGTTTTGGAGCCGTAAAGGGATGAAAAGCACTCCGATATATGTGTTTTTGGTGTCCGCAAGTCTAAAAATATTGATCTATACCCAAGTTTTGTTGAATTACCGTCGTTCCATCATGCAATCGCTCCATACCCAAGTTTTGTTGAATTACCATTACCGCTCTCCCCCCTTTTCATTCCATATAGCCTTCGTAACACATCCCTCACAGCGCATCCGTCTCCTCGAGAATCCCCAACGCACCGCCCACCAGATGCAAACTCCCCGTAACATACGCCTGAACCACCTCTCCCTCCGGCAACCCCCCCGCCACGCCACGAGCGTAGTTCAAGGCATCCTCAATCGTCGGCAAAACGACGACCTTTGACTTGGGGTCGATCGCGGCCCACTTCCCGGCAAAGCCGTGCTGGACGGTGAGCTTGTCGATTTCGGCCGGGTCGATGGTGTTGTTGACAAAGTCGCGCTTGTAGCCCGTCTGGGAGTACGTGACGTTTGTGCAGAAGATGACGTGGTCAAAGGCCGGGCGGTCTTGGTCCTTGTTGATGCTTTTTAGGGTGGTGCTGATGGGCTGCAGGAAGTCGATTGCTTCGATGCGGCCTTGTTGGTTGAAGATCATGACCCTGGGGCCGGTTCTGGTAGAACGCGTGAGTGATACAACTCCCATCAAAAGGAGAAGAAGAAAAAACTAGAGAGTATTTCTTACCGGCCGGTGATTTCGCTGGCGAACCACTTGGAGGACATTTTCAAGCTGTCTGCGGTGTGGGCGCCGTCGAGGTGCCAGGTCACGTTCTTCTCCTCCTTGACTTCGCATCGGCCCCTGAAGACGCACTTTTCCAACCCGTCGATGAATTCCCGGGGGAGTTTCGACTCGGAGGCTTCTTTCAACAGACCCAGCTTTGTCAGGACAGTCTCTGCCAGGGCGATTGCCAATGATGCATTCTTCTTTTGAAATACTGCGTTTGGCCTGATTTTGACGCCCTCCAAGCGAGGATCGATTTTCAACGCCTTGAGGTCGACTTTTTTTTCATTTGCTCGGTTCATCAAGACTTCTGCCGCCCCGGGGAGCTGCTCAATCGTAAACGCCGGGCTGCCCGTCTTCATAATACCGGCTTTATGCCAGGCAATCTTCTCCACCGTGTCTCCCAGGATAGCGACGTGGTCGATCCCAAGCGTGCTGATGCCCGATGCCACGGGACTTTCCACCAAGTTCGTTGAGTCGTACTCGCCGCCTATTCCAGTTTCGTACACGGCCACCTCGACGCCCTCCTGCAAGAACGCGTGCCAGCTCACGAGCGTCAGATAGCGAGCGTACACGGGCTTTGATCCAAACGGCGTGTCCTCTTCGGGAGCCTCTCGCGATTCCTCGAGCCGGTCCCATACCTCGAAAAAGTACTTTGCAAACAGCTCCTCGGATATGGGCTTGGAGTCGATGCGGATGCGTTCACGCACGGCCATGAGATGAGGTGATGTGAAGAGTCCCGTCTTACGAGGGCCGCCGTGGCGCTGTTGGTACTGCGAGAAGATGGAATCGACAAAGGCGCAGGTGCTGCCTTTTCCTTTTGTGCCTGCGACATGAACAATGTTGAGGCGATCAAGATCCGCAGGCTGCCCGAGGGAGAGTTAGTCGGTGGATGAATGAGAGGATGAATGAGATGGACAGACTGTGTATCCGATCCTTGTGAGATACGCCCTCATCTTGGCGATGCCCAGGACAGAGTCAGGAAGGATCCCGGCCTTGCGACGGGCTTCAATCACCGCGAACGGCGTCTGCAGCTCGTTGAGCCTGTCAATCGCATCCTGTTGAACGTGAAATAGACGCTTAGAACCTCATCCCAATGACGCCATAACCGAGTCGCACAACATACATTGTAAGTCCTGCTTGTCGACGCCATGCTTCGCGCCTGAAAGCGTACGGCTATGAGTTTGTGCAGGAGAGTCGTTGGCCGCGTCGATGCATAACGCATCGGTTTGAGTCCAATGTTCTTATTGATTGAAGCGTTGGCTGCAGTGCAAGATTGACCTGATATAAGGGACGCCAGAGCCCCTCCCCCACTGTGAGTGAGAAAAATCGCCGTAATCGGCTCTAGCTTTTTAAGATAAGGACGAAGCAGAAGAGAAAAAAAGAAAGGTGATTCGTTCGGCTTTGGGTGCAGCTGCAAGGTTGTCAGATGGCTTCTCGCTGTGTTTCGGCGATGAACTTGATGATTTGATTTTATATAGTTGAGGGTATCTTTGTGATTGACGTTTTTAAACGGATGGGAGAATGGCTCGTTGAATCGATGATTCCCAGATTTACGACGGGGCCATTAGATTCTTATCATAGCGTCTTTTCTCCGGATAGTATCGGCATCACCAAACTCGAAAGTCGATCTCACCTCTGACAGCATAACGACTCATTGCATTGTTCTGGAAGACTCTTCAAATCGTCTTGTTGAACTTTATATTTAATCTTGAGACAAGTCCAGCAATGTCAATTACTGTTTAAATACTAATGCTGAATTCGTTACATTGTAGCTCCTACCAATAGCAGCAGCTTCAAAAAGTTGAATACACCAATCCCATCATAATCCCATCGAGGCCAGCCTCAACACAATTAGAAGTCAATTGAGACGCTCACGTCTTTCCCACTCGCCTTAACAACATATCCCTTCATCCCCTCCTCCAACCCACCGGTAAACGCCGCATCAAACCTTTTGCCACTATCCGTCCAAGCCAAATTCGACCTCCAGGTTAGCCAGTTCTGGGCCATCGCTCCCTCCGGGGCTCGAAGGATGCCCGTTGCAAGGTCGACAATCTGCCAGTTCCCTGGGCCTTGCAGCTTACGCGGGTCGTTTGCGTAAAAGATGGTTGCACCGCAAGTACCGCAGAAGCATCGCTGGACACCCGGCGACGAGGCATAGACCTTTGCGGTTCCAAACTTGAGATCACTCTTGATCTCTGGCTCGCAGTAGTTGAGAGGGAGAAACGCCCATCCGACGAGATGCGTTCCGTTTGAGAGGCGGCAGTCGCTGCACATGTCAAATGAGGCTATCCATTTGGTTGGATCGACGGGAGAAACGCAGCCGCGGACAATCTCATGATCAAGAATCTCTTGTGTAGGACGTCGGATTGTGAAAGACACGCCTCCGCAGTGACACTCAGCTCGGAGGCGATCTTGTCCGTCCTCGCCCACTTCCGGCTCTGCTTCAACAATCTTGGCTCGAGGATCGTCTTTTGGAGGATTCCAATCTGGCAACTTTTGGTCGCCCACGTGCGTCAGGATTTGCGCAAGGCCTTTATCCTTGGCCGATTCACTAAATGTATGGCTGGTGAGCTTGAAGTTGTCTGGCCCATGGTCTGTGAAGATTGACGTGGCGACCGTCCACTCCCCCCTATCAAGTGCAACACCTGCAACATGACATCCGCAAGTCGAGCAGAAGTCATAAGTGCAATCGGCTCCCTTGATGGAATATGTAGTTAGGCTCTTCTCACTTGAAGGCGCTATGAATTTGGGTTTGATTCCTTCTCCCAACGAGGCGTGAAAGATGCATGGCGCCCCAGTGGTGAAACGGCAGAGGCTGCAATGACAGAGATAGAGAGAGAGAGGAAGAGATGCCGTAGGAACGTCAACAGTGAAGTGGACGGAGCCACAGAGACACTTGGCCTCGAGGGTTTTGGTCTCAATGTTGGATTCTGCCATTGTGTGAATAGTTGCAGAATGGTTGTGAAACAATTGACTTCAATGTTTAGCAACTAATTGTCTTGATTTAGTGGCCATGTTTCGCGCTTATATCTCCACGATCTAAAGGCCGACGGGCTTGGTTAGGTGGGGGTTGAGCTATGTTCACATTTATTCACGCTCCTAGCTTTGGATATCCATCTTCTTTGAGTGTTTTTTGCAATCTGCGTTAAACTGGTTTAACATCTGCTGTTCTGGGGGATCAGCAGGCAAGTTGCAGATAAGCTGGCCTGAATAGTTGCTCCGAATGACTCAAGCTTATCCCCTCCAAGAGTGAGAATTGCTTTCCTGTTTAGGCAAAATTTTGCCGACATGCTGACTGAAACTAGCCATTCCGGGCTTTCCTTTGAAAAAGCGTCACCTTTGGCTCTATCTTTGAATTTTTCTTTCTTCTGGTGATGTTCTCAACGTCATCTCTTGTTGCGAGCTGATTAAGCATCTGAAGTTGGATTACGCGGAGCCAAGCTAACAGTTGAGATTCCTCGCACCGGCTGATATGGAGGTTAATAATAGCCGAAGTTATTCCGATCGCGCCCAAACTTCCCATTCTTGACTCAAGCTCTCTATCAAATTTTCCACCCGCCGTCTATCGCTTGCTGGTGCCGTGGGCCTCATTTTGCACGACATGTCGGATGCTAGAGACAGTTTTCTTGACCTCGAGAAGCACCGTCTACGGCTTGAAGATAATGTCGACAAACTGCGGAAAGCTCTGCAGCACTGGCAAACTTGGGATGCCGAATATGAGGCTCTCAAGGAGGAGGTTGAGGCCGTGACGGCAGCGAACCAAGCTGAGGAGCTGCGTCGGATACATACTGAGTTTGATGGCGACCTGCTGAAAGGAAAGGAAATCGACGACATCATTGGCCAGCCAAAGCTAAAAACCAAAGAACAAATCATCAACGTCCTGGAGCGACGCATTGATTATGTGTCTCAGAATATTTCGACGCTGCAGAAGCAACTCGGAACAGCCGAGAATAAGTATGCTGCTGCGACTGTCATCAGCCAACCCGATGCCACCGATGAAGATGGGCAACCTATCCTGGACATTGTCGAAGAACTGGATGACGATGACAATGTCGTCTCATTTCGGCTGAATAAGCCCGGCGAGTCTCTGGGAAATGTGGAAGCGCTTCTCGAAAAGGCTGGGATTACAGACGATGCCGAATCTAAACCTGAAAAGGAGGACTTGGTCTCAAGTAAGACCACGGATAAGGGGAAGTCCCCCAAAGGCAAAGAACGGGATCTTGCACCCGTGGCCGCAGCCAAACCGCCTTCACCCAAGCTTGAGATGAAGAAAACTGTCTCGTTCTCAGAAGATACAAAGTCTGCTGAGGAGTCGGAGCCTGAGATATCATGGAGAGCAAAACGTGTCAAGGAGATCATGGGCGCCGCCAAAGATCAAGAGGATATTAGCATGCAAGCTGCTGCTATACCCAAGGACGAGTCACCAGAAGATGCAGCTCTACGGCAGCAGATGCTGAGGTATGGCATGAGCGAAGTTGGCGCCGTTGTTGCTGAGCTTGAGCTCGAGGAAGGCGATTCAGATGAAGAGTCCGAGGACGACGAGGATTTTGACGATGAATATGACGATTACGATGAAGAGGACGATGAAGATCAATATGGACGCTATAAAGGAAGCGTTGTCACAGATCAGTATCGTCAACGAATGCTTCAACTAGAAAAGAAGCTTGGCATAAGGTCTCATTCCTCTAAATCTCGGCCCAAAGTCGACGACGAAGACGCAAGCGATGATGATGACGATGAAGGCATTGGCCACATTGTTGTCAACCGAGAAGCTGCAGCACCATCACCATCACTATCCACAGCTCCAAACGCTACCCCTCTCAAGTCGAATCTTAAGGAGAAGCAAACCGACGATTCTGAAGCAAAGAAGGGTGTACGTTTTGCGGCTAGCCTTGACATCGCTCCTGAGAACAAGCCTTCTGCTCCCGTCGTCAGCGAGACGAAGAAGAAGGATATTGTCGAACCTCTAAGCGACCTCATCGTAGAGCGGAGCAGCTCTTCAAAGCCGATTAAAACTGAAGCCCAACCAGCAAAGAGAGCATCACGATTCAAAAAGACAAGAGATGACACCGACTCACCAAGTGTTGTTCCCAAAGGACCTCTAGATATCCGGCCGAACTTTGTCGACGAGGATCGACCGGCAGTGCCCACTGGTCCCGAAGGCGCTACAATAGCCAATAAACTGGTCGAACGGGAGTCGACGGCTGCTGCCATTGCTCCCGACGAAGTCAACGACATGATGAGCCACCAAGAAGTCGCTGATGAGTATCAACGGATGCGCAGAAAATTCATCCAGCGAGAAGGTGGGTTCCTCAAGCCGGATGAATCTCCTATCCAGCCCGTACGCGACGAGGAAGATGAGGAACCCATCAGCCGATTCAAAGCTGCACGGCTCTCGCGCCAGTAGTATGGAGAGGACAGTCGATATATAATCGATAAATCTCACCATATTATTGAGTAATTCGTCATGCCCTGGCAAATGTGACCCTTGACAAGATTGCTCTGAAGTACCATCAACCCCCGTGTTTGCTAACCTAGTGCGTAAATCAGCCAATATTATTATCCTTGTAATACATGGATCTGAATGCTCTTACTCAATCATCAGTGGGTTGCAGCTATCAATCTGCCTTCCATTCCGATTCGATCCAAGAACAATTCCATAGTAGGGTTCTCTGACACCGTTGCTCGACTTTGGGTCGTCTCTATAGTTACGGTTATTCGTTAGGCTCTATACATTGTCTATTGAATGAGTAGAGTAGAACCATCTCATTTTGAGTGAAGTCACTATCCGGTTCCTTCGGCTCAAGTTGGTTGCCATCGGCCGATTTCCTTTCCCATACGCAATGAACTGGCTTCATCAGCAGGTTGACATCCTTACCGGCCATCAATATAACCGATTATCAAAAAAATTAGACAAATAGAAACGAATTATCCCGATAATTGTGTAAAAAAGCAAAAAAGAAGTGATTCCGCCCGGGCTCGAACCGGGGACCTTTTCGGTGGTGTCAACTAACTGTTAACGAAATGTCATAACCAACTAGACCACGGAACCGTATACTGCTTGTTAGAGATTGTGGTCGCTCAGAGCATTATCAGGATGTCTACATCGAGTCTCTCCCTGATTGAAGGTTGAAGAGCATCTTTTCAATTGGATAGCCTCTGGAAGAATTGCAACTCAACTACCTAAGGTACTAATATAACCGGCATGTCTCCAGGAGTACATATTCAATATAATCATAGTACCTAGCTAGGTACATGTACTGATGCGCAATCAAGATTTCAAGTAAGATTAGTAGGCAGGATTGCTATTCCAGTGTTACTGTTGTTACAACAAAAACTAAAGCTCACATACATTTGCAGGCAGCATTGGATGCTCTCAAGAGACATAGTCTATTAGTATTCAATGATACAGCTTGCCATTTGTCAAGCCTTGGGATCCTTATAGTCTATAATGATTTGATACATGAGATCCCACCCACGCTTCAGATGCCGTATTTTACATTCATCCCATGATGAAAGAAAAAAAAAAGAAAAAGAAAAAGAGCGATGGCTTGTACAAGTCCATACACGCAGACACCAGATATACGTAAAAAAAAAGAACCCAGCAAGAAAAACCCATCATGAGCAACCGTTATCCGCATCATCATTTCCCCTTGCTGAACAACGCAGCAATCGTGTCCGAGAATGTCGCCTGGCCTTCTGCGCGCCGCACCTCTCTCTCTTCCCTCTTGGCGTCCCAAATCTTCTTCACGTTGCGCGCAACGTCGGCCTTGGCTTGCAGATCGGCTCTTAAAGCGGCTTCTTCAGCAACTCTCTCGTCTTCTGGCAGCTGGTCGAGCTTCTCCTTCCACTGCTTCTGAAGCTCGTCGGATGGCTTGATGTTGGTCGCGCTGGTGGCAGTCGTCTTCGGGAGCGAGGGGTCGAAGGTTGGGATAAGCGTGCCGTTTTCCTTGGCCTTTTCGACTTCCGCCTCGTGCTGCAGCATCCTTTGAAACAGCGCATCGGCGTGGAGTTGGATATCTTCATCGACTTCACCCGGCCGCCCGGCTACTGAGCCGTATCCTAGCGCTCTTAGAAATCTCTGTGGCATTTCATCGTCAGTACGCTCCTCGTATGCTATATCGTGCCCAAGGGGGGGGGGGTTGTCCTACAGATTGCATGGTGTAGCATCTCTCAAACCGCCGTACTTGGTGTCGGCACATTTGCAGTTGGTCCTCCCAGCTGCCGCTCTTCATGCAGTTAATCCACTCCTCCTGCTGCGGCGCGCAGTTCTCGAGTCCAGCCCTGGCGATTGCCGCCTTGCGCTCCTTGTACCCCTCCAACACTGACATGAGCTTGTCGTGATCGGTTGAAGTCTCTTCCTCGACCTCTGCTAGTGGTCTGTAGTTCTTCCACAGATGCGCATATCGCCCGTCTTGATAGAGACTTGCAGACGGAACCGCGGCCGGCTCTGGCTTTGATTCAGCCGCGGCGCCTGCATCTTGTCGCCGTGTTGATGCCGCTCGCTGGTTGGGAATGTACTTGACGGGCGATTCTTTTTCCAAAAACTCGCGAAGCTTGGGATCGAGCTTGCCGAGGGGATTCGGAGCGTCGCCGCCAAAGATGGAAGGTAGCCAGCCCATGGTGAAGCGTGAGTTTGAAGCCGCAAGAAGCGACCCAGGGGGTATCCAGATCTTTATTTGGCTTACAAGGTGGCTCTGACGTCCCCAACAGAATAGGTTCGGGAGATGCTTTTGACAGGGACAAGGGTGTGAATATTACATAAGGCGACAGATGTGCACTGTGCAGTTTTATGGAGCGCGGCGCATATGTCAACGTGCATTATTATATCCACGATTTGTGTGCAGGGGTAACTCTTTTCATTACAGGACGAGTAATAATCAGTGTTATAATCATCGATTCAGATCTTTGGAAAACACATGAAAGGGAGGCAAACGTCTCCATATCATCAAATGAGCATCACATATATGCATCAAAGGATGAATCCAAGTAAGCTGTGCGCATTGGGTATCACGCGATATTTTCCCTGTTGTACAATCACTGCTTCCACGGTACCGTGAAACCGCTTGTTGATACTTAAACATTGGGGTTTTATTCATATATCACCTGAGGGCCTCATCGTCAAGATTTCTTTTTTGCACCGCGCTCCATGATTGGGAATCGAATTAAGCGTCGTGAACAACCCTGAGACGTCGAGATCGTGGTCATGAATCCTTTTTTATTCACGATTGCGTCTACAACTCATTTTGTAAAGCGACTTCCCATGCCGACCCTCCAGCGGGGATGATTCGTTCCCCCCGATGTTTATCACGCCAAAAATGCCAGTAGAGAAACCCAATTTAGAACTTGGAGAAGGACTTGACCGCCTTGCCAGTTCGGGGCAGAACGCGGAGGACGTTGAAGCGGACCTAGAGGAAGAAGGGGTCAGCATCAAGCCATGCCATCGGAAGAGGGGACAAAAACATACAGTCTTGCTGAGAGGCCTGCACTGGCCAACGGTAACCTGGTCACCCTCCTCAACACGGAAAGCAGGAGAGACGTGGGCGGCAAGGTTCTTGTGTCGCTTCTCGTAACGAGAGTACTTGGGGATGTAGTGAAGGTACTCTCTTCGGATGATGAGGGTTCGGTGCATCTTGGTGGAAACGACGGTGCCAGTCAGGATACGGCCACGGATAGAGACGAGACCGGTGAAAGGGCACTTCTTGTCTGTATCATTCCAAAGTCAGCAAATTCCAGCTCCATGCAAGGCGTGAAAGGTGTATCCATCTCGTTCTCGTCGCGTTGTCTGGCTCCCGCGCTCTTCGATTCCATTCGTGTGTTTTCGAATCCTTCCCATTTTGCCCATCTCGAATCCTCCCAATTTCAACCATTTCTTCGCACGTACCGATGTAGCTGCCCTCAATGGCAGTCTTGGGGGTACGGAAACCCAGACCAACGTCCTTGTACCATCGTCGTCCACCCTTGCCCGGTCGGGCGCTCTTGGTCTTGGTCTTGGAGTTCAAGAAGATGTGAGGCTGCTTCTGGAAAGCGCGCTCCGACTGGACGGTCAACTCGGTCGCCCTGGCATGAATGTTAGTAACGGGCAATATTCGTCGAGAGCTGGCGCAATGCTGTCGGGCAAAACTAACATCTTGAATTATCCTGCTCCGGAGAGGTACCGTAACTAGAGGGCGTGTCGTAGAGGGTGGGAAGACAATGTCGATGGTTTTGCACAGGATGGAGGAGTAGGGCAACGGCGCACTTTTTTCGGGCCACTTTCCCACCTTAGGGCTTGCAAAATTTAGATTGGCTGATTAGGCGAGCCAAATAACGGGGCTCTCTTTATCTGCACGTGATCCGAATTTCCAGTGCCAGTTGAATTGTGGGGAAAATTTTGGCTTTGCATTTCCATCATTTGTGGCTCAAGTAGACCAAGTGTGGCTGAACTCAATGGAGTACGTACCGGTGTACCGTTACCCCCCCAGGAAGTAAACAAACGCGGTCATCGGGCCCTTTTTTGTGCTTCAAGCTGGAACTCCTGCTTCGGGCAATCGTGACAGGATCACGACAACCAGCAAAATGTCTGCGCCGGGCGAATCCACGATGCCGGCGACGCGCCGTACTCGGAAATCAATCGGCGTGCACACAGAGCTTTCAAATCGTTCACACAAGGAAAATGCTACCATTGATGTTGGCGAGTCCATGGCTGGCAGTCGCAAATCACGGAGCAAGAGCATAGGCCCGGGCGGAATAGATGCGCTCAGGCAAGGAACTGGGAACAGGCGCGCGGTATGAATCTTTCTGTCTAATACCGACCTTATAGCGTTTCTGACCTCCAATATAGTCTCTTGCTGTACCATCCAAGGTTCCTCGCTCGATCCTGAAGCCCAGCATTTCTCCGCTACCCGAAATCCCGCCATTGCGATCACAATCATCGAGAAAGTCAGTAGGCGTGTCAACGGTTAGCCCGCCCGAGGACGAATTGAGCGGATCAAAAATCGCCGTAAGGACAGAAGAAGAGCAACAAGCCGCAGCTAGAGAGAGAGAGGAGCGGGACAGGCGAGATGCTCGTCGCAAATCCTTAGCCAATCGCAGAGTCTCTTTTGCTGCAGAAGCAACACTGCACACGTTTCACGAAGTCGAGTACATGCAGAAGAATTCGGCAGAGTCTAGAAGGAAATCAAGCTCGGGCTCAATCATCCAAAATGCGGGCCCTCAACTTGCTGCCTCCGACCAGAACACGAAAGGGAAGCGGACTTCGCTTGCTGCGCAGAATGGTATTCAGAGTCAAGGTGATAACACCACCTCGATTATATATAGCTCTGATTCCGAACCTGCAGATGCGGTGGAAGAGATTGCTACAGATGAGGAAGAGGTGGAGGAAGAGGAAGAAGAAAACTCCAACAGCGACTCTGATGACGGAACAATGATGAGCGTGGAGACAGAGGAGGTTACAGGTACTACCGTGGCGTCTGAGAGAACCTTGAGTGACCTGGAAGAATCATCTACGCTTGACGAGGCTCTCCGCATGGCTGCTCGACAGGCAGCAACTCAGCAGCTAGGAGACGGTGATTCCGACGATGGTGAAGAAATCATCCCCTCGTTTGGTTGGGTGAAAAAGGCAAACCGGCAGCCCCCAACTAGTGGTAACGAAGAACCTACAAAGGCACCGACAGATCACAACAACGAAGACGGCACAGAGATGGACATGGACATGGATATGGACATAACTGTTGCAATGGGGAAAATTATAAAGCCGTCTGGGCCTGACGAAACTGACGCGGAGCAAGAACAAGAGGTTTCTATGGACGTGACCCGTGCATTTGGCGGCATTCTCCCGAATGATAGAACCAATGGCGCGCCTTTAGATCCAGGTGAGATGGATGATGACCCCATGGAAGATGTTACAATGGAATTCACGACTATGGTGGGCGGGATTCAATACCCTGAGCTACCAGATGTCGACTCCGAGGTTGACCAAAACGAAGAAATGTCAATGGAGCTCACCAGTGTCATGGGTGGCCTGCTAGCCCGTCAACAACGAGAGCAGCACCAGGCAACGCGGCGAGAGACGCTGAACCGGACTTCAAAATTGGATGACGATGCCACAATGGATATGACTCTTGGATTTGGAAACATTCTTTCGAGTGCCCCCCAGAACGAGGGCACTGAGAGAAATGAAGATGCTGATGGCGATGCGACAACCGGCATGGATATAACCACAGCTATTGGCGGGATTATAAGAAATACCTCTCAAGCGCTCAGGAAGAGCTTTTTTGGCTCACAAACAGACAAACCGGAGAACGTATCGCAACTGTCTCCTGAGGAGCATAGCCCTGTTCAAAACACAACATCCACACCCAGTACTGCGTTACAACCTGCACCAGAAAATCCGACACAATCTGCTACGCCTCGAGCGCTGGAGGAGCCGATACTTGATTTCTCAACAACTCCACCAACGCCGAAGTTTTCGACTGCACCGAAGCCACCTGCAACACGCAGGTCAACTACGCCCAAGGCCTCGGCAATACCCAAATTAGTGACTCCCAAATCCTCGACGGCACTCAAGTTAACAACACCCAAAACTTCAACAACCCCCAAAACTTCGACGACACCCAAAGCTTCAACAACCCCCAAGGCTTTGACGACCCCTCTGCAAACTTCGGCATCAACAAAGACAACAACGCCGATATCGCAGAGCCGGGTTCTTCGATCCTCGTCTATAAAATCGCCTTCGAAGAGTGCAAGCCGAACACCCTCCCCTGCGAAATCATCGCAAAAGAGTGCTGCAAAAGCAACGCCGCGGAAGGATTCTACTCCTCGGCGACTTTCTGGGGTTGGTGCAGACAGAAATGGCCTGGGATCACCCCAGGTTGCGGCTATTTTTGATCGGCGAGAGTCGTTGAGCGATTCAGCCAGCATATTCGTTCCTGGAAAGCGTGCTGTTGCATTCAGCGACCCCAAGGACTTGGCGGCAGAGGTTGATGAAAGCGATGAAGGAACCCAGTCGAAATCTGGTGGTCGAGATGCTACGCTCAACCTTAGAGAGATGATTGATAGCATGAGCCCCAAGCGAAATCCTTTGAGAGGCCGGAAGAGCCTCCATATTGGAAGTGCCAGGGGCCTCCTGGGTAAACGACCCATTGAATCGGACGAGGAAGATGATGCAGAGGAGAATGATGGCGTAAAGAGGTTAAAGAACCGCCAGGGCAGCCCTGTCAAGAACGTGAGACTTCAGCAGCCCCCTTCCAAAGAAGAGACGACTGGTAGGCTCCGAAGATCAACCCGACTGAGCTTGGACTTTGCTGGAAAGATGCCCCAAACAGCCTTTTCATCTCCTCTAAAGGGCGGTGATGGCAGCGGTCCGCTGGGCCAGAAGCACCCCATGGCTGCAAAAGATAACCAAACGGTTCACGATGTCCAAATTCATCAACCTACGGCCAGCAACGACTTTCAGTTTTTGGAGACAATTGATGAGAGCCAGATGCAGCTTCAGGACTTCTTGAACTTGACCTCGATTCGTTTTATGGAGCTTAACACTACGAAAAGGCGCCACACAATTGCACCAAGGACATCACAGAGCGGAAGTCTGGCAGATGGGGAGGGTGATCGGTCGCTTGAGCGACGTGTCATGGCTGGCGCCTGCACCGTGCCCATGCTGGAACTATATCAGCATTCCTGCCGAGAACTGAAGAAGTATATATCTGAAGGACGGAGAATAGTAAAGGAGATTGAGACCGAGACATTCGAAGACAATCCTCCGCTGTTCCGAGAGTACATATCTGCTACTGCTGATGTCAAGGCGTTGATGGACAATCAGTTCAAGAATGTCAGAACTCATGCCCGTCACCTTAGCAAGGCGATGTGGTACGAATGGCGGATGAAGCTACAGGACGGACTAAACGAAGGCCTTATCAGTATCTCTGAGGGCATGGATGGCGATGTCAAAGTTCTTGAAGAGCAGGAGAACCTTTTGAAAACTGTGATGCCCAATCTTGTGAGCCGATACGAATCGCTCTTGGAAGAAAGCAACAACCTGGAAGAAGCCGCAAGAGAATTAGCCGACTGTGATCCTGCCGAGCTTCAAGCCGCCCGGGATGAATTGACCAGTCTAGACGATGATATTGCTCAGAAGAAGAAACTTATTGCCCAGCTTCGACAAGAGTTTGAGGCATCTGAAACCGACGTGGAGGAATTAACGGCACAAAAAACGCAGTGCCTTGCAGAAATACAAGATTCGGAACGAGTCAGAGAGGAGTGCCGTGGCTGGACCAGCACCGAAGTTAACAATCTTAAAGGTACGGGTGTATACATATTCGTAAATCTCATTATGAATATCGCACAAACTGACACTTGATAATAGCACGGGTGGAGGCCATCGAAAAGCAGCATGGATGGGCCGTAACGGGCATCTCAGGGTCAACGCTCTCGATGACGTACAAGCGAGAGATTGAGCTTGTCCTCGATATGAAGTCTTTCCAACCTCGGCAGCCAAACTCGCCTATAGATTTGTGGTACCTTGCCGATAGCCGTACCGCCAATCCTTTACCGAAGACTACAGAAAAGGAATTCCTCCTGCAGTGTGTACGCGAGCATATTCGGGCATTGTCACAGAGCCGCACGAAGCTGTCTCATCTCCTCAGCGTAATAGGAGCCGCATGGGACAAGAGTAAATGGATCTCCCGTGAGGTCAAACGTATCAATGTAACGTTTCCCACAAAGGTTACCAAAACATCCGACTCCAGCATTACCATTACTAGTTCTCTCTTGTTGGCGCCTTTGGAAACGCGAGTCGAGGTGGCTTTCAACCTCAAAGGGTCTAGCGGGCCGGAGGGAGTGAATGTAGATGTTTCAACGGACGCCAAGGTGGTGTATGGGGAACAATTCAATGTGGGCAAGGTTGGGGAGTTCTTGGGTACTAGGATTGGGAAGAGTGTGGGAGCGGAGGGTGAGCAGTGGAGCAACGTTGTGATTGAGTTATATGAGAAGCTTATTGCTCGGGGGAAGAAGCAATAACTGTCGAGTTGACGCTGTAATGACTGATGATGGTTTGGGTATATATACATGGTGGATTGTTTGGGTTGAACAGGCGTTGTTGGACACAAAGATACCAGGAGCCGATGCTCTCTCTGCAGCTGCGTTATCATGAATACTAAGGTTGATACAATGATATTCGAGCATTTGATTACTAGGTATAATGCTGAAGCACTGTAATATTCGCTGATATGTCACCCTTCAAACTCCGCAGAGATGGACAATAGGAGGACGGAGGTTACTATTTGGGCAAGGTGCTCTTCTACCACTACTAGCAATAGTTGGAGCCCCATGGAGAAGAAACATCGCGACAGCCGTGTCTTGGACGAGCTGAACTAACAAACCCCCAAGTTTTAGCGAGATTTACCCCCAGCAGGCTGTTTGTACTCGCAGCTCCAATGATCGACCATCAGATGTCCTATTTTTTCTCTGCCTTCTCTCCCACCTTTTCAGATTTCTTCTTCTTTCTTCTCACATCTCAAGCACTGAAACGTTTCAATCCCCCTCTTCCATCCACCCCGCATATTCATTTTCATCTCGTCCCTGGGGTTGTTGAATTTCCATCTCCTTCATCTCCGCACATCGGCACCCCCAGCCTTGCTAGTGAGAGGAGTTACCCAAATTGGCAAACTACTGCGAATTCGGGCATCATTTTTATAAGAACTGGCCACCGTCCTTCATCGACTCCAAAGCAAAGACAACTCAATCTTTTCTTCAATTCCCTTTACAGATCGGTGCCGGCGTTTCTCCTAGTGGTATAGATTGTGTTTTTCTCTTCTTCGTCATGGCAACATTTTTTCGTTGGTGAGTTTGCCACCCGCTAGAACGATCTTTTTTTCACTTAGAGCATCTGACTTCTAACCATGAGCGCAGGTACAATGGAAGGCTCGCAGCCCGTCCGTATCTCACCCAGGGCGTGACGACTGCCGTTCTGTTTGCTACTGGCGACATCACCGCCCAGCAGCTGGTCGAGAAAAGGGGCGCCAAGGGCCACGATGTCTCGCGAACTGGCCGCATGGCGCTCTACGGTGGATGTAGGTTTTATTTGGCTGCCTAAACCCACCTCTCTCTCTCTCTCTCCTCTCTCTCGCCCAGCCCAGCACCACCGCAGATCCATTGAAAATTTTTAACTAACCCAACGGATTGCAGGTGTTTTTGGACCCGTTGCGACTACCTGGCTGGGCTTCCTAGCTCGTCGCGTCACCTTCAGGAATGCTCGGGTCGAGACGGCGGCGCGTGTGGCGGCTGACCAGCTGCTGTTTGCTCCCGTCATGATTGGAGTCTTCCTCGGCAGCATGGCCACCATGGAGGGCAAAAGCCCCCAGAAACGCCTTGAAACGACGTGGTGGCCGGCCCTCAAGGCCAACTGGGTGCTCTGGCCGGCCGTGCAGTTTGTCAACTTCACCTTCTTGCCTCTACAGTACCGTCTGCTGTTTGCCAACGTCATCTCGATTGGTTGGAACAGCTACCTCAGCTGGGTGAACAGCAAGGGCGGCACCAAGAGCAAGGACCACGAATTGGTCGCCGCCCCAGCCACCTAAATTTCTCATTGTTTCTCTCAGGTACTGCTTTGATGGGTTTTGTTTTTGTTTGCATTAGAGGGGGGAAAAAGGAAGACAAGATAGAGGCTAGAGATGACTCGCAATGCGGTAACTTTGTTGCACCTCACAATAATCATGATGCATGACGACACAGTGCATTTCCATCTCGCATTATCACCTATGCCTGATGGTTTTTTTTAAGAAAAAAAAATCAAATATCTTTTATTAATACAGCAATGCTTCCGGTGCACTGACAGAGACGCACATGCATTTCGTATGTAGCATGTCATTGCCCCCCCTGGACCTTGCTGACGTTGATGCGGTCTTGTGATCGGGTCCGATGATGGCGGTTTTAGATAAGCCAAGCTCAGGGGGAATACAATATGACGAACCCAAAACTAAAGCAACAATAGCGGGTGATACTTGTACTGGTAGGGGCGCAATCCGCAAATTACCTTGTAGTCGTCAAGGCTTCGTCCTTTGCATGGAGTCGACCAGCGATCCATTTTAACTCTGCCATCCCCCGGCTTTTCCCATCCAGATCTGATAAGAGCATTGGAAGTACGGACTCCGTACGGAGCACATATCGGAACTCACGATAAGCGCAGGGCTTACTCAGTCCGTGTCCAAGACCACAGAGGCTTAGCGCTGGCTGACTCATCCCTCTTTTTGCCGCCTTTGCAAATCGTTTTGCCGAACGAGCGGCCAAGGCCGGGCTTTGACGAAACACAATCGACATCATCGGATTCAGCCTCTGCGCTCGGATCGACCTCTTTTCCTCTCTTGCCGCTCTGTTTCGCATCTGCCCAGCAGACCGAGTTTGGCGGCGCAATGTTGCCTCTACCGGTGCGGCGCGCGGTGGCCGCTGCTCCTCAGTGGGCAAGTGGGCTGACTTCTCTCGCCGCGTCGGCTCCAAAGGTCGCAGCCTCGCGCTTCATCATGAGTCGCCCTCAGCGGCGCTACTCCTCGTCAAAACCCTCAAGATCCGATGAGCCCAACGATATTGCCGCCGGCCAGTCGGTGCCGGCATCTACCTCGCGCGGAGAGAGCAAAGGCAGCAGGAAACGAAAGAGCAAGGATTCAGCTGACCGGAGTGCGGCTTTCAAGAAACTGCCCAGTGTTCCCAACACTCACCACATGTCTCAAGAAGGTGAGTGCCACAGATGTCACATTCGAAATGATCCTGGCTCGTTACTAACATGGGTTACAGCCCTGAGCTTATCGAGCTTCTTCTCACTCCACCGTCCCATTTCCATCACCCAGACCATGCCCAGGACTGTTACAGACGAGCACTTTGCATCCATATTTGCGCCTCGATCAAAGTCGAACAGGATACGAGACACCGTCTCTGCAATTTCTGACACCATTGACCAGCTGGAAGGCCCCATGGCTCAGGTGACAATAGGATCTCAGGATCAAGGGGCTGGCGATGGTATGCACAGAGTCGACGTTAAGAATCCTGATGGAACCGAATCGAGCATCTACCTCCAGGTTGATACCATGTCTGGAGAATTCTTGCCCTTCCGCCCCCCTCCGCTGCCCGAGGCGCAGCAAGGCGCTGAGGCTGAAGGAGTTGCGGCTGAGGCTGAAGCTTTGGAAGAGGCTCACCACCGAGTTTACAAGGCCATGTTCACCATCGAGGAGTCCACAGAGCCGGACGGCCAAATCAGGATCATCGCCCACAGCCCTCGGATCATCCAGGACGAGCAGCCCCGGAGCTTCTTGGAGCGTCTGGCAGTCCGCCAACTGCGGGTTGACCAAGCTCGCGGCCAGCGTGACCTCTACGCCATCAGCGTTAAGCGACAACGAAAGCTCAAGATGAAGAAGAAGAAGTATAAGAAGCTGATGAAGCGAACAAGAAACTTGCGCCGCAAGCTGGATCGAACCTAAGGCGGCCAGGCTCGGGCTGTGTAGAAATTCGCATTTATTTATTTTTTTCCTCTATTGCGTTGGGATTTGACCGGTTCATGGGTTGGTGTCTGTCTGGCGGTTGGCAGCTTTTTGTCAGCCATGAGTTACGCAACGCGCTCCTGAGACTTTTTCTCTTCCATAGACTCGCGAAGATGACTTGTTGTCATGTGTTGTGGTGCATGACTGGGGACATGGCCTTTTCCCGTTAGATCGATTTTGTAAAATTAGTATGAATAAGACGAACATGTATCAACATATTTGATGAATTGTTGGCAACGTTTTCTTGGTGTATCTCATCTCTGTAACAGGAGCTAGATATCCTACGGCCTAGTATTGCACCTCCTCTTAGACAGGTAGGCAAGTCTCTATGAAGGGTTATACCGTTCAATGTATATAAAAGCTTGAATCGTTCTAGTTTTTCGAATTCACTACTACCTAGTAATTCAAGATGATTTTCATCCTGTAATTTCAAGCTGTTCATTCAGCATAAGGTACACCTGCTAATAAACCTTCTCGGTCAATATCCCGGTGAGCGGCTCGGTCAAGTTTTGCACTAGCGAAGCTAATGGCGCCCACCGCCCGGCAGAATCCAGCTCCACCGCCAAATTTTTGGATTTTTTGCCCGCGACGGTATTTTGTATGCGAGAGGTCCCGCAATAAACTGTCTGAAGCCAGCAATTCTTGCGCAATTCTTTACCACAGACCATTGGCTGTGACAAAGCGTTCGCAAGATGCAGCGCAAGCAAGTGTAAGTCGTCGAGCGGCAAAATTTACCTACATCGTAATGCCGCGATATAGCTGACCTGCCTACAGAGACGAGCGCATTGGCGCTCTCATTCGAAATGGCCTGCAGGAGAAGAAGAGAAGCTTTTTCGTCGTGGTAGGAGACCAGGCCAAGGATGTCATTGTCCGACTTCATTATATCATGTCCATGGTAGACATCAAGCAGAACAAGTCTGTCCTGTGGGCATACAAGAAGAAGCTACTGGGATTTACAAGGTGAGCGTGAAAGCATGCCTTTTTTTTTTCTCCTCTCCCATTTGGGCGGAACCAGACGTCTGACTGCTGTTCACAAATAGTCACCGAAAGAAGCGAGAAGACAAAATCAAAAAGGAAATCAGACGCGGAATCCGAGAAGCAAACTCTGAGGATCCATTCGAACTGTTTGTCTCTCTGCACAACATCCGCTACACCTACTACAAGGAGACCGACAAGATCCTGGGTAACACATATGGCATGTGTATTCTGCAGGATTTCGAAGCCGTTACGCCCAACATTTTGGCCCGGACGATCGAGACTGTTGAGGGTGGTGGTTTAGTTATTATGCTGCTCAAGGGAATGAACAGTTTGCGGCAGCTCTACAACTTGTCCATGGATGCCCACTCAAAATACCGGACGGAGGCGCACGATGACGTTGTGGCCAGGTTCAATGAACGTTTCCTGTTGTCTTTGGGAGGCTGTGATTCTTGCCTGGTCATTGACGACGAGTTGAATGTTCTTCCCATTTCGGGCGGCAAGAATGTCAGAGCTCTACCGCCTCCGGAAGCCGATCAGCCCAAGTCTCCGCAGGCGTTAGAGCTGGAGTCCATCAAAGACGATAACCAGGAACGCCAGCCGGTTGGATCATTGATTAATCTCGCAAGAACAGTCGATCAAGCAAAGGCTCTGCTGACTTTCACGGACGCCATTGCTGAGAAGACGCTGCGAAGCACTGTTGCGTTGACAGCTGCCAGAGGACGAGGAAAGTCGGCCGCCATGGGAGTTGCCGTGGCCGCTGCGGTGGCATACGGATACAGCAACATCTTTATTACATCGCCGTCTCCTGAAAACTTGAAAACGCTTTTCGAATTTGTCTTCAAGGGCTTTGACGCTCTCGGTTATGCTGACCATGCGGATTACTCCATCATCCAAAGCACGAATCCCGACTTCAACAAGGCTATCGTTCGTGTCAACATCCACCGACAGCACAGGCAGACAATCCAGTATATTCGCCCCCAGGATGCCCATGTGCTTGGACAGGCCGAATTGGTGGTCATTGATGAGGCGGCTGCTATTCCTTTGCCCCTCGTTCGAAAGCTCATGGGGCCGTATCTGGTCTTCATGGCCTCTACGATCAATGGATACGAGGGTACCGGCCGATCGCTGTCCCTGAAGCTTATCAAACAGCTGCGCGAGCAATCTCGACGGGCCGCAACGGACGATGAGACTCAGGTTACCGACCGATCCACCGGAAGGGCTTCAAAATCAGAGGAATTCCAAGCCAGTCGAAAACTACGCGAAATTACCCTTGCAGAGCCTATTCGATATGCTCAAGGCGACTCGGTCGAAAAGTGGCTAAATAAGCTTCTTTGCCTGGACGCAACTTTGCCCAAGGCAGGATCCAGTGGTTCACCAGACCCGTCTCTATGCGAGCTCCTCATGGTCAACCGCGACACACTATTCTCATTCCATCCTATCCCTGAGGCTTTCCTCCAACAGATGGTCGCGCTTTATGTTGCCAGCCACTACAAAAACTCACCTGATGACCTGCAGCTGATGAGTGATGCACCTGCACATCAACTATTCGTTCTCACAGCTCCGACATCAGAGAGCAGCGGCAGACTTCCCGAACCTCTTTGCGTTATCCAAGTGGCTCTAGAAGGAAAGATTAGCAGACAGAGCGTGATTAACAGCCTGAGCCGAGGAGAGAGACCTCATGGTGATTTGATTCCCTGGCTTGTCAGCCAGCAATTCCAGGATGAAGAATTCGCCTCGCTATCTGGCGCCCGTGTGGTCCGCATTGCGACCAATCCAAACCACATGGGCATGGGATATGGAAAGCGAGCGATGCAGCTTCTCGTGGACTATTATGAAGGCCGATTTGCAAATCTGTCCGAGGATGATGACCAGGTCCTGGAGAATGGCACTGGCCGAGCTACGGACGCTGAGCTGGCCAAGGAGTCTCTGTTGGAAGAGAAAATCACCGTCCGAGATGATAAGCACATGGCTCCTCTCTTTTCCAAGCTATGGGAGAAGAAGCCAGAGCGACTGGACTACATTGGTGTCAGCTATGGCTTGACCAAGGAGCTACACAAATTCTGGAAGTACTCTTCCTTCTCGCCCGTCTACCTGCGACAAACTGCCAATGACCTGACCGGCGAGCATACCTGCGTCATGCTTAGGCCACTTGACGGTAGCGGCGATAAGACATGGCTCGGTGCATTCTCCAGAGATTTCCAGAAGAGATTTCTCTCTCTGCTATCCTACGAGTTTAGGAACTTTGCCGCTTCTGTTGCGCTGAGCATTGACCAATCGGCCAATACTGGTGCACAGCTTGATGCCACTCCTCAGACTTCCTTGACCAAGGCTGAGCTGGATGCCCTCATGTCACCCTTTGATCTGAAGCGACTGACATCCTATGCGAATAGCATGCTGGATTACCACGTCATCTTGGATCTTATGCCTACCATTGCGAAACTCTACTTCACTGGCAAACTAAAATCCGATGTCTCAATGTCGGGCATCCAGCAGGCTATTCTCCTTGCCATCGGATTGCAGCGTAAGAGCGTGGATGAGATTGCCCAAGAGCTCCCCATGCCATCGTCGCAACTTCTTGCCATGTTCATCAAGATTATTCGCAAGTTTACGGCACACTTCAACTCTTTGGTCACGGCAGCAGCTGATGCCGAGCTTCCAAGGGGCGAGAACATTGGTGTCAGCCGAGAGAATGCCAGCGGCGCCCACGATGACGAAATCGTGGATGATCGGTTCGTTGCTCTTGAAACATCTCTCGAAGATGAACTCGAGGAGGGTGGTGACGAAGCCCTGATGGCCCTAAGACAGAAGCAGAGAGAGATGATTGACTCTCTGCCTCTGGATCAGTAAGCAACCCCACGTTTTAGTATACCTATGTCCCCATTTCTCAGCCAGTGCTAACTACGTTACTTTTTAGATATGAGATCGATGGTGATGCACCAGCCTGGGAAGATGCCGAAAAGCAAGTGAGCAGCGCCGCGAAGGACGGCAAGGCCAACGTCGTGGTCAGCGTCAAGTCGGCCAAGCAGAAGAGAAAGGCCGGCCAGACGGCGACGGAAATTTACGACCAAGAGTTTGGCGACAATTCTCGGAAAAAGTCTAAGAAGGGGAAGAAAGGTAAATGAGTGAGTCATGTAAACAAATAGCTGAAAACCAAGGCTAAGGAATTGGGCGTGGCGTTCTTTGGACTAGACTAATATCACTTGCAATATATAAATATCTTGTGTTTATGTTGTTTTCTTGGGAATTGGGGTTGTGTACCGTCCGTATGAAATGCTGTCTCTCAATGCACCCTATATACTCTTCTTTATGGGTATGGTATAGAAGAGCGAGATGGGAGTTTTCTTATACCATCCCAAGTCCCCCATAGTACGATATGCTACATGATTATTGATGATTGTCATTCGACATGTCGAAACTTTGGGCTCTCAACGCCTCCGGAGCATTGAGCTTGTCGTCTTGACAACAGACTGCATCCTGATCGTCACGCAATCCTTTGACTTTGAGCCTCAACGCCCCATCTCGAACAGCTATCCAGTCGTCTAGATAGCAAACTACGTCGTAACGACACCACGTAATCCCTCCTCTTATAGTTTTCCTGAGCAATACCCAGAACCAATCTCAAGTGGCGTAGCATATCCACATCAAGTTGCTAGGTAACCCCCCATTTTTGCATTATGAGGCGTACATTGGCCTTCAACAACAGCCTTTCCCCCCCGCAGAACGCTCCAGATGCTTTAAGTGAACTTCACATTGAGAAACTATATCCAATTCTTATAGTTTATGGCTTCTCTCTGTTTACAACGTACTATTATCGTAGACCTATATAAACCCCATCCCCCCCCCCCTTCTTCTTGTTTCCCCTTTCTTCCCATCCACATCGTCCACGTCCACACCAGAGCAAGTCTTCTTCCAAAGCGCATAATACAAATTATCTCTACTTTACTCTTCCAAATCCAATTCTACTGTTGTCTCTTAGAGAAAGCAATCTTCATCACTCTAGAGATATTTATACGCCTACCTTTCAAAACATTTCCAAGGGGATTTATACCCAACTATCTCTCGACGACTATATTCACCGTCGACTCATAAAGACCACATACTTTCACCACCCTTTTTTTTTTTAAAAAAAAAAAAATTAATACATCAGTCACCATGTGCTTCGAAGACTTCGCCTACTGCAAATACTGCGACTACACAGTCCAGCAGAAAGAATTCTGCCGCGGATACCGCCTCGAATGGGCCCAAGTCCTAATCGGCCAATCCAACAAGACGTCGAAGCAGATCGAAGACGAATGCAAGAAATACGTAAACTGCATCTTCTTCTATTATCTTGGAGAATGTCCCAGATGCTCGAACCCGCCGCCGCTGGACCGAATCCACGAACAAATCTCCTGGGCCTTTAAGAGTCCCAAGGAATTCACGGGAGAGGTCCCTAAAAAGTATGACGTGATTCAGGGTGAAGTTTGCTCTTGTGGGTGTTATCAGCGGGAGATCAAGAAGTAAAGGGTCGTGGATTATCATATCATGATTCTTGTTTGGATTTTGAGTGCATTTGTTTTGTTTGGCGCTATGGGGGGGGGGGGGGGGGGGGGGTTAAAATTTTTATTATTTTAAATTTGGGTTTTGCATTAAA